>NC_134403.1:72659707-73009207 GCF_038048845.1 Mixophyes fleayi | reverse complement strand
GACAGAATGGGAATCATAAAGTTTTCCTGGGGTTAACAATGTGAAATACTTTGAGCTAGGTGGAGCTGCCTCAAAGGAGAGTTGCTGTCTGGCAAACAGTGAAGGAAGAGTGATGTACATTCATGTGTAGTGCCAGACTTCACTGCACTCCAAGGAGCAATCAGCGAGTGACCCAGAGATTTAAAAGGTATAGTGTGAAGCTGGGCAGCAGCAAATTTAATATCTCCATAGGAACACTGAAACTTAAGAAGTCACATATATTCTTGTATAAGAAAATTGTCACTATGCCAGCTAAAATGACCGTACGTGTACATCTGTCAACATTATATTTTAGGATTTATTTAAAACAGATTGTCTGTACTCTGTTGTAAAAAAATAAAGTTAAAAAGTTACATTTAGGAAAAAAACAACACCCCCTTCCCCAGGAAAAATAACTAAATGTTTTACTGTGGGGTCATCAGTGTATATTATGTTATGCTTTGCTCCATGATAGATAAAGTGCTGGAGTCATTATGTGGGTACCAAATGGTCACCAAAGCTTGTAGCATCAGCTACAGCAGTGATGGGCAACTTTGCTCATTTTGAGGGCCGCACATGCTCAGGGGAGGGCTGGCAAATTTTAGCCCAGGGGGCAAGACACGAGTCAACAGCCTATTTGGAACATTTTAAAGGAAAAGACATGCATGTGGTCTAATGACCCAGCCCAAGGTAACCAACTATGGCACCCACCCAAGGGGAAGAAGCCCCCCTGCCCCCGCATATGTGACAGTCTTAAGGTCCACACAGAAGAAGAAGGGAGAGCACTCTGCACTCTCTTCTCCGAGGATGTCGTGTGACCTCCCTGCTCTGTGCAGAGGAGTACCTGTGACACGGAAGTCAGCTGCCCCATTCTCTGATTATTGCAAAGCAGAGAATACGATTGGAAGCAGATAGCAGGGGGGAGAGGGAGAAGGCTAAGGCTCAGGGGGCCACTGTCCAGGGCCATCTTACCAACAGTATGGTCCCCTGGGCAAAGCAGTGCACTGGGGACCTACCTACACAACCACAGAATGCAAATAATTTTATATATATATATATATATATATATATAAATAGAAAAGAGAGAAGCGCCAAACATAGTGTATTATCGCCAATTAATTAGTGTAGGAATAATCATTCCAAATTGGCCCCGTACCAGATTGCAGATGATAGATTGCGCATCTTTATGATATTGCACTGGAATCCAGAACTTGCCTCTGATTGGATTTCACACTAGGGCTCAAATGGAAATAGCAACACAATAGTGTAGTACATTCATGACAAGTGCATAATTTTATAGAAAATAGTAAAATTTAATAGACATGGCACATTCCAAGAAGACAAATATATTGCCCGTACATTGAATAAAATGTAAGCAGTAAGACTTACCCTTTTGATAAAGTCTATTGTGGACGAAACGCGTCAAGGAGGCAGTGTTCTTTTCTGTGTGTTCCAGCCAGCAGTGGAGAAGGAGTCTCTATCCTATTTTCGGTTTATGCCTGGACTAATTGGGAACTTTTTATCACAGATAAGCCTGCAATCTGATGTACAAAAAGTGAAGCAGCCTACTGTATGTGGTTTTATATGTTTATGAGCACGTTTGTTCACGTGTTGTTTTAATTTACACTGAGCGCCGCTGTCTTTTCACTATTTTTTATATATATATATATATATATATATATATATAATCACTTTTTTTTAATGTACTTGCTCTGCCACCCTCGAAGTACAGCACCTAAAAAATCAAATCCCCCCTTCACTTACCTTTCAATCGCCTTCTTCTCCGATTGCACCTCCTTTTCTTCCTCCTTATTTTTTTTCTTATGTTCTGTTTTCTGCTTCTTTGAATTCTGCTTGCTTCTCCGTTGCTTCTCGCGCTGTGGCTCCTCTGTGCTGCGCTCCTCAATGAAAATGTCAGGCGTGATGACATCATGCCCGACATACAATGCGAACGCAACACAGAGGAGGGGATAAAGGAGGGAGCCGGATCACCATCTGACCTGACCGCGTGACTGCAAAAGGTAAGTTTGTTTTTTGCAAGAATATTTATTCTAATTAAGAGCCCTGCCTATGGGGCCCCCTTGCCATCGTGCCCAGTGGAAGAGATGGCCCTGCCACTGTCGGCCCGTGGGCCACATCAAACCTACAGCCTGGAACTATCATACACAGAAGTTTTATAGCAAACTACCAAGTATAATGAAAATGTTTTTAAAATTCTAATGAACAGGAATCATGGGATAGGCTTACTAAAACTTCTAAAACAGAAAAGTGAAGTTATTGCCCATAGCAACCAATCAGCTATCGATAACTATAATGTAATACCTTTTTAGAAGTTTTAGTAAATCAACCCCCATGTTGAATTGTGATTGGTTTTACACACCACATAATATGTGTAAATAAATGAATGTATGTTTTTAAAGGTAAGCTAAAGTAGTGTGTAGTAGCTTGGAGAAAAAGTTATTATTATTATTATTATTATTATTAATAACTTTTATTTATAAGGCGCCACAAAGGGTCCGCAGCACCGTACATGACACATACAGAAAGCAGTGATCCATTACACATAACATGATACATGAAGAACAAAACACAAAGACCAGACATACTGAATGAATTAATATACAGGTAACACGGTAATGTAGATCAAATTATATGAGGGACAGTGAGTGAGAGTGATGGTAGTAATCAGCGGGAAGTAGGCCTAAGCTTAAGAAAACAGGGCTAGGGCAGCAGGCCAAGAGGTACAGAGGGTGATGGAGTACTAGAAAGAGAACATGGAAAAGAGGGCCCTGCTCATGAGAGCTTATATCCTATTAGGAAAGAAGAGACACAAATAGGGTGGTAAAGCTGGGACAAGGGAGTTAGGAGGAACGCTGATAGGGTTAAATAAAGAAATGAATCTTACAGTTTGTAAATTAAATTGTTCATAGGTGCAAGGAAAATGGTACTGTCTGAAAGCAATACTCACATTTTGACAATACTTTAAATGTAATCAGATTTGAATAGGATTTGTTATTAATGATATTGCAGGATGAAAAGAAGGAGCCCTGTAATTGCAGCATGGAAACGTACCGCCGCTCAAAAAGAGAAGGATATATTTCCATTTGATATCTGCAAGTCTTCTAAAATAATGTTTTTAAGAAAAATGAACATTAATTAATTGTTTTTTTCTTCTTATATCCTGCCATTTTAAATATGAGTTCATTGAAGAAGAAATGTAAGCAGAAACCGATAAGTTGTAAGAGTCAGTGCTAAGATAGACAAGGTGATTCAGCGGCAAGAGCAGGAACTTGACCAGCATGCATGGGGGCGTAGCTATAATTTTACACAGTGCTTGGCCGCTCTCCAAAGCTTCCTATCCCCATCATATACACAGCAGGCAATGCTGTGTGCACTACTGTGCACTACGGTGCACGCAGCTTTCCCTTTTCAAGCAGAGCTGTGTGAAGCGGGACATACCTCCCAACTGTCCCTACAGTCAGGGCAAAGTCCTGACTGAGTGTGTCAGAACAGTTGGCAGATTGTCCTGCTCTCTACTATCTGTTCTTGCTGCTTTCAATACCGGTGTTCGTTTCCTAAGCTCAGTAACTGCTTGTCTTTATTCTGGAATGTTGGGTCCCTGTTTGGAAAAAGGATAGGTGCATGATATAGAAATCCCAGCAATGAGTTAACACAGTAGCATTCACTTTTAAGAAATAGCTCTCCTTCTCCCAAAACTCAGCCACACATTCAATTAATAGCATCAAACCACCCAGCATTAAAAGATTTGTCCCATCATTCCACCCGCCATAACTCCACTATTAAATTAAATATCCCTAACCTTCACCCCACAAATAAATTAAAAGCTCCCACTTTAAACCTACTATGAAATTAATATTTCACACCCCATCCACATCACATAACATACCCCCCTACACTTACATTAAAATCCCTTTTCCCCCCTCCCCCACACTCATATTAAAAACCCTTCTGAGCCTATTTTTTACAAAGGAACTATTGTACTTATACATTAAATCCCCCCATTTACATTAAAAGCACATGAGAACAACCCCCTCCCACACACTCACACATTCACACACTCACACACTTACCCTCTTCATCTAGTGCAGTGCCATGTGTCCCCCTGCTGCACACATGATACATGCAGGCAGTGGGAGAGAAAGGGGCGGGGACACAAAGCTGGGGAGAGAGGGGCGGGGACACACATCAGGGGAGAGAGGGACGGGGACACACATCAGGGGAGAGAGGGGCGGGGATACACAGCTGGGAGAGAGGGTCAGGGACACACAGCTAGGGATAGAGGGTCAGGGACACACAGCTAGGGATAGAGGGGTGGGGATACACAGCTGGGGAGAGAGGGGCGAGGACACACAGCTGGGGAGAGAGGGTCAGGGACACACAGCTGGGGATAGAGGGGCGGGGATACACAGCTGGGGAGAGAGGGGCGAGGACACACAGCTGGGGAGAGAGGGGCGAGGACACACAGCTGGGGAGAGAGGGTCAGGGACACACAGCTGGGGATAGAGGGGCGGGGATACACAGCTGGGGAGAGAGGGGCGGGGACACAAAGCTGGGGAGAGAGGGTCAGGGACACACAGCTGGGGATAGAGGGGCGGGGATACACAGCTGGGGAGAGAGGGGCGAGGACACACAGCTGGGGAGAGAGGGTCAGGGACACACAGCTGGGGATAGAGGGGCGGGGATACACAGCTGGGGAGAGAGGGGCGAGGACACACAGCTGGGGAGAGAGGGGCGAGGACACACAGCTGGGGAGAGAGGGTCAGGGACACACAGCTGGGGATAGAGGGGCGGGGATACACAGCTGGGGAGAGAGGGGCGGGGACACAAAGCTGGGGAGAGAGGGTCAGGGACAGACAGCTGGGGATAGAGGGGCGGGGATACACAGCTGGGGAGAGAGGGGCGAGGACACACAGCTGGGGAGAGAGGGGCAGGAACACACAGCTGGGGAGAGAGGGGCGGGGACACAAATCTGGGGAGAGAGGGGCGGGGACACACAGCTGGGGAGAGAGGGTCAGGGACACAGCTGGGGAGAGGGGCGGGGATACACAGCTGGGGAGAGAGGGGCGAGGACACACAGCTGGGGAGAGAGGGGCGGGGATACACAGCTGGGGAGAGAGGGGCGGGGACACACAACTGGGGAGAGAGGGTCAGGGACACAGCTGGGGAGAGGGGCGGGGACACACAGCTGGGGAGAGAGGGTCAGGGACACAGCTGGGGAGAGGGGTGGGGATACACAGCTGGGGAGAGAGGGGCGAGGACACACAGCTGGGGAGAGAGGGGCGGGGATACACAGCTGGGGAGAGAGGGGCGGGGACACACAACTGGGGAGAGAGGGTCAGGGACACAGCTGGGGAGAGGGGCGGGGACACACAGCTGGGGAGAGAGGGTCAGGGACACACAGCTGGGGAGAGAGGGGCGGGGATACACAGCTGGCGAGAGAGGGTCAGGGACACACAGTTGGGGAGAGAGGAGCAGGGACACAAAGCTGGGGAGAGAGGGTCAGGGACACACAGCTGGGGAGAGAGGGCCGGGGACACACAGCAGGGGAGAGAGGGGCGGGGACACACAGCAGAGGGAGAGATGACTGTGAACAGTGCAGACAGAAACAATCTGCACACAAGCTGCAGAGTGACTGGTCTCGGGGGCAGGGTCCAGCCAACTGAAGCATACAGTGTCCCAGGCTGGGAGGGGGGGGGGGGTCCAGGCACTAGGAACCCCCCCTGGGTTTGCCTATGTGATTGTATGAACTTTGTTTCATATATACAGGGGCATTTTACACCACAATCTTCTGGCACTAGTGTAACAGGAGCCTCACATCAGTATTCTGTGCTGTTGGAAATGTTATTCTTCCACTTTCTTCCTGTCTGCCTCAATTCCCATTGAGAATAAAATGAAGATTGATAGCAACAAATTGGATGATTGAACGTTATTTCAAATAGAGGTATCTTTGACACTACAATCTTGCCGAATCAGGTTGACAGGGGCCTCAGATTCTTACTCTGCACTGTGCATCCTAACCTTTTAAAAAGCAAAATGGGACAAAATAAACCACCTCCAACCCACCCCTGACCAAACCAACCACACCTACATTCCCACAAACTCATGTCCCTTTTCTGATAGACCATGCCCTTTCAGGGTCTACAAATCGAGAGTCTGAAGGTATACCTGATCCTTCCAACTTCTATCTTTGGCCTCCTCCCGTCATGACACTACCCCTGTCACATGTAGCCCTTTCCTCACTGCCTCCCACAGGTCTGATTATTGGTCTTTTGAAATAATCTGTGCTGCGGTTTCAATGATCTGGTTGGCTGCTAGTTGTTCTATCACTATCCACTTTAAAATTGGGGATATCAGGTCAGGCTAGAAATGTACATTGTTGAAAGCAAAAAATAACACTGTCCACAGTCAAA
Source organism: Mixophyes fleayi (assembly GCF_038048845.1). Classification (NCBI taxonomy): domain Eukaryota; kingdom Metazoa; phylum Chordata; class Amphibia; order Anura; family Limnodynastidae; genus Mixophyes; species Mixophyes fleayi. The sequence goes on along the minus strand of NC_134403.1, from coordinate 73,002,758 downwards.
TGCATCTCAGAATGGAATCAATCTATGGAAACATAGGGAGTGTCCCCAAGCCTTGGTCTCACCTCTCTGGGAGCAGGTAGTCACAAGTATATATAAATAAATGGTGATGATGCTGATGAATACGATGGAGTGTACATCTTAATTACCTGAGTAATACTCAGTTATGAACCAGTTAATTCTGCATTTGCAATACAAATAGTAAACACTACAGCCAGGCTGATTCTGAGAATTGATTGTTAAGCAATAAACAATAAGTTCATCAGCTTGGGTTCTTTCTTTAAACTCCTCTTATAGAGGTGACGTAGTTGGTACCAGAAGACAGTAGATTGTGTTATGAAAGCCCTGGGGGTACCACTGGAAAGTCAAGAGTTTTTCAAATAACGTGTTTAGTATAGTTTGCAGCTTTACCAAATGTGGCTTGGGCAGGATTGTATATTTGTATTTGTGTCAGTTGTAATTACAAGATGGATGTACAGTAAACAATGATTTCATCAATAAACTTCTTTGACGGGCTATTTCCTGCCAGATAATCTGTATACAAACAGTTTTGGATTACTTTCTTCCAGTTTTCTGCTGAATGGCTCATTTCCTCTGCTGCATCCCTGAGAATACTAATCTAATGCTTTTCACGAGTTTATTAGTCTATGGGATCCCCTGTAATCCGGTCTGATAACCTTAGTCCTTTTAATCCAGGATAACTGTAATTTTAGCATGAATTACTTAATGACAGTTTTGTATCCTACATATATGACTGTATAAAACAATGAGTATGAAAAGTAAAATTGAATAAGAAATAGTGAAGAAAGAGCGGCAGTTATTTGAATGATTACAAATAGCAAACATGATAGTAATAACATAATATATCTCTCCAATAGTAGGCATAGTTAGCTGGTTCATTTTAGTTTCCCACCAAAAACTTGTATGTTGTAGGATGCACAAAGAGTTGCACACTATGTTCAGAACACAGAGTTCACTACGGATCTGAAAAATTGGAAGCCCACATGACAAAGACTACAAACACTCCCATTTCTATAGCTAAGCACATGGTTTAATGCATCAAGATGGCAGCCACCCCGGTTGGTTCACAATCCTGCTCCTCTTGATGTGAGGATTTAGGTGCATATGGAAATTCTTTGCTGAATGGAAGATAGCCACAGGGATGTCTATGGCATTGTGCCAACATGAATAAATGAGATTTTGTGTTGCAGGATGAGATATTTATAAGAACTTCAGTAGATGGAGATTGTGTATTTAGAGGGCATTCCCCAACTTAGCAGGTGGTCATCCATAAGATGAATACTTCTTTACTCAGGATAGAAAGCCTCTACTTTTTCTTCCACTGAAATGCCACCAGATGCAGTCCATATGGGAAAGCACATTTATAGGTGAACAACTACCAATGTGATGAAAATTTTAAAATTTACAAATAAAAACCACAATGACCGTCTTACATTCATAACTTACACTCATCAATGATGCTTCGCCATGGAATATTTTAGGAGAAAAATTCCTAAATCAAATAAATGAAATAAATGGGTTGATCCCAAAGTGACAGTAAGCAAGACATTTGTGTGTTTGATGACATCGACATTCTCATCAGTCTCCCAGATGTGCATCCACATATTTTGAGGCTCTGGAAGGAGGGTTATATGTGTTTGGCCAGGTCAGTAGTTGTAGCTGTAAGTGATTACTGTTAGATTGTCAGGTAGACCCGACTCGCCAGCTCCCTGTTCCACTAACTTATCAAATAATCAAACAGTCAAACATTATATCACCTCTATTTTGTCAGGTAACCGCTCCTATCTACCTTCACCTGTCACAAGCCGCACGCTGCGCACTCATGACTTGGAGGTTTACTGTAAGGGAAAAACCAGGATTCCAGCCTCAATCTTGCGCTCACCTATCCTTTAAATTACAGATCTAACTGGTCCCTACCCCATCACAGTCACTCACTTCCACAACTCTCATCTGCCACCATCTATGTATAAGGCACGTAGAAAAACTATGACTCAATTTCCCAATTGCTCACACTTTGCCTCTGATAGCTAAAAGAGTTAATACTTCCCACATTGGTATCTAAAGGGTTAACACAGCCAAGCAATCTTCTCTTTTAAACAGGCAGTGAATTAATATAAAGTAATAAGGACAGCACTTACTTAAATTTTAGATTTAATATACCAAAAAGTACAATGCTTACAGGTATGGTATTAAGTAGGAGGTCGTTCTCGATGCAAATCTACACAAATCTGTTTACAATGAACACTACTCTGCATCCTGAAAATGTATGGCTAATGCTTTGCCTGCATCAAGTTGCTGATTGCACATTCTAAGGGAGGGTCCCTATATAAATATACTATAGTGGTTTTTAGGTAAGAAATGTAACTGCTTCATATAAACTGAATTTTGTTCCCAAAATATAGGATAACTCAGTGGTTCCCAAACTTTTTCAGTTCGTGGCACCCTTACAGTCTCCAAATTTTTTCAAGGCACCCCTCCAAAATAATTACTGAGCAGTCCTGTTTTAGAAGTAGTTGGGTCAAAAAATTGTAATAAGTATTTAGGGCACGACAGAAATACTTATTTAGTTGTATGCAAAAATGCCCCTCTGCATCCAGGCACACTGCCCCCTCTGCATCCAGGCACACTGCCCCCTCTACATCCAGGCACACTGCCCCCTCTGCATCCAGGCACACTGCCCTCTCTCACATTGCCCCCTCTGCCCTCTCTCACGCTGTCCCCCTCCTATGCCCTCTCTCACGCTGTCCTCCTCCTCTGCCCTCTGTCCCCCTCCTCTGCCCTCTGTCCCCCTCCTCTGCCATCATTCTGTCCCCCTCCTCTGCCGTCATTCTGCCCCCCTCCTCTGCCATCATTCTGTCCCCCTCCTCTGCCATCTGTCCCCCTCCTCTGCCATCATTCTGTCCCCCTCCTCTGCCATAATTCTGTCCCCCTCCTCTGCCATCATTCTGTCCCCCTCCTCTGCCATCATTCTGTCCCCCCTCCTCTGCCATCATTCTGTCCCCCTCCTCTGCCATCATTCTGTCCCCCCTCCTCTGCCATCATTCTGTCCCCCCTCCTCTGCCATCATTCTGTCCCCCTCCTCTGCCATCTGTCCCCCTCCTCTGCCATAATTCTGTCCCCCTCCTCTGCCATCATTCTGTCCCCCTCCTCTGCCATCATTCTGTCCCCCTCCTCTGCCATCATTCTGTCCCCCTCCTCTGCCATCATTCTGTCCCCCCTCCTCTGCCATCATTCTGTCCCCCTCCTCCTCTGCCATCATTCTGTCCCCCTCCTCCTCTGCCATCATTCTGTCCCCCTCCTCCTCTGCCATCATTCTGTCCCCCTCCTCTGCTACGATCCCTCTCACACTCTTCCGCGCGCCAGGCGCCAGCCACAGAAAGAAGAAAGAAAACAGGAACTTACCAATCCATCGGGCGCCGGGACCCAGCAGCCTCCTCTCTCCCGCAGCTGTCACTGACGTTGATATTCAGTGACAGCTGCGGGAGAGAGGAGGCTGCTGGGTCCCGGCGCCTGGCGGATTGGTAAGTTCCTGTTTTCTATCTTCTTTATAGGTCTGGCCCGCGACACCCCAGTGACAGCGCCGCGGCACCCCTGGGAGCCGCGGTGCACAGTTTGGGAACCGCCGGGATAACTGCAAATAGAAAACCAATCAGGACAAATTCATGCTTCATATACACAAATAAGCCAAAAGGAGAATAGATTTCTGGTAATGGCATTTGCATGGCAGCTCTGTGATACAACACCCTACCCATTGGGTATTTAGAACACAACACGCATTCATGTGCAGGCTAATACATTTCAATATAATTTGGCCTCATCACCGCAGAATCGGTTGTTGTGGTTGGCATGAGCAGAGCTATAGAAACAACTGGAGTATAGACGAGATTTTCAGGTTACACTCTCTAGGAACAAGATGCAAATAAACCTCTCTAAAAGTAGAATGGACACCACCTTTTTTCAGTCAGTGTCAATTCATTGCTTCATGGGTAAATCTGTTTATATAACAGCCCTGTGAGAACACCCACTGAGTTTATAGGTTTATGCTGACACAGAATACCCCTTTGCAAACTGATACATTTCAGTCTAGTTTGGCCTCATCAGTGCAAATTAAATTGTGGTTAGCATGTGAAGAGCCATAGGAGCATCCTGGTTAGAGCAGCTTGTAGATGTAGGAAGAATTTAAGGCTACAATCACTTGGAACAACATTTAAATAAGTTTATCCATAAGGACAAGTGCATTTGGGTAATTTCATTTACATAATAGCCAGGGACAGACTGAGCTAAGCGGCAGGGGGCATCAGCCCCCTGGGCCGGTTCCATAGTGGGCTACCTTGGGCTATGTCACTAGGCTACCTGCAATTTTTTCCCTTTAAATTGTTCCTATTAGTCTGCTGAGGCGAGTCTTGCCCCCCGGGCTAAAATATTCCAGCCCTCCCTTGATAATAACCCTGTGAGTCGATGTGCTGAGTTCATAGAGTGTCACACTATATTATGCTGACACAGAAAACCCAGGTGCAGGAAAATAATTTTTGGCCTTACATGGTTTCACCAGTGCCATATAGTTTGTTGTAGTCATTATTGGACATGCTTTAGAAGCAGACTAACTAGAACAATAAATAGATAGGAGGATTTTTAGGACTTCACTAGAAACCATTTGCATATACCCCTCACCAAAAAAGAATGGGCTTCTGCTTAGTCCCATATACATAGCACTCATGTAAGTTTATCACCCACCCACTGGACTTTTAAGCATGATATGAGCTTGTGCTTACACAGAACATCCATCTTGCAATTACGGAATCTCAAACACTTTTGAAAACACCAATAACTCAGGCTACTTGATCTTTTACCAATAACAAACCTGTCACAATAGCCGGGAATAGGAACTATTACCAATTTATCTGTCCCAGGATAAGATCATGAATTGGACCTATGGACCACAGCTCTGCTCTTTTCAGATATGCCAGCGGCACCCTGAGTGCCATTACCATGGTTTCTGACAAACTTAAACAGATAGCCAAATTTAACTTACAAATCTATTTTATTTAACAATTAAAAATTACATTATAATAACCACAATAAAACACTGTGGGGAAAATAACTTCTTTCATTAGGAACTCTGGATATTTCAGGTCTAACTGCTTACTGTAGCAGTGATCAAGCCCAGATATCACCACTCTTTAGGTAGACAGACAGAGGCTCATAGACCATGAGTGGGTAGTTCTCCAGGAGACAACATTTCTCTTGATCCTGTCATGGCGGTACCACGCCAATGAGCGCAGTAGCCTGCAACCAGAACTATTTTCAAACACTGCTCCAAACTTCCCTTCATTCCAACTAACTTCCTCCACTTCTTGATCCTGCCATGACAATTTAGGCCAGCGGGAGTCAGGGGCAGGCTGGGCTTGGGGGCTGGGGAGCATGTGCCCCCTGGGCCGGTCCCATTGTGAGCTACCTTGGGCTGAGTCACTAGGCCACCTGCATTTTTTTTTTTTCTTTAAAATGTTCCTGAAAGGCTGCTGAATCAAGTCTTGCCACCCCGGGCTTAACTTTGCTGGCATTCCGATGGCGGGAGCCATAATTCCCAGACAAACCTTCCTCCAACAACCAGAACCGAACTCAACCTCAATCTTCCTTTAGCTTCACTGGGCTGGGAGTTTTATACTCGCCCACAATTTTCCATTCTAGAGAAGGGAGACTAGTGACAGCCCTTTTGCAGGTTCCAATACAGAGAGACTCTGTAATCCAAGCAACCACCTTGGGGCAGCACTACACCTGGGAAGTAAAGGGGAATAAAAGAGGCAGTTCCCTGGTAACAAAAGTCATATATACTTTGGACAGTGCTGACTTACATACATGGTTATATTTCCTTTTACACAGGTCTAGGATTGCTGGTAGGAACAGTGGATCGCAGCCGCAAGACTCTGTGGGCTTTGCCCATAGAGTATTCAAAAGTGTGGATACTTCGAGCTTAGTCCCTACCTTGCTCGTAGAGGTGTGAAAAGATTGCATCCATTAGCAGGATCAGTGCTCCAAGAATGGTGATTATAGCCTCACTAGCATAGGGTTGTGTGCGAGGTGCAGTGAACCTCCTGGCACTTAAGCTAGGTACACACTACAGGGTTTTTGTCCAATAATCGGCTCAACCAGCCGACACACGACCGCTCGTTAAAAAGTCGGGTCAGTGTGTGTAGTGGCATGGTGGTCAAAATTGTGCCCAAATGGACAATTGTCGCCTCATTTGGTTGGTCGTTCCGTTAAATATTTTCGTTCCAATCTCGTTTCCGTTGCATAGTGTGTATAAACTTCCGACCGATCATTGCAAAATTGAAATCATTGTTCACAACAACATGGCTGTAAAAAGTCACTAAAGGGACGTCCGCTCTTCCCTTTATCGTCTAAAACAAGGCTAGGGTGTATTCAGTCCATGGACCGAGCGATCGGACCATCGATCGCATGTAAAATTGATTGGCATAAAAAGTTGGTGGAAAATTCTGTAGTGTGTACCCAGCTTTATTCATGTAAAGTGCTATTATTGCTGTGTGTTGTGTGTTCTATTGTACAATAAAGTATGTTTACTTTAACCAGTTTCTTGCTTAGGTGATTTTTATACCCACTGGAGTACCAGGTGTGGCAAAAGAGTTAAACATTAACCTAAGCTCTCTAAGACAATGGGGAGTACACATATTAAATAATATCTTGTCAACATTGTTAGCTGGGGAGGGATGAGCTACCTTGACTCACTTTAACTCAGTGATGGACAATGGCAGCCCTAGTGCCACAAGAAGCCCTCCGAGAATTCACCTGTGGACCCAAATCTCTCTTGCTTTATTGTCAGATTTGCTTGTTATAGCTTTTAACACTTATTTAAAATACCTGCTTAAATGTTATTACAGATAGGTGTCCCTTCTTTGAGAAAATGTATTGTTTTAACTTATTACTAAGATTAAGGGGACTGTGCGGCCCTTTTATGGTTAGAGGGCGGCCTACGCGGCCCCTGAAGTGTATAAGATTGCCCATCACTGCTTTAATTAGTTGTTTTATATCCTACAGTCATCAGGCGCCCACTGGAAAACTTATAAATCAGGGGACTGCTGTTACAAAAGGTTGGGGTGATCAAAAGTGATGTCATTTTAACAGATAGAATATGCAGTATGACATTTTAAACATATCATTCACACTGCACATGCATGGTAAAACCAAAGAGATCAGGGGGTAAATGTATTAGTATGCGGGTTCTTCAACACCTGCGAGTTCAGCGTCTTCGGCGATTAAATTTAAAGCGGCGCTGCATTGTAAAGGGAAGTTTCCCTTTACAATGCAGCGCCGCTTTAAATTTAATCGCCGAAGACGCTGAACTCGTGTGTGTTGAAGAACCCGCATGTTAATACATTTACCCCCAGATCTCATGTTACCAATGAAAGGGGCTCCTGGGCAGGATTGACCTTTCTTGAAGTGCCCAGGACCAATCTTATGTCAAACATCTGGACACATCTGGACACCAAAAGAAACAAGATACCTTGGTGGTCAGACCAGTGCCTTGCTCCTTTCATATGATGAAAATCAGCACTGTAATGTGAAAAACAGGGGCTGATCATCATCATCATCATATATTTATATAGCGCCACTAATTCCGCAGCACTGTACAGAGAATGCATATATATATATATATATATATATATATATATATATATATATATGTGTGTGTATGTATATATATATATATATATATATATATATATATATGGTGCATCGGAGATGTGCAGCGTTAGTTTTCAGGTAAGTCTATTTAGAGTGAAATCGTTTTTTCCTACATTCGGTTTTCATTTGTAGGTGTCCTCGCTGTCGGAATTGTGGTAATCGTTTTAACGATTACCACCGACCTGACCAACTAGCACAAATTTAGCTTATCCTGAAATCAGCCTCACTATATCTTAGCATTCAGTCTAGGGAGACAGACACAGTGGGGGACAGACACATGTTTTCTGCACTAAGTGCTTTTGTCACAAAGTGTTTAGAAAATACAGATAAACAGCACAGTTGAACAAACATTGAACTACAATTGAAGACATCCAGACATAAGCTACATCTGCTCCAACCCGACTCTGCACTTCCTCTGTAACTATAGTGGACATAGTAACTAGGTATTTCTTTGTATTTCCCTCAGTTTCTTGCTTTTACTCTGAAATCCATATGTTTAACAAATTGCTTTTCATACTCGGATGGAATTATCTTTAGGACAATAGCATCCTTCAGCCTTCCTGCAACACACACCTTTGTCCACATTGCCCCTTCATTACTCCACTCACCTCTATTTAACTTTTTTCCTATTTATATTCCATAACTCATCCTGCCATCAGAAATGATATATAATCTCTGCTTCTAATAGCTGGTGATATATCACATAATCCAGGTCTCCCACACTTTTCCAGTGCATGTATATCAGAGCATTACTGAAATCCAGCAAACCTGAAACACATCACCTGTCTTCCCTCTCTTCCAAAGTCCTTTAAATGTGCCCTTTGGAATGTACGCTCCATACATGACCTCTTCCTCTCAAACAACCTCATCCTTCTGGCAATAACAGAAACATGGCTTGCATAATCAGACACTGCCTCACTTGCAGCCCTTTTACAACGTCCATGTCCATGTCAACCACACCTCCAGAAGTGGAGGTAGACAAGGAGGTGGAGTTGGACTACTTCTCCCCCCACAGTGCATATTCATAGTTTTACCAAACATCCCATCAGTCATGTTCACATCTTTTGACGCATATGCTATTTGGATTTTTAATCCATTCTCTATGTGTGCTTTTGTGATCTATGCCCCCCCCCAATCCCTTGACCACACCAACAATTTCTTGAACATTTCTCTGCATGGCTCCCTCCCTTCTTATCTTCTGACATCCCCATCATCATCATGGGTGATTTCAACATCCCCATTGCTAATCCACATTCCAATGCTGCTTCCAAACTTTCTCTAAGCTCCTCACTATACCTCTCCCAGTGGGTTGAATCCTCTGCTGAATGGGAAGGCCACTGCCTTGATCTTGTTTTCTCTACGCTATGCACAGTTTCTGATTTCCTTAACACTCCTTTCCCCCTCTCGAATCACCACCTTACCAGTACATGCTTACCCCCCAGTACTTTAATCTCTCTGCTGTCAAACTCTAACATGCCTCCTCCTACCCACAGAAATCTTAACTCTACTAATCTACAACGGTTTTCCACCTTCTCCTCCCATTTTCTACACTCTCCTCCCCTGATATGGCAGTGCTTCATTTTCACCAAACTTTAGCAACAGCCCTTGATCAAGTGGCTCCAGCAACTCTTTATCATCTACGTCGATTTCGATGTCAGCCGTGGCACACTAAAGTAATACAAAATCTTCAAAAATGTTCTCTTAAAGCAGAATGTCATTGGCATAAATCTCATAGCTCTAATGATTTCCTCACATATACTGCTATCTACCACTCCTATCCACAATAATCTGGACACTGCTAAATAAACATACTTCCAATCTCTAATCAAGCGTCTAACCCCAAAAGCCTCTTCTAACCTCATAACCTCCAACTAGTATCAGTGCCCAGGATCTTGCTTTCTACTTCAAAGACAAGGTTGATAGGATCAGACTAAAAATGGTATCCTCTTCCTCTACTAGCAATCAGCTCAATTCCTTCCCTGCACCCTCAGATAATCTCTCTTCATTTAATCCCACAAATGAAAATGAAGTATCTGCTATCTTCCTACTCTACCTCCTGTCCTCTTGATCCTATTTCTTCACAAATTGGTGAATCACTGTCTCCAGTGCTCATTCCACCTCTAACTAAAATCTGTAATCTCTCACTCTCTACTGATAACTTTCCTTCATTATTCAAGCATGCAGTGATTACTCCTATTCTGATAAAACAAAATTCTCACCCAAACTCCCTCTCTAATTACCATCCCAGCTTCCATGTCCCACCAAGCTTCTAGAAAGAATTGTCTACACTCGCCTCACACACTTTCTTTCTGCAAACAACCTATTGGATCTTCTTCTGTCATGCTTTTATTTGTAACACTCCACAGAGACTGCATTGATTAAGGTTGTCAATGATTTAATCACTGCTAAAACTAAAGGTCAGTACTCTCTGCCAATTATCATTGATCTTTCTGCTGATTTTGACACTGTTGACCACTCTTTTCTTATACAAGCGTTACCATCCCTAGGTCTTCAATAAACTGTCCTATCCTGGTTCTCATCCTACCTATATAATCAGTTTTTTAGTGCTAATTTATCTGGATCCACCTCTGCCTCTGCTATTCTCAATCTATACCACTTCTCTCGGAAAACTAATAAACTTTGGATTTCAGTATCATCTCTATGCCAATGATACCCAAATTAATCTATCCTCTCCTGAGCAGTCATCATCTGTGATGGCCCATGTTACTGGCTGTCCTTCTGCCACTTCATCTTGGATGTCCTCTCACCAACTCAAACTGAATCTTACAAAAGCAGATTTAATAATGTTCTCACCTACCAACAAAAGTTACCTACATGACATTTCTATTTCTGTTGATAATATGACCATAAATCCACCCTGCAAGCATGCTGCCTACTGTAGGTGTGATCCTTGACTCAGATGTATCCTTTGTTCCCCAAATCGACTGTATATTTAAATCATGTTTCATACATCTAAAAAACATTTCCAAAATATGCATATATCTCACACAAGACAATGAAAAAACTTTAATTTGTGCACTCATCATCTCCCACATTGACTGTTACAATTCCCTCCTTACTGGTCTTCCCCAAATCAGACTCTCACCCCTACGATCTATTTTGCATGCAACGGCTAGATTGACTTTCCTTGTAAAACATTCTTTCTCTGCTGAGCCACTCTGTCAGTCTCTACACTGGTTGCCTGTTTTTAACTGAATCCAATATAAAATACTTCTACTAGATTGCTTATGAGCAGGGCCCTCTTACCTCTCTGTCTGTATGTTTTACCCAGTATCATTTTATTACTGTTCGTTCCCAATTGTAAAGCGCTGCAAAATTTGCTGGTGCTATATAAATAAATGTTGATAATGATGAGGATACTAATATACAAGGCCATCCACAAAACTGCACCTACATACATCTCCTCACTTGTATCAAAATATCTCCCAACTCGACGCCTCTGTTCTGCACAAGATCTGTGTCTCTCATCCACTTATTACATCCTCCCATTCAAGCGTTCTCTGAAAACTCACCTCCCCAGGCAAGCTTAGAATATTCCTCAACCACTCCCTTAACCTCCCTAGGTTATCCTACTACCACCGTTTACACAGTTCACACAAGACTACAGCCCTCTGAGCCCTTGACCAGCATTGCTGCATCATTGGATCATATGGCCCACTACAGGGGCGCGCGGAGGATTGTCGGGAGGGGGGGTTTCTCCCTGCCGACCCCAAAAAAACCCCAAAAAAACAACCCGAGAGAGAGCTGCTGCGCATGCGCAGCAGCTCCGTTTCGCCAGCGCTGTCCAATACAGCAGCCGCAGCGCTGTCTAAGAAGTGTCCGCGGACGCTTCTTTGACAGCGCCGTGGCTGCTGTATAGGACAGTGGCCACTTAGTTAGCGCAGGGGGGGGTTTCTAGAGACTCAGAACCCCCCCTGCTTGCGCCACTGCACTGGGCACTCTTTTAACGTTGTATGCTGGCTGGACCAATATGCAAAATGTAAAACTTCATGTATCAGACTCCCATTGTCCAATAGATTGTAAGCTTGCGAGCAGGGCCCTATTACCTCTCTATCTGTATTACCCAGTATTGTTTAATTACTGTGTTTGTTCTTTATTGTAAAGCGTTACTGAATTTGCTGGCGCTATAAATAAATGTTGATGATGATGATAACAAAGGTCTAATAGCTAAACACTATAATGTGTTTATGGCATTGTTTTAAGAAGTGATTTTCTTTTATAATAAAGCAGCACCGGTTGGTGTTTTCGTACCATTTTGATTTATTTTGTACATTTTATATTGCAATTATTTTAAGGGTTTGTTTTATCATCTTCCCTGTTGTATTTGTATTTTACATTTACTTGTTTCATCTTTTGTATTAAAGTAATGTTACATTACATCCAGCTTTAAAAAGATGCCTGTGGGTCCGACCACTTCTAATGGGATCAGGTTCTTATTGAAAAAATTCACTGTGAATATGAATATAGAATTTACCGAAGAGTTTCTCTTGTCGACACTCTCTTACTTTCATTACATTAATTTAAACCAATCAGATAAATATGAAAGAGTGAGTAAGAGGGGGGTAGGGGGGGGGGTTGTGATGACAATCTGGAGTAATGGCGTCTAGGACAAATACACTTCAAAGGTCCTTTAATCATGGTCTCTCCTGTGGCCTAACAATTGATATAGCCCATGATTATATGTTTACAACTTTTGTATGTAAATTTATATTATTCGCATGCTTTGTTTACAAGACTTCAGGGAGGGAAAGTTTGGCAATCATTTATTTCAGCCATGTAAACACAAATGAACACAATATGGTTTTTTTATAAGAGATGACAAGAGAAGTAATGAGAAAGAAGATGAACTGAAGAAGTAAGGTATTTTGTGAAGTAATGTTGGATTTTTTTTAATGGACGATCGAATGAGTGAAGAGCTCATTAGCTGGAAAATAATTTTATTGAAACCAGCAAACATACTGTTTTGTGGTGGCTTTATAGGCTTATGTCTGGTTTATACGTGAGTTAATTTAGTAGTTAACCTTAGGTCCTCCCATCAGAAATGTTTGCACCCCTCACCATCACCCTCTGTATTTGCATTTTTTTTCTTATTTGCACTATTGGTCCACATTATTGCTTAAAAAAGCGACATCCAGTGCCTGGTCAAGCTGATTTGATCGGTAGGATGGAAGAACAAGTTTTCCAATGAGCCCTATCTGCATATGTGTGAAATCTTTGTTTTACCCTTTAAGCTGTGTATACATAGTAAGTTTTTGGTAGATTCAACCAATTTATGCTAAAAAGGCCCCACCGTAAACAAAGATAATCCAATCAGACTAGAATATAGGAAATCAGATTGGCCAAGTATCCCCTGTGACACGTCTGTTACGTGTGTTTTGTGTTAACAACATGTACAATACAAATGGATGTGACACTAGAAAGAATTTTTCCTAGCATTATCGTACCCATTTGCATTGCATTCCATTGCAATATTGTAGTTGTTTTTAGAACGCTAGTTCGTCCATTTCTGTGTGCTTGCACAGAAATGGACAATACGTTGGAAAGTATTTAAACTCTAGTAAAAAATAAGTAAAAATGTATATCGCATCTCCATTTAATGTATTTTTACTAGTGTTAAAAGATGCATCTTAAATGCCAGTGGTTAGTTATCATTCATTCGTTAACATGTGCAGCCAATTCCCATTAATTCTATTAACCATGGATCATCTAATCTAATCTGATTTACACAATTTGGCTAAACAAGTGTGTGGCCATATTGTTCACAGACCACATTGAATCAATTTTTTTTGTGAAATGGCATTAAGTTGTTAAGTAGGGTGTCCAGCCAATTTCCATTGCATTCCAGTCATGTTGGACCATTGCAATATTATTGAATTAGTGTCTTTTGGCCTAACATGTGTCTGTGGCCAAATTGCTCTCAAATTTTATATCAATAGTCCAATATGATAAAACTAAAGATGGCATTACTGTAAATATGATTGCACTGTAGCTAACATTATTCTACAGCAAACAATATAATCTATTTTGTGCAGTGTCCTTGCTTCTGCAAAGCCTCTCATGTGAGGGCAGATATACAGATATGTGTAAGGTTTCAAAGATTTGGCAATGAACACTTGACTGTTTTAAATACTAGATGCTTTTCATCACTAGTTAAATACATAACTGTTTTAAATATTTTAGCTTACCATTGCCTTGTTTTCTAAAGCAATGCTTTCCCATGGACCACTTCTTATAAGATGGTAAAATGGGACATAGATAGTTAATGACGAGACAGGACGTTACCCAAAGACATCAGATTTGTGGCATTTACCATACAGAGGGCAGCACAAAAAAGTCCTAGACCAGCACGTTCCATTAGAAAAATACGTATTGTAGGCAAAGAGTCATTAGGGTAAATTTATTTATGTTGGCTATAGCAACCAATCAGATTCTAGTTATCATCATCATCATCAATGTCACGAACACGCTCCCAGCTGCCGTGACTTTGGGGTGTTCGCTGTATGAGGTCACACACGATTTCAGCCCGCAGTCTCTCTCTACCTATCACACAGGTTATAGACCTACAGAATCGCCCCCAAACACAGTGCTCTCACACCCCAGACACTTCAGGTCTAGCCACAACCTATTGAGTATGGGCAATAGGACCCCAATATACTGTCCCACACTGGCACACAGGCTTCTAGTTATCTACAAACTAGCAAGACCCACACCTGCACACACAGGTTTAACTCTTCACACCTCCAGACTGTTACACAAATGTAAATGCTAGCACACACAACTTGTTAATCAAATGTTTCAACAAATCACACACTGGCATTCCAAGGGTTAACTTGGTCGAGCAATCTGCCTCTTCTAAACAGGCTTATGGATTTGAGTATCAAGGACACAACTTATTAAATTATAGATTTAGTATACAAAAATACAGGGCATACAGATAAAAAAAATAATGAATAACAATTAATAAATTGACATAACAAGCAAAACAGTTTAAAATAAAAAGGGGTTACATTCAGAATAGCACTTACGTGAGTTGCATAATCTGCGCCATGGGGAATTGGCTAGGAAGATGGACAGTTTATCAATGTGGATTGATTTCCCCAAAAAGTCTGACAGTTTGTTCCTTCAGAACACAGGTTTTTAAGCAACATGAAATGGGCTGGACTTCACAGGGGCAGGTTTTTAATGCTAATAGGGTGGCCTGTAACACTTTTTCAATCACCATTTAAATGTTACCTGATTTACTAACCAATTCTACTATGTGATATAACTTTTTTGCAGAGTGTGACATCGACCCCATTTTATCATTAATAAATCCCTTATTTCTATATACCTGCATAAAGACCATACAGGTTTTATACAAGAGACTCCAAGATACTCACCTAGTCATATGGCTCTCCAATTTACACCTAGTGATTAGTATGTATTTACAACCCTAATTAAAGGAAGTCAATTAGCTAGGGAAATACATGATCAAAAACAATGGATGTCTGTGATCTGCATATCTTAAGCTGATCTCTTCACAAAGGGTTTGCTTAACTTAATTACCTCTTACTGGACTCATTGTTTCATAAAAAAAACAACAACATTTGGTCACACATTTATCTGAGTTGAAGATCAGGTTCATTTGTATGTAGCCATGAAAAGTTTTATTTGGGCCCTGACAGATTTATGCTCGCTTCCCAACAATCAACATTTACTTATATAGTGCCAGCAGTTTCCGTGGAGCTTTACAATTGGGAACAAAGAGTCTTAAAATAGTATTGGGTAATTCATACATACAGAGAGGTAAAAAATTCATGCTTGCAAGCTTACAGTTTATGGGACAATGATTTGATACAAAAGGGTAAGTGCTACATCAAATTACCTCTCTGTTTGTATGCATTACCCAGTATTCTCTTATAAATGTTTGTTCCCAATTGTAAAGCGCTACGGAATTTGCTGGCGCAATATAAATAAATGTTGATGATGATGATGATATTTGCCGAGCTAGAAAGCAAAGGTTTAATGGTATATTAGTGGGCTGTATGTTCAGTCACACATCTATGCTAGTCAGAGGGTTGTTGTCTTGTATTCGCTGTGTAGAGGATGGTAATAGGGTAACCTAGGGAGATAAAGAAGGTGGTAGAGGAATATTATAAGCTTGTCTGAAGAGGTGTTTTCAGAGAACGCTTGAAGGTTTGAAGACTAGAGGAAAGTTTTATTGTGGAATGAAGTGAATTCCACAAAGTGGGTGCAGCCCGAAAAAAATTCTGCAACCGGGAATGGGAGGAAGTGATGAGAGTGGAAGAGAGACACAGATCTTGTGCAGAATGGAGGTGTTGAGTTGGGAGATATTTTTAGACAAGTGAGGAAATGTATGTCGGTGCAATTTTGTTGATGGCCTTATATGTTACTAGAATAATTTTATATTGAATTCTTTGAAAAACAGACAACCAATGAAGAGACTGACAGAGTAGCTCAGCAGAGAAAGAACGATTTGCAAGGAGAATCAATTTAGCTTCTGCATTCAAAATAGATTGTAGGGGCTCCAGTCTGATTTTGGGAAGACCAGTAATAAGGGAATTGCAATTATCGATGTGGGAGAGTGCATGAATTAAAGTTTTTGCAGTGTCTTGTGTGAGATATGTATGTATTCTGGAAATGTTTTTAGATGTATGCAGCATGATGTAAATGCAGAGTTGATGTGGGGAACAAAGGATAGTTGGGAATCAATGATTACATTTAGGCAGCGAGCTTGCGGAGTGGGATTTATGGTCATGTTGTCAACAGAAATAGAAATGAAATTGAAATGTTAGATAGGAAGCTTCTTTTGGTGGGTGGGAATATTATTATTTTTGTTTTTGAAAGATTGAGTTTGAATTGACGAGAGGGCATCCAAGACGAAATGGCAGTAAGACAGTCAGTATTGCGACACTACACAGATGTCAAGTGATCAGGAGAGTATAGTTAAATTTGTATCATGTATCATCTGCATAGAGTTGATACTGAAATCCAAAGGAGCTTATTAGTTTTCCAAGAGAAGTGGTGTAGATAAAGAACAGCAGAGGACCTAGGACTGAGCCTTGCGGTACTTCACCTGATAAAGGAAGCGGAGTGCAGGTGGTTCCAGAGAAATTAACACTGAAAGAGCTATTAGATAGGTAGGATGAGAGCCAGGATAGAATAGTGCCTTGAAGACCTAGGGATTAGAGCGTTTGTATGAGGAGAGAGTAATCAACAGTGTCGAATGCAGCAGAGAGATCCAGGAGATATAGAAGAGAGTAATGGCCTCTAGCCGCAATCAGATCATTGACAACCTTGGTCAGCGCAGTCTCTGTGGAGTGTTGAGAGCGAAAGCGTGTGAGGCGAGTGTAGGAAATTCTCTCAAGAACTATGAAGAGACATGGAAGCTAATAGATGGGGCAGTAATTTGAAAGAGAGTTTGGTTCAGAATTTTGTTTTTCAGAATAGGAGTAATCACTGTGTGATTGAATAGTGATGGAAAGGTACCAATCGAGAGAGAGAGAGATTACAGATTTTAGTTAGAGGTGGAATGAGCACAGTAGACATAAACCTACCAATTTGTGAGGGTATGGGATTGAGAGAACAGGAGGTAGAGTAGGAAGATAAGAAAAGAGTAGAAACTTCCTCTTCATTTGTGGTATCAAATGAAGAGAGTGTCACAAGGTGCTGGGAAGGAATTGCGCTGATTGCTATTCAAGGGTGATGATGCAATTTCAAGTCAGATCTTATCAATCTTGTCCATGAAATAGGAAGCAAGAACCTGGCCACAGGATGGTAGTCAGAGAGTTTGGGGTGGGAGGGTTTAGAAGAGATTTAAATGTGTTAAAAATGTGTTTGGGATTAGAAGCCTGAGCATAGATGAGAGATTGTAAGTATGCTTGTTTAGCAGTGTCCAGAGCATTTTGATAGAAGTGGTAGATAGCAGTATAATATAATATATATATATAATATAATGGCCATCTCTCCTCCTGTTTCCACCACTTCTAACTCTGCTCTCCAGCTACTTAGCCCTCCTCCTCAAAGGTCCTCCACCCCACGTCCACTTTCGCTCCCTCCTCCCCCCTGGGGGTCTCCCTGTCTTCCGCGCCCCCCTTCTTGGGCCCCGTCGTTTTCGGATCCTCCCTCCCCCTTCCCCGCCCTCTCTAGCTGTGCATTGAGCGTACTGAGTTGCTGTGTTTACTGTACTGTGCTGTCTCCCATTGTATTGTGATTTTGTTTGTCTCTGTACGGCGCTGCGGATGCCTTGTAGCGCCTTATAAATAAATATTAATATTAATAATAAAATATAATCAATAGAGGTACAAGATTTACGCCACTGACATTCTGCTTTACCAGAGATGTTTTGTAGATTTCATGGTTTTCAGTTATTTAGAACATTCTACAAAATGACAGGTAGAATCAGATTGGTTGCTAGAGGAAACATCTCAACTTTTTAAAATCCGCAACTTGATAAATTTACCCCATTGTCTCAATTGCCAACAGACAGACACACATTTGAACTACCCATTATAAACTGCACTGTTTTAAGTATTTTAGATCTAAGTACATGGAACAATGTCTGTACAAAATGAAAATTATTAACAGGAGCAAACAACCATATCAGCTAATATCCTAATACGAACAAAGTTATTTAATAATTAACATAGCTCACACAATGTATAGCTGTGCAAATTAGCTTATGGCAGAAAAACAGAACATGTATTTTGCTGAATAGATGATATTGAGACTTGTTTCTCTCTTTACAAATGAACTTCATATAATGATAGTTTCAAGTTTGCTACCTATATGATAGTGATAGAGGCTCTGCCTCTTGTCCTGGACCCCTGCTGAATATGGCCCTCTGAAGTCTAAAGATTAGGGGTATATCCAATGGATTCCAACCTTGTCCATCAAAAAGGCATAATCCCGAGAGATAGATTCTTCCCTGAGTTAAGCCTTGAGTGTCTTATCAGTATATTTGGAGCACCAGGCTGATTGGTACTTAAAGTTTGTAGTGTCTGACACTAAAGCAAAAAGATTTGCCTCTTACTGCCATACAGTGAAGCTATGAATCTCTGTGATAGTTTATGGTGATGCAAATCCCCCAGGACAGATATAGTCCTACATGGAATACATATAGAACAACAACATTTTTTAAATGACGCCACATGACAACATTTAAGAATACAAGGGGACGTGCCACCACCATTCTTCCCGATATGAAAGGGGCTCTCAGACAGGCCTATGACTGGTACCCCACTCTCATTACGTGGATGACCATGGCAGAATGGAGTAACACCAGGGGCATCAAAGACATTCAATATTATCATTATTATCAAGCAATTATAAACTTGACACACAGTTCCGACAATTATTGTATTGTACTTTGTTTCTTGGCAAGGATTTGGTAAAGTTGGGAGTGTTCCCCTAAAGTGGATCTCCACATGCGTTAAAACATTTCTATTGCTCTAAATTGTTGCCCTCTATTATTTTTAGATCTTCACATAAATTGTGGTCCTCATTCATGCTGTCTCCATGTATAAAATATACACTGTACACAACTGAATTGAGACTGCCTTTTTTCCAAGTTATCTTTGTAGGTAGGTGCTGAGTACTTTGGTAAACCATAGCAGAAGCTAGGACATCCCATATTGTGAGCCATGTTTAAACTTGTCACACTGTTGTTCCTAACTACTTACAGTTGACCACTTTAACAAGAACTATCATGGACCTATATTCACTTCTACCCTGTACCGGTCTTGGACATTTCTTAGATATTACTGTACAAGTACCTTGGACATTTCGTGTTTGGAAATTCTTCCTCTGCTGTTACCAGAACAACAATTCTATGAGATCACTGTATTTACTGTATTGTAGTACATAATAAGTATTCCGTTTTTTCACTCTTTTTCACTCTTCATTCAACTCTTGTAATGTTTGGGGGCATTTATTGGATATTACTGTACCTTGGACATCTCTTGTTTGGAGCATGCTGGCAGAGTGATTTGCATTTCTGATTCTCAACCAGGGACTTATTTGTGTGAAGTTTGTATGTTCTCCCCATGTTTGCATGTGTTTTCTCCCACACTTCAAAAACTGGCACGTTAATTGGCTGCTGACAAAATTATCCCTAGCATCTGTGTGAGGTACTTTAGGGGTATATTTACTAAACTGCGGGTTTGAAAAAGGGGAGAGGTTGCCTATAGCATCCAATCAGATTCTAGCTATCATGCATTTAGTGCATTCTACAAAATGACATCTAGAAGCTGATTGGTTGCTTTAGGCAACATATCCACTTTTTCAAACCGGCAGTTTAGTAAATATGCCACTTAGACTGTAAGCCCCAAAGGGGCAGGGAATGACAAATATTTTCTTACAGAGCTGCATAATTGGAGGTGCTATTTAATTAGTAATAAACACTATTGCAAATTTAGTGTACTGTATGGCTTGCTGAAAAAGAAACTATATGTATTGTACCTAAACAAAAGCCATGACCTGTGCTTTCTATAATTAATTTTTGTTTTTTGTTATGTAATGTGCCTTTCTCTAAAACAGCGTGCATAGAGTATGTTATTTTACAAAATATATCATTTTTCATACTGCTCATTACACAGCCTCTCACCTACTGATGCCTGAGTGTACAGGTAACAGCTCATGAATATGTTCATTGTGTGGGAAATTCAATAGCTGTGATTTATTATATGGCTAATGCTCACAGTATTCTTACTATATACAGATGACTGTGGTATTTAAAAAAAAACTGTGTGCCCTTCCCCCCCCCCCCATCGTCTTATGACAAATATAAAACATTTTAAACGTTGTGAAGGCAGTGGGAAATTACAAGGTGGGGCCGGTGAGGACAACACCAAGGACGATGACAGGACTCCCAGTTCTGTTTCCAGCAGCAGAGTGCATGATGCCAAACAAATACACTGGTTCTATAGCTACTCTACCTGTTGTATAACCTAAAGGTGACGGCAAAAGAATATATAAGCAAGCCCAAGACAGGGACAACTTGGTGGGCATGGAGCACAATCACTCTCCATTTGACACTAAATTCAAAACGGAACCAGGTTCAGGAAGGGCTCATGGCTTTAATACTATTATACTGGCACTTACGCTGAGTGTCTGTTCAACAAAAAACCTTGTCAGAAACAGAACTGGTCGTAGTTGCCGCTGGTTGATAGTATTATGATTTCTACAATGACTAGTTCATCTTCCATGTCTGTACCTTCCACTGTCTCTTCTGTCCAACCACACCATCAGTAGCTGCACAGAAATGGCTTTTCTTAATGGCTGCTTTAGCACTGGCGGCTGATAATGCGTCTGCCTTGCAGTAGCCACACACTTTCCCCAACAAAAACTACAGTTGTTATTCCACTACCTTATGTAAGAGGTGATTCTTACAGGCGATATATCTATGTGAGCTATCTTGCTTGTCGGAAAGGGAAAGAAAGGAAGAAACCGCTCTACCTATTCAACATTTGACCAGATCTAGGTCACTCTAGGGTGGCCCCTACAAATGATTGATAGATCCAGACCAATGCTGAATAGAAATGGATCCCACCTGGTACCCTTGGTCATTGTGTACCAGGGTTCAAGGCTGCCATCAGAAACTGTGGGGCCCAGTATTAATTAATCTGCCAGCCCCCCCTCCGTATATATATTCCCTCCCTCTTATACCGCTTTCATACTGTCGCCCCGGCAATATCCCGGGTTTTTCAAGCTGGGTTTTTGCCGGGGCTCGGAGCGTCCCAGCTCAGAAACACCATTCATACTGCACCTCGGACCCGGGAATTTCCCGGGTTGACCCCATTCATACTGCACAAGTCTGTGCCCTGGCAATTTGTGGGAGTCATCACCAGAGCAGTTTTCATTGGCTGAAAAATGGTGATGTCATTGAAAGGTGACTGTTTTTTTTTTCTTCCACTGGCTCGCACCGATGACATCATCATCCAGAGACAGGCGGACAGCCAATCAGCTTGTTTTCTGTGCAACCCGGGTTGAAAAACCCGGGTTGCACCATTCATAGTGCAGGCAACCCGGGTCCGACCCGGGAATTACCCCTCGATAAATCCCGGGTTGAAGACCCGGGTTTTTAGACCAGGGATTTTTGACTTGTACCATTCATACTGCGCCAAGACCCGGGTCGTTTGAGCTTGCCCCGGCAAAAACCCGGGATTTTGGTGCAGTATGAATGGGGTATTAGCCATACATGCGTCCCCCTCCCTCATCACAATATATTACCCCTCTCCCTCATCACATTACATGCCTCCCGTCACTCCCTCATCACAGTAAATGCCCCCCTCCCTGCAATCACAGTAAATGTTCCCCTTTCCCCACCATCTCATCCCATCGCAGTACATTTTCCCCTCCCTCCTCTGCACAATCACAGTAAATGTTTCTCTCTCCTATCTCCCCTTCTCCTCCCCTATCAAATTAATTACCAATTAACTTACCTTCTCCTCTGCAATGCCTTGGCTCCCGGTCACTGATAGACTGGAAGCACGGCACACAGTGATAGCTTACTTAAAATCTTCCTTCATTCATTTTTATTTTTTTTAAAATGATGTTACGAGCGGACTGCTCCGAAGGAACATGTTGCACAAAATGAATCTATCTCTGGTGTTGATAGCTAATAGCCTGGCATCCAATCTAGTTTAACCATGCAATTTGGCCTAAACTGCATGTGGTTTAGGGGTTTGCAAGCTGTCACATATCAGAAACGATCAGTGTTTTCAACCCACATACACGTGTGTCAGTTTTCAAACCGCAAACTAAAACGCTGCTTATTAAATTTCACAAATGTAAGCTCCAGTGGGGCAGGAACTGATATGAATTCAATTTTCTATGGAAAGTGTTACAGAATGTACTGGTGCTATACAAAAAAGAATTATATGTCTACCCAAGTGCTGCTTTTATTTCTCCGTATACATAATGTTGCTGGTTGTTGTTTTTTCTCCTTCTATTTCAGCACTTCTGAAGTGGATTATACTTTGTACTGACAGTCCAGTGAAACAAACCTAACATATATCATTGTATTTAATACCAGCCATACAGTCTACACAGAAAAGAAGTAGATTTCTTGATCTCAAACCATCACGCTGTGTAACTGAAACTCTTGGTTCTAAATTGAGATCTGATCATTCTTGCTCATTTGTTTCTTTTTAAAAATTGTTATACATTCAGTGCCAGATATATGTTGAAATGGATATGTAATCTAGCTATTTGCTACATATATTACACTGACAGATTTTCACTATTGAGTCTGGCTTGATAATGTACCATGCTGCAGAAAAAGGCCTTCAGTTTCCGGATATGAGAGATAAGTGTCCAATGTGGAAATATAATTGGGTAATAAAGTACAATGATATCTTTTCTCATGAAAAAATGAGATTTTTTTATGTGTAAAATGTGTCTTATTGTGTATTGTCACAGTCTCTGGCAGTTTCATCATGAACAAAATGGTCATACTACTTGTTTGTCAGAATACTCCAAAGAATTTAATTTCTGAGCGAAGTGCCGCCGGGCATCACTGCAATGTGTGACTGTGCCAGTGGCGGATCCAGGGGGGCAATCGTAGCAATCACACCCCCCCCCCCCCCGCCCCCAGCAGCATGAGCCCATCTTTAAATTGCGCCCAAGACGCTGATGAAAACGGAAGGGGGGGCGGCAATCAGAGTCAGTCAATCACAATGAAGGAGAGGCCTGATTATGCTAAATCGCCCACCCCCCCCTCTAAAAATAAAGTCTAGGTTTGCCCCTGGGCTGTGCACACTATAGGCTACTACGGTAGAGAGATCTCCACTCATTTTTGGTTTAACCTCTATGAGGTGTAAGTAAAAATTAGCAGAGATTTGAGGCCGGACATCACCACGATGTGTGTTCATGGGACACTCTGGTGACCCTGCGCTCAGAATTTAATTCTTTCCCACAAGTGCTATACTAAATGGAGGTTTCACGTTCACACGGCTTTAATTAAATGTCATCTGAAAGGTTTACTGATTATATTGCTTTTTCTTTTCTAGAGAGTGTATCTCATCAATTGTAATTGTAACTGTAGCTGTAAATGTGTTGGATAAGCTCAGCCACCATGAAAATATAGGTTCCTCTCTACCCAAACAGTGTTAACAGCAGCAAGTAAATTTGAATCTGCAGAATATATTCCTGTGATTTATATTATAAACATGTTTTCTTGTTCATGGCATTGTAAATTATCATACATTGAAGGCTTATGTCTGGTTGTGAAAGCTGATAAATGTTCTGCTCCAGATTGCTTAGTATTATGTTTTAACTTTGTTTTTTTATTTTGCTTTAGTTTAAATTTATGAATATGAATTAATATCAGGCCGCTTAAATCATAAATTCTTCACGGTGACAGCCCTATGCCAGACTGAAGGGTTTATTTTAATGTTTTTAGCATAAATACATATACATGCAATCAGTGGATAAAGTGGAAATGTAGAAGTGGCAGTATGGAAAACATAAATAAATGGAATATCACAGTTTTACAATCAAAGCAGTAGGAGACGTTACAGCACGGCATACCACTCTATGCCAGACTACTTCTAACATTGCAGGCAATAGTGGAAAAAATGAGTACCAAGCCTTAATAGGATGCAGTTTTATAGTATATAAGGTAAAAGGCTCACTTTGAATATGTTCACTGTTATGAGCTGCACCGTCAGCCCAGCATCGGGCATGGATTGGTTCAGAGGAGGACTTTCTGTACAAGGAGATAGGACACAGGAAGATATGAAGCTGTGGAGGAAAAGCACAAGGAAAAGGAAGCCAGTGTGGTTTGCAAAAGAAGAAGCAAGTATTGTGAAAGCAAAAAATGGCCTTCAGGAAATATAAGCAGACTCGGAGTAATGAAGACAAAAAGCTCTATCTTGTTAGACAGAAGGAGGCTAAGAATCAAGTAATTAGAAGTATAAAGACACAAACTGAAGAGAAAATGGCCCAGTCAGTAGGTAAAGGGGGCAAGACTTTTATTTAGGTATAGAAGTGAAAGGAGAAAAACAAAAGAAGGAATAATAAGACTAAAGACAGAGAGTGAGAGCAGGGGCGGGCTGGCACATTTCAGCCCGGGGGGGGCGCACAGGCGCACCGCATTACGTGTTGTGATGCGGCCGCCTGTGCGCTGACGTGGCCGCATCGCGTGTCATGTGATGCTGCCTCCTGTGCGTCGCTGGCAATATTCTGCTAATATTGCATCCACGGGGGGGAAGGGGGGGTTGTTGGGGGCGGCCAGCCCAAACAGGGGTTAAACTGAGCGGCCCCTGCCACCCGGCACAGCCCGCTCCTGAGTGAGAGTCTTGTTGAGGGAAACAAAGTAATATCAGATCATCTTAATAAATATATTTTCCCAGTGTTCACTACAGAAAGAGCGGTGAACGGGCCACAGTTAAGTTGCAAGTATACTCATAAAAATGAGGTAGATACAAGTACATTTACAGAGGAGAAAGTCCCTAGTGGATAAATCAATGAGGCCAGATGGGATAAAGTGAAATGCCAATGACCAAATTTTCTGATTTGTGTTTGATTTTGTGAAGAAAAATTGGCATGTGACTCACATCCAAGGGATGTTGGTAACACAAATAACAGAATGATATGTGAGATACATCCAAGGATACTAAAAGAGCTTAAAGGGGTACCAGTAACACCATTAACAGAATTATTAAACCAGTCACTAGCTACAGGAGAAATTCAAGAGGACTGGAAAAGAGCGAATGTAGTCCCACTGCACCAAAGTGGAAACAAGGAAGAGGCGAGCAACTATAGACCAGTGAGCCTTACATCAGTAGTAGGAAAACTGATGGAAACACTCTTAAATGAAAGAGTTGTAGAATATCTCAAATTCAGTAAATTACAGAATCCCAAACAGCCTGGATTCACTGGGGGAGATCATGTCAAACAAATCTTATTGACTTTTTTGGCTGGGTGACTAAATTAATAGTTCAAGGGTGGGGGGGTGTAGATGTAGCTTATCTAGACTTTAGTAAGGCTTTTGACACTGGAGGGAAACATTCTTCAAAGGAGAAGAAATATTAGAACATGCACTGAAACAGGAAGAAAGTAGGTTCAGAGGAAACTTGAGGAATAATTACTTCACGGAAAGAGTAGTGGATAAGTAGAATAGCCTTCCTTCAGAGGTGGTAGAGGCAGAGCCGGATTAACCAATTGGACTTTGTGGGCTATAGCCCAGGGGCCTCAGGCAGCTAGGGGGCCCTAATAAATATTTTAATATAATACTGCCGGCATGTGCCCCGCGGGCCGGACGCCCAAAGTCCATTTTGGGCCGTCTGGTGGTCCAGTGGGAATGCGGTGCAGGCAGTCTATGAACAGACGGCTGCATCACATACTATTCAGTACGGCCGCATCATTCATTCACAAAATATTGTACTACAGCTTGTAGCACAATATTCTATTAATGAATAGTATGTGATGCAGCCTTCTGTGCATAGACTGTCTGCATCGCTTCAATGATAGTGCTACATGGCTCCACCCCTAGACTACGGGAGCCCTGTAGCACCAAAATACCTTCCTCCTCACTGACTGCCGGCATAGTTGCCAATTCCGCTTATGACAAGCGGAATTAGGCTTGGTTTTTTACAGAGTTGCGGGGTTTTTCTGGTGGTCGCACGTTGCGGATTTTTGGGCTTCACAACATTTTTTTTTTTTCCCAAAAACTTTATTGTCTTGTGTATAATAACGCTTTAGTCAGTGTAAGGACGCTGCTGGTCTCTTACGTGGGCGTGACCTCAGGTGTTGTTGGTGGGTAAACTTCAGCGTTGGCCCCTCCTGTGGGAACCTATATGTGTTGTATGCAGTAGATATGGAGAGTATATATGCGACCAGACAGAAGATGATGTGTGTAATTACAGTGTAAAGCTATGGATATATTGTAGTGTACAGAGAAAACAAACCCCTAAAGTACAGCTATAACTCCTGAATCTTCATCTTTAGTCACTGTAACTGCAGAAACTGCTGCAGATCCCATTACTATTAATATTATCTTGATAGATGTATCATAAATAAAAAAAAATAATAATTTTTTTGCTTTTTTGGGCTCTTTTTAAGATTGTTTGTGCTTGTTTTGGGCTTGTTTTTCACTTAGCGGTTGCTTGTTTTTCATTTCAGAGTTGGCAACCCTGAGTCTGCCGGGTGTGATGTCAACATCACATCTGGACATGCTGTCAGTGAGGAGCTGCGCTGGGAGGAACTGCTGCGAAGAAGGCAGAAGTAGAAAGGAACATAAGAAGGTAAGTAAATTATAACTGTACATAGAGGAGGATACAGCAATGAGGGGGATAATGTAGAGGGTGACACAGCAATGAGGGGGGACAATGCAGAGGGGGATACAGCAGTTAGGGGGTAATGTAGAGAGGGACACAGCAATGAGGGAAACAATGTAGAGGGGAACAGAGCAATGAGGTGGCAATGTAGAATGCACAGCAATGAGGGGGACAGTGTAGAGAGATACACAGTAATGAGGAGCACATGAGGGGGGACAGTGTGAATATGGGGGCAGTAGTGTGATTTAGGAGGAACAATGTGATGAAGGAGGGAACAGTGTGATGACGGGACAGACATATCCGCTACTTGTTGCTTTTATTGTTGTGATTTTACAGATATATATATATATATATATATATATATATATATATATATATATATATATATATTATTAATTTTTATTTATAGGGCGCCACAAAGTATCCGTAGCGCCGTACAAGGACAAACAATGGCACAGTACAAGGTGAAACAGCACAGTACAAGTAACAGTAAGCACTATAACTCTGGGGGCTCAGGCGCAGCATGAAAGAAAGGGAGGGAGGGGAAAAGTGAGTACAGGCAGGTAACTATGGCCCAAGAGGGTGGGCACGGATGACAGGTTGAGAGTCACTGAGGGGAGCGGAGAGAAGCGAGAGGAGACAGAGGGCAGAGGGACTGAGAGGAGGTGAGCTAAATAGCTGGAGAGCGCAGTTAAAAGTGATGGAAACAGAAGGTAGGAGAGCCCTGCTCAAAGGAGCGAACAATCTAAAGGGAGGGGAAGACAGACAGACACATGAATGAGACGGAGAGACGGGAGGAAGGGGGAGAAGGGAAGAAGGGATGAGAAAGAGAGGTAGCCGACCGGTGGGAGTTTAGGCATGAGACTGGAAGGCTTTAAGGAAAAGGTGGGTTTTTAATCTTCGTTTGAAAGAGGACAGATTGCTCTGTTCCCCTCTACATTGTTCCCCTCAATATATATATATATATATATATATTCCATTATATTCCATATAATCAGCAAGGTATGTAAAAAAAAAGGCGCTGTAAGGAGAAGATATAAAAAATAAAATGCAATATAAAGTGAGGTTTGTTTTTTGTTGCTTTATTTATTTTCCTTATTTAAATTTTATCATTTATAATAATATATCGCTGGGTTAAGCAACACGAAAATAGCCTCTTTTCTATATTTATAAATATATATTGTAACGAAAACTGCCTTTTAAGGATGAGTCGCTACTTATGGGCCAGTGCCATGTGCTTGCCCCCCCGGGATAAAGTCTGCCAGCCAGCCCCTGCCCTTAGCCCAGGGACCTCCATTGCCTTAATCCAGCCATGGGTAGAGGCTAATACAGTAGAGGAATTTAAACATGTTTGAAATAAACACTAAGGGCTAGATTTACTAAGCTGCAGGTTTGAAAAAGTGGGGATGTTGCCTATAGCAACCAATCAGATTCTAGCTGTCATTTTGTAGATAGTACTAAATAAATGAAAGCTTAGATCTGATTGGTTGCTATAGGCAACATCCCCACTTTTTCAAACCCGCAGCTTAGTAAATCTAGCCCTAAGGATCAAATAGGGTTTGACTTTACTATAGGTTAAAAAATGGGCAGATTAGATGCCTCTTATCTGCCATTAAATTCTATGTTTCTATGTTTCTATGATTCAGTAAAGCAAATTTTATATAAATTCATATTGCCCTATCCAGGGGAAAAAAGGTTGCTTAATTTCTTCAAATTTATTTCTTTACATTTGATAATTAGACTGCTATTGAGTAAGCTGTTATATCTCAGACAAGGGGCCAGATTCATTAAGGATCTTAACTTAAGAAACGTCTTATTTAAGTCTCCTGGACAAAACCATGTTACAATGCAAGGGGTGCAAATTAGTATTCTGTTTTGCACATAAGTTAAATACTTCCTCTGATGAAATCACCCGGCAGGTGAAGAAACGCGTCAGGTGACTTGGATATCACACTGAGCCGCTGGACATCCCAGTTGTATGCATCTGGCTTCTGGTTTAGTGAATTCCCCGAGATTATCATTACCACTTCCAGTTGTTTCATTATCTACACTCTGTGTCACGCTTGCAGTAACCGCTTCAGATTTCCCCAATCGGATTGGATCAGTCAGCTACAGTTTCTCCACAGACTCTACGGAGCTACGTGCTGTGAGAAGACCATACGTACAGCTTTCCATACGGGACTGAGATCGGGATCAGGTCTGTAGCGCGACTTCTGCCACGGCAGTCTAAGGTCAGGCTCCCGTTCAACAGAGTATACATCTCACTTGTGGAATATATTACAGTATTTTTTGCCACAGCAGTTTAGGGACATGTTCCCGCTTAACAGAGTTTATATCTAACTTGTGGCATTTATGACATCATTATCTCAGGGATTTACGGGCCAGAAATTTATAAGTGGTGCTCCTTATATTATCGGTACCAACTAATCTTGTTTTAGCAGTGTGGCCACACTCGTACCATCAATCCGGCTCCACTTTGTGCATTGTGACTGGGTTACTGGACAATAACAACTCTCCATTGTGGGATCCCATATTTGCATTCAATTAGAGAGTTATTGTTACGTATATATATTTTTTCCATCTCCAGTATATGATATACCTATTCCATTGGTTCTATTTGATGCACTATCCTTATCCGCTGGCCAGTGTTGATTTTACCTTGTTTATTTTATGGTTTATTTGTATTAACATTTTTAATAAAGTGTTTGTATTACCCTCACGGATTGATCTTTCCAATTTTTGTGTACATCAGTTATCAGCGCTGTATTTTGTTTTGTTTAGATCTCATTGATCTTTACAGCTGCAGTTACTGATCTACACGTAGTCTCCACGTTTTACCTCATCTCTCCTTGCGCCAGGTGTTTTGGTTTATAAGTTAAATACTGACTGTTTTTTCATGTAGCACACAAATATCAACTTTAAATTTTAGTGTACAAATAAGCTATCAAGTATTTGTGTGCTACATGAAAAAACAGTCAGTATTTTACATATGTGCAAAATAAAATACTAATTTGCACCCCTTGCATTGTAACATGGTTTTGTCCAGGAGACTGAAATAAGACGTTTCTTAAGTTAAGATCCTTAATGAATCAGGCTCAAGGTCCCTGGATATACAATCACCCCCTCTTGGTAATCTGATGATTTTGAAAGTGAGCAAAAGTGCAGAAGTGCATGAGTAATGTGTAAGCGTAAGTCCCTATGTGCTTCTTACAGTTACTGCTCCTTATACTTACAGAGGTGGGAAGGGGGGTTTTAACGTAGGGCATGTGTCATAATTCACATACTTGCTACCTATGTAAGAGGTGGAGACAGCTGCAGATATGCCAGTCAGGAGCCATGTCTGTTGCAGGTGCCTGACCCTCGTGCAAGATACATGATAATCAGCACAAAACTTCCAATTAAAACTTTAAAAAAATTTAAAAGTTGCCCCCTCACTGCCTAAGTAATTTCAATAACAGCAATTTCAAGGAGACTTACCAGCACTTGGATATCACAGACTGAGCTGGTGACAATGTAACAGAGAAACCTTCAGCATGGCATCCCTTTGTCCTAATATCACTTAACCCTAACCTGTTCAGCATGGGACCAGCAAAAAGAATGCACCTTCCCCCCTCCCCACCTAGAAGAAAACATCCCGATGCTGAAAGCGCTAGGGCTCTTCCCACACCCTGAGACATAAAGTTGAAATACTTAATATTTCCGTATTGTTTTGCAAGTGCACTACAGATCCCAGCAAGCCATGGCATACATAAAGTGTTTGGTTATGCTTGCACTTGTAGAACTACAAGTGTCAGCACACCCATGGCTGCAATAGCCTGCTGGCACATTTAGAGCTACAAGCACCAGCATGAACTGGGATGGGACCTGTAGTGTAACACAAAAAGGTATGGAGAAAGTATTTAATTAAAAAATGACTCCCCCAAACATACTCTCTGTTAACCATTTAATATTCACATATATCCAGAGGGATTATCTTCTTTCTTCTAGCTCCCAATCCAATTAGAAAAAAAAACAGATTACCAACAAGAACATGTCCTTAAGCTGGGTACACACTACAGAAATTTCAACCAACTTTTTATGCCGAGCGATTTTACATGCGATCGATGGTTCGATCGCTCGGTCCATGGACTGCATACACACTAGCCTTGTTTAGGATGATAAAGGGAAGAGCGGAGGTCCCTTTAGCGACTTTTTACAGCCATGTTGTAGTGAGCAATGACTGCAATTTCATACTCACTGTTGTGGATCGGTCGGAAGTTTGTACACACTACACAGTGGAAACGAGATTGGAACGAAAATATTAAACGGTACAACCAACCAAATGAGGCGACAATCGTCCATTTAGGCAGACTTTCGACCATCGTGTCACTGCACACACTGACCCGACTTTTGAATGAGCGGTCGTATGTCGGCTGATTTAGGTGATTATTGGATGAAAACTGTGTAGTGTGTAATCAGCTTTACAGAGCCGTAACATGAAGACTGACAGCTTCTAATCAATGTAGTTGCAGCTTTACTCTAATTGGTCAGACAAAGGGAAATCCACTCTGTATTGGTTAGTAGTGGTGACACCCCACACAATAAAGCTGTATTCTTACTTAATAAAAGATACGAATAAAGACTCTATAAAGCAATACATAAGTGTCATTATATATTGTGAACAACACAATTAGGCTGATGCAGAGCTGGCAGCTGTTGCACCCAAAAATCACAGGTACAAATTGTGTTCAATAAAAATATGCAAAGCTACAACTAGTGCAAGATACATGTATCTTACAGCCATTTGTTTTGTTTGCAAAATACATATTCTACTATTAGGCATAAGTTAAACTTAAAAAGAGACTCTCTAATACAGGAGAAACAACTCTCTGGGATCTATGCATCAATGTAATGCGGTGCCACTAAATATACATCACTGCAAATCGCAGAGATGTATATTTAAACACCTCTCAAATGCATCATTCTGGGGCTACTCTGGGAGTAACCCCTCTGCTGTGACCTGTTATTCCTATTTACCGGCAGCCTAGTTCTGCCGGTGAAAGGAAGAAGTGCTGAACGGGTGCGCACAGCAGTTCCACTGTAACGGATTCTGCAAATCCTAAAAGGCTTGTGCAGAATCCCATATGACAGGTAATACCATCCTGAGATCTGCATAGGACACTTTTCTGGGCAGGCGCAGAATGATTTTATGCAAGATACGCTATGTAATCCGGTATAGTACTCATTCTGCATCAGTCCCAATATTGCAAAGTTTTGCTTGACTTTCATAATCCCTAAACTGGTTTACATTTAAAATAAAAGAAGAAATAGAATCATCTCTCTATGGCACACTTCATGCTTCATATGACAGTTTTATACGAACATTTGTATGATAATAAAAAGCTCCCAGTATGCTGAGCCGAAACAATGCACAACTACTAGCTGAGAGTTTGTTTCCACATTACAGTCGCAGCTTACAGTTGACATCCAAAGGCTAAAGAAAAAAAAAACAAGTTTTTTTCCACAGGGTTTAGGAATGACGCAACAAGCCACAACGACGCCTGAAGCCTCACCAGGAGGCCTGAGCTTTGCGTCAGAGCAAGACAAATGCTACGGGTGTGAATGTCCCTGGGCAGGGTGGCATTTAAAAGACCATTGCCAAATTCTGAGGCGGAGCTACTCAAACAGTAAGATCGTTGATCCCTCAGCAGATGTTTTCACTGGTTCCCAGCCAGACTCCAATTCCTGACCATAGCAGATCATCCAACTAACGTACTGCTAATGCCATTTCAGCTGGATAGTACCTTGTAATGTAAAAGAATGTACGCCCCTCCTGCAGAGATTAACTCTTCTGACAGGACATAATGCACTGCTTTCTCTGAGATAGTCCAGCTGAAAATTTACTATTATCAATAGGATATAAATAAACGCATTATGTTTTATTTATGGAACGTCAGAATTTTCGGCAGTGCTGTACAAGGATAGGTTTACACAGTGTGACAACAGCAGATATTGATCAATAAAATGTACAGAATGCCTTTATTGCAGGATCTGCCAACAACCATAGAAAATATTATAGAAACTTTATAAAACTATACTGACAGCCAGCATATCTTAGTTACACATTATTTAAAAAATGTATCAAAACTACAAAGGGAATGACAAGATTTGTAAAAACAGTTATCACAGTTACCAATACTACTACAGGTGTTCCACCCACGTTGTCCTCTGCTTAAGCTGTGTTCCAACCAACTACTGTTAAACGTAGCTGAAGGCAGTTCAAACTGAATTTTAAAAAGGGATCATTGATCCCTATTAGGATCGCAAAGGCCCGTTCATTGCTTAAACTTTAATACATGCAGCTTTCAGTATATTTGTTCTTACTATACATTCACCCTGCATAGCATCAAGCAAATAGCCCTCGATTATCATTGGGATCAATGAGATGTTCCAGACAATGGTAGTTGAATGGATCATAGCTGAAATAGATTGGCACTGCGGACTGGATACCCACGTACATGCATGCTTAAGTAATATATATTAAGTAATATATAGTATAACGGCTTCTTAGGGTAATGTATTTCTAATGATCCCTACTTAATTACTGACAGACAAAAATGTTATTTATTTTTAACTGTCAGTTTCTAAATTTACTGACAGTTGTCAACCATGTCTAAACTTATGGATCACAAGTGAGCATGGAAAAATCATAGTACATAGCTGTAGTGTGCGACAAGGGCTTGGAATGTTTATATAATCAGGATAGGGAGAGCAGCAATTCCATAGGCTGTATGATGTTCATTTCTTTTCTTGACAGGGGGTGATTTGCCCCTTGCTTTGTGCCCAGGTTCTAAATGTTTTTCAGTGCGCATAAGGAAATGGGTAAACTCATTAGTTTGGCAGATTCTAATCAGCCAGTATATGTTATATTTTACTGGCATTGACTTAAATTCATTGTGCAGCCCAGAAACTCACATTTTCCTACCAGTCCAATAAATCTATGTTCACATTTGTTTCTCAGTTTTAGTAACATGAAAATTATAATAGCATTTCCCAGAAGGTTCTATTTGTATTCTCTCTTCACATATACAACTTTAAAGAAAACCATATGCTGCAGAGTTATTGACCTCATTGGGGGGTGGGGGCATATCACAGTCTAACAGCATACTGTACAAAAAAAGCTTAACTTTATAATGTATATTTGTTTCTTGTGTTGTCTTTTCTATATTGTGTTTTTAACCTCTTCAAATTTTAGGCATATTGGTAATGTTCACATATTTGAATTGCATAAATATGCTTAATCTGTGACTGTTCACTGCAGTAACTTTATGTAATAGGTGGTACCACTTGCAATGGAAGGTAAGTGACGTTACATTAAAGTCACCAGACCAAACTGTATGAAGATGGTGAAAATATTGCAAAAAATGCATAAGTGTTAAATACACTCCTCACCCTCACATACAAGGCCCTCGCCAACGCCACTGCTCCCTACATCTCCAACCACCTCTCTATTCACACTCCATCCCACCCACTGTGATTGGCCAATAATCGTCGCCTCTCTTCCCCTCTGATTACCTCTTCTCACGCACGTATTCAAGATATCTCCCAAGCAGTCCCCTTCATTGAACGATCTCCCTCGCTCTATCAGAATATCCCCCAATCTGTGCATTTTCAAACGGGCATTAAAAACCCACCTTTTCTTAAAAGCCTTTCAGTCATCCCCTTAACTACCCAGCTTGTCGGCTACCTCTCCCTCTCATCCCTTCTTCCCCTTTCCTCTCTCGCTCCGTGTGACTCTTTCCCCATATCACCCTTGTGTCCTCGGTATGTCTGCCCTTTCCTTTAGATTGTAAGCTCCTTTGAGCAGGGCCCATTTTCCTCCTGTTTCCATCACTTTTAACTTTGCTCTCCAGCTACTCTGTCCACCTGCTTCTTGGGCCTTCTGCCCTCTGACATCTCTGTCAGCCACGCCCACCCTCATGGGCACAGGTTTCTAGCTTGTGCTGAATATCCCTCACCCTTACCTCTCAGCCTGTCTCTTTAGCTGTGCTTTGAGCTACCTAAGTTTTAGTGTTTATTGTTAATTGTACCGTGCTGATTTATGTTGCACTTTCCTATTGTTTGTTCCTGTACGGCGATATGGATACTTTGTTGCGCCCTATAAATAAAAATTATTATTAATAATAATAATAATAATAATAAAAAATACAAGAGCTGAGATGTCGTCATTACACTGTGGGTGGAGGGAAGGGGTGACCCCAATATTACACTCCACTGCAGCCACCTTGGGTCACCCTTTGTGCAGGTGCGATTTCATCAGAGGTACTTACTGCACAGAGGAAGGGGATATCAAAGAAGGGCCCACTGCCATTTAGACACAGGCTAAGTCCTTTTTTTTATAAAAATACTTTACCAAAAGTGGAATTATCCTTTAATGCTGCTGAATTTCCTCAAAAAGTAATTAGCATTTTTTTTAATTCTACCAGAATTATTATGTAATTTACAATTAAATGTAATCTGTAGTAAAATAAAATACTGTAAATTGTGACATTGGTCTTAAATTGGCATTCTGACAATGTTTGAAACATATTTGCAGAATAAAATGTTGTCCAACTTTAATGACTCGCTAATGGCTGACTATTATATCTGCAGAATTTGTCAATTAGTATTCAGTAATAACTTGTTATATATAAACTCATTTCAATAGACTGGTAACTGTTTTTTTTATTCCCTGGATTTCCTTTAGTGAAAAAAAGAAGTATTTTTTGTGTAAAGTAAATGTCTTTTTAATGTGAACCATACAACTGTTAAGCATATTGAAATCATTGAAAACCCCTTCAAGCAAGAGGAAAGCGAGGCAGTCTTGTAAACTCTTGCTGATTTTTATTATATGTACATGACAGGAGTCAATAAATTCCCATTAAAATACCATCTTTGTTTGGTTTACATATCAAACAAATTTGACTAGTTTGCTTCCTTTGTCATTCATTTTAATATCAATGGGAAAAGATGTGTTGGAAACTTTAGAGACATGGTTATTCTGGTTGTTATTAATTGTAAAATAAAACCAGTGATATCAAAGGCTAGTCTAGCAAATCATCAAGTGGAGTGTTTGCATCCTTTTAGAACTAATACAACCTTCGGTTTATTTTACCCAGACTATTTAGCAATCTGCAATGCACTGATGTTCTCTGCGTGTTAGCGTGGGTTTCTTTAGTTTCCTCCCACTGTCCAAAGACATTCTAGGAGGCTAATTGGGTTTTGTCTAAATTGGCCTTGATCTGTGTATTTATGTGACTGTGGTAGGGAAACTAGATTGTAAACTCCACTTGGGAAAGGACTGGGGTGCCCGAAAGAAAGTCTCTGATTGTAAGGCATAACTTTTCCTAGTCCTCCCCACTCTATCACAACCACAAATTGTTAAATATCTTTATTAAGCTGTATTTTGCTTCACCAGTCTCCATGGTTTATATCAGTTATAAGCACCCACTGCCAGAGTGTTGATATCCGCCTGCCTGGCTGCTATATCACCTTGACCGACCACGGGTTCCCATTAACATGTGCATAAATGTGAGCTACTGTAAATATGGGATTACCTATCAGATAATAGGAGGATTTGTTCCTGCCCACCAGGATCTTACTGTAACCGGTGGATCATTGGAAGACTGCCAGAGCCTTGAGAATACAGGTGAAAAGCCTTACAAAACTAGAAAAATCACACCACTATTCGCTATGTACTAGATTTAGGGTCTGGCCCAGTAAGCCTGTGGATAGTGGTGGAAGAGGAAAGTCAGCTTTTTACAACACACATAGTAAAACTTTCTTTCGTCGACTGGTTTTATGGAAAGGCCACATAGGCCCTGGCCAAAGGTGGCAGAGTTGTAGGGGCAGGACTCTGCACATGATTGAATTTATTTTTTTATTGATATATTTTCATGCATTTATTTTATATAAATGGTATGCAGTGGGAAGTACAACAATGGAGACAAAATTGTATATCCCGGCCTGTTCATCAGCAAAGAATAATGAACAGAGATGATGAGAAAGAACCACTAGGGGTGGATTATGTTGTGGAATGAATGACATTACACTTCTCCTGGTTGTGAAAAAGAAGTGTTGCTAGTTGATGAGGTCACAAAGATTGTGTGCTTACATGCTTTAAT
Organism: Mixophyes fleayi; assembly: GCF_038048845.1. Lineage (NCBI taxonomy): Eukaryota > Metazoa > Chordata > Amphibia > Anura > Limnodynastidae > Mixophyes > Mixophyes fleayi. Next base: position 72,965,596 of record NC_134403.1, on the reverse strand, counting down.
TATGCAAAACCATCACTGATTTAGGGTATTAAACCATTTCTTTATTATACAAAGTATGTTTGACTGGAGATTTTTAAAAGTAATTATTTCCTTTCCAGTTTTGTCTTTCTTATCAGAAGAATATTATAAGGAACAGCTGTAAAAACTAGTGCAAAAGAAAAACAGTGGTGTTGCCCAAAGAAAGCACATTCAGTCTTTTTTCTAGTTAAGCAAACACTGTATTATGGCTAACACTACTATTTTTCTGTATACCAGTTTTAAGAAATGATTCCCATAAGGAACATCTAGAAGTTCTCAAAGGGGAGTAGGTTGTATCACAAAACTGAGATACATGTGTCATCTGCTTTCTTCTGGTCTATTTATAAAAAAGTGGCAATAGGGATGGTTTTTCACAGCCATAGAAAGCCACCTAGAGGGAGGCTAAGAACAATAGTGAGGGGGCCGTAATAAGAGCTATAGGGAGGGGGCTGTAATGAGAGCTATAGGGAAAGGGGCTGTAATGAGAGCTATAGGGAGGGGGCTGTAATGAGAGCTATAGGAAGGGGGCTGTAATGGAACTATAGGGACGGGGCTGCAATGGAACTGTAGGGACAGGACTGCAATGGAACTATAGGGAGGGGGCTGTAATGAGAACTATAGGGAGGAGGCTGCAATGAGAACTATAGGGAAAGGGCTGCAATATGATCTATAGGGAGGGGGCTGCAATGAGAGCAATATGGAGGGGAGGCTGTAATGAGAACTATAGGGAGGGGACTGCAATGAGAACTACATGTAGCTGGCTATAATTACAATAATGGGGGTGACAATGAGAGAGATCAGGATAACAATAACACTGTTTTTCTCTTTTTCGTGAATAATGATACTATGCCGTTAATGTTAGACCATAAGTGCATAGGACTGTCCCCCAAAACCTTAATCCAGCTCTCTGCATGATCCAGCATGCAGAGTGTAACTGAAAGCCCTGACTTGGCAGTTGTCTGATATCCCCTCATTCTCATAATTTAGGATGAGGGAGACTTGGAACATTTGAAGGGGTGGTTCTAAAGTAGCAGTACTTTGAAGTTTTTTTTTTTTTTTAAGTTTTTACTATTATCATCACATTTTCAGGTTGATCCACAAAAGAAGGCCCAAACCCCTTTTTATGGGGGAAGTTCAAAAGAACAGGAAATGAGTATGCACCATGAAATGCGCTTGACAAACTTATAGGTGCATTTGCTCAAATAAAGAAGCAATATGGGACTACATTTTCTTCTGTTCACAATTGACCCTTATGTCTTTGCATTATGTGCAATATCCATTGCAGAGAACCTTATCCCACTGAAGGTTGACCCCCGGGAACTCCGCATTGAAACCTTCTTTCCTTGGTCTCCTCCGTAAAACAGGTCCCAGTTTATTTAGCGGATTAAATGTGTTAAGCAGCTGGATATGTCAGCCAGATGGGTTGTGGCTTGGCAGGACAACAGGAAGCTGCAAACTCTCTGCTGTAGCATCCAAATGAATTGTGAGGTCACAAACCCATAGTCTGCACACATAGAACCAACTTTTGCCAGTACTGTGTTACAGCACGCTGGACCGATGGGAAAACAAAAAGTTAAGGAGGCCCTCACCCTTGTCATACTTACTTCATGGAATTATAGACAATAGAATAGGTTTCATTTAATTTATATTGACTATTGACAATTATATCAATGGTCCTCATTTAATTATTATTTTCTGTCACAGTAATACTGGTAGAATACATGGTCTTTTCATGGAATATACAGCTGGAGAGAAGAAAGACTGTGTGGTGCATCTGATCCCTGCCAGATAAAAGAAAATGTATAGTTAAACCTATGCTGGCATGCACAGCTGTGGCCGTTACAGGGCCCGCTAATGTACAATGAGTAAACAATGGTACTTTTTAATGTGGTATTTCCCAGAACGCAAAATAAACTAGTACCCTGTCAGAGAGAGTCCCAATGTACTAATAAACATGTAACACCATGACAGGTGCTGGATTATTTCTAACTAAACCTCAGTGTCAAATAGCTCACTCTTTTACCTAAAGAAGATGTATGATGTGCAGGGAATATTCCCCTTCTTGGTGCTACCAGTGACGTACCAATACGGGTTAGTAGAATGACTTATGATGGGGTCTGAGAGTCCTATTGCACCTTCCTACTGTCAAGAGCCATGCTTTGAATGCAGCAGTGTGACATTTCTAATTTGGGAACCCTATATGATGACATCATTGCACTACTTTCAGAATGGATACGGCTGCTTATTAGATATTATAGTCTCATAAGTAAAAAAAAAATATGTGCAGTCCCTGGCCTTCCTCATTCTGAAGGGACCGCTTTGTATCATCATCATCACCATTTATTTATATAGCGCCACTAATTCTGCAGTGCTGTACAGAGAACTCACTCACATCAGTCCCTGCCCCATTGGAGATTACAGTCTAAATTCCCTAATATAGACACACACACACACACACACACACACACAGACAGACTAGGGTCAATTTTGATAGCAATCAATTAACCTATTAGTATGTTTTTGGAGTGTGGAAGGAAACCGGAGCACCCGGAGGAAGCCCACGCAAACACAGAGAGAACATACAAACTCCACACAGATAATGCCATGATCGGGAATTTAACTCATGACCCCAGCGCTTTGAGGCAGAAGTGCTAACCACTTAGCCACCATGTAATGATTTAAATACAAATTAGGATTGTTCCACTGCTATGAGCAAAACATCTGCAAACCGTTTCTCGAACCAGTAAATCGAATTGGTACAATAATTCTAATTTTCACAGGACTTTTTAAAATTTAGATTCATTTAAAAAAAATCGATAAATTCAAGAAAGTCAAACAGGCTCGATCAGATTTGATGATGTTGCATGTTCGAGCTTAAATTGATACATTTTAACAGTTTTTAATTGCAAATGGCGAACCTTAAACACAGTAGTGGTTGAACTGCGAATTTAAAAAATGTCAATATTTTATATTATTTAAAAATTTTGTTTAAATAGTGATTCAAATTATTTGAAATAAATGGTGAACCTCAAACACAAACGGTGAACATTGAACGAAATTGCCAACTGCAAGAGGTGAATACAAACTGCGAACACAAATTTCAAATCACAAATTGGAATCGGGCTCTATTTACAGCGACTATATTTGTCTTTTCGAGAAGACAAATCCAACTTAATTAAGATCACTCATTGAACTAACTTAGGGCTAATATAGTATGAAGATAATCTATAAAGGGACTGTCATGTAATGGGGAAAACATGACGTTAACCTTTAAATATACGCAAAGTACATCCGGTTATAAAACAGTTTATGAGTGAAATACATATTTTAAAAAATTACAGAAATCATTTTCGCACATTAAGCACTCAGATCAGAATCAATAATATAGAATTGGATTGTTATATATTTAGCTTTATGTAATCCACTCCTGGACAGCTACTGGAAGCACATGACAGCAGTGGGAAAGATCAGTTTGGGCTCTGGTTGTACTATGCTTTCCAGTGGCTCTCCTCAAACCACTAACTGTGTCACTCTGTAAAGTGTTCCTGGGATTTTGCACATAATCCTTGTGCTCTACTGCACAACTCAAATGTCGGCTTACTTCTTAGATTCTGTATCTTGATTTCTTTAATAGACACCTTGCTCCCTTTTTATTTCGATAAACCTGTTTTTAGAATACCCAATACAGTACATGTCCATCGCTGTTGTGCCAGTCATTGATTCACATTTGTATCATTGAGTGAAAATATCCTGAAAATATGTGATGGACACATCCAAAGCGGCTCAGACAGGTAAGGAACCAGTGTAGCCATACAAGAACACAAACACAACAAGGATTATGCAAACAAATACAGTAACAACATCAGAACCACTGCTAGAAAAGTACCCAGTGTTGACCGTACTGCAGCCACCTCTTACTGACAGGACATGACTGTACAATTATCTTGGAGCTACAGCATTGTAGGTGAGGGTGACAGGCCCAGTACTGAGAAAAGATTGACAGGAGAACAGAAGGATACAGTCGAAACAACTGAGACACAGTTTATACACAGCAGGACAGGTAAATAGAGTACATAAGATAGGGTACAACAGCCAAAGACAAGGAGAAAACCACAGTTCGATATTAGGGATGAGCGCACTCGGATTTTTGAAATCCGAGCCCACCCGAACGTTGCGGATCCGAGTCGGATCCGAGACAGATCCGGGTATTGGCGCCAAATTCAAAAGTGAAACTGAGGCTCTGACTCATAATCCCGTTGTCGGATCTCGCGATACTCGGATCCTATAAATTCCCCGCTAGTCGCCGCCATCTTCACTCGGGCATTGATCAGGGTAGAGGGAGGGTGTGTTAGGTGGTCCTCTGTGCTGTTTAGTTCTGTGCTGTTTAGTTCTGTGCTGTTTAGTTCTGTGCTGTTTAGTTCTGTGCTGTTTAGTGCTGTGCTGTGCTGTGCTGTTTAGTGCTGTGCTGTGCTGTGCTGTGTTCTGCAGTATCAGTCCAGTGGTGCTGTGTGCTGTGCTCTGTCCTTCTGAGGTCAGTGGTGCTGCTGGGTCCTGTGCTGTGTCCTGTTCAGTCCAGTGGTGCTGTGTCCTGTGCTCTGTGCTTCTAAGGGCATAGTTATTTCCCCAATATTCCCCTGTGTTTAAAAAAATAAAAAAAAGTTTTTTTAAAAAATACCAAAAACTACTTTAATATTTTTTAATTACCACAAAATTTTCACAACCAATCCTGCAGTATAAGCCCATTGGTACTGCAATATTACCAAGTTCACACATTCAGCAGTAAAAGTCCAGTGGTACTGCAATATTACAAAGTTTACACATTCTGCAGTATCAGTCCAGTGGTGCTGTGTCCTGTGCTCTGTCCTGCTGAGTTCCGTAGTGCTGCTGGATCCTGTGCCGTGTCCTGTTCAGTCCAGTGGTGCTGTGTCCTGTGCTCTGTGCTTCTAAGGGCATAGTTATTTCCCCATTATTCCCAAGTTTTTAAAAAATAAAAAAAAAGTAAAAAATAATAAAAAATTTAAAAAAAAAAAAAAATATAATAATTATAACCAAATTTGCAAAACCAATCCAGCATTATAAGTCCATTGGTACTGCAATATTACCAAGTTCACACATTCTGCAGTATCTTGTGCTACATATAATGGAGACCAAAAATTTGGAGGATAAAGTAGGGAAAGATCAAGACCCACTTCCTCCTAATGCTGAAGCTGCTGCCACTAGTCATGACATAGACGATGAAATGCCATCAACGTCGTCTTCCAAGCCCGATGCCCAATCTCGTAGTACCGGGCATGTAAAATCCAAAAAGCCCAAGTTAAGAAAAAGTAGCAAAAAGAGAAACTTTAAATCATCTGAGGAGAAACGTAAAGTTGCCAATATGCCATTTACGACACGGAGTGGCAAGGAACGGCTTAGGCCCTGGCCCGTGTTCATGACTAGTGGTTCAGCTTCACCCACGGATCTTAGCCCTCCTCCTCCTCCCCCCCCCTACAAAAAATTGAAGAGAGTTATGCTGTCAGCAACAAAACAGCAAACAACTCTGCCTTCTAAAGAGAAATTATCACAAATCCCCAAGGCGAGTCCAAGGGTGTTGGTGGTTGTCAAGCCTGACCTTCCCATCACTGTACGGGAAGAGGTGGCTCGGGAGGAGGCTATTGATGATGTAGCTGGCGCTGTGGAGGAACTTGATGATGAGGATGGTGATGTGGTTATTGTAAATGAGGCACCAGGGGGGGAAACAGCTGATGTCCATGGGATGAAAAAGCCCATCGTCATGCCTGGTCAGAAGACCAAAAAATGCACCTCTTCGGTCTGGAGTTATTTTTATCCAAATCCAGACAACCAATGTATGGCAATATGTAGCTTATGTAAAGCTCAAATAAGCAGGGGTAAGGATCTTGCCCACCTAGGAACATCCTCCCTTATACGTCACCTGAATAACCTTCATAGTTCAGTGGTTAGTTCAGGAACTGGGGCTAGGACCCTCATCGGTACAGGGACACCTAAATCCCGTGGTCCAGTTGGATACACACCAGCAACACCCTCCTCGTCAACTTCCTCCACAATCTCCATCAGATTCAGTCCTGCAGCCCAAGTCAGCAGCCAGACTGAGTCCTCCTCAATACGGGATTCATCCGAGGAATCCTGCAGCGGTACGCCTACTACTGCCACTGCTGCTGTTGCTGCTGTTAGTCGGTCATCTTCCCAGAGGGGAAGTCGTAAGACCGCTAAGTCTTTCACCAAACAATTGACCGTCCAACAGTCGTTTGCCATGACCACCAAATACGATAGTAGTCACCCTATTGCAAAGCGTATAACTGCGGCTGTAACTGCAATGTTGGTGTTAGACGTGCGCCCGGTGTCCGCCATCAGTGGAGTGGGATTTAGAGGGTTGATGGAGGTATTGTGTCCCCGGTACCAAATTGGGTACCGGGGCCACCCCACTATGCAGTCCAGATACTTGTTTGGTGGAATTCTGACACGTGGAGGGTTTTTTAATTATATTGTGGCCTCGGTACCAAATTGTGTACCGGGGCCACCACACTACGCAGTCAAGATACTTGTTTGGTGGAATTCAGACCAGTTGAGGGTTTTATTATTATATTGTGTGGACCACTCTATCTATACCACACTACAACTCTATACCACTCTATTTCCTACTTTAATTCTATTTAATTCTATTTCCTACTTTAATTCTATTACTAATTAATTACCATAAAGAGGAACAAAAAAAACCAATTTTACCAAAAGTATAATATGACTTAGACTTACAAACACTACACTTTAAAGATCGTGCCTTTAAATGAAAAAGTCAGTCTTCATTGCACGACTATGTGCAACAGGGACATTTTTTTGGGTTTACAAAGTCAAACAATAACACTACGACCCTGTCTGTCTGGGGTCTGTCAATGACGAATTGTCTGGAGCATGTTTGGAGGAGGTATTGTGGCCCTGGTATCAAATTGGGTACCGGGGCCACCCCACTATGCAGTCCAGATACTTGTTTGGTGGAATTCCGACACGTGGAGGGTTTTTAAATTATATTGTGGCCTCGGTACCAAATTGTGTACCGGGGCCACCACACTACGCAGTCAAGATAGATAGATGCGTATTGCGTATCATAGATAAAGTACATTCAGTGGTGTGGGGCAAATTGAAAAATATTCCAAATGCACTGACATTATCAAAAACAAGAGGTTGTCACACGCTAAAACTCCAACATGTATATGATGGAGAGGATGGAGGAGCAGCCGTATGTGTAGTGTAATGCAGATCTGTTGAAGGTTTTTTATATATTTTATTGTGGTGCCCAGTGCCCACTCCTCTACGCAGTCCAGATACATTTATTGGTGCGAATCATAAAAGTTCAGGGTTTTTAATATATATTGTGGTGACCCACTCCTCTACGCAGTCCAGGTACATTTATTGGTGCGAATCATAAAAGTTCAGGGTTTTTAATATATATTGTGGTGACCCACTCCTCTACGCAGTCCAGGTACATTTATTGGTGCGAATCATAAAAGTTCAGGGTTTTTAATAGATATTGTGGTGACCCACTCCTCTACGCAGTCCAGGTACATTTATTGGTGCGAATCATAAAAGTTCAGGGTTTTTAATATATATTGTGGTGACCCACTCCTCTACGCAGTCCAGGTACATTTATTGGTGCGATTCATAAAAGTTCAGGGTTTTTAATATATATTGTGGTGACCCACTCCTCTACGCAGTCCAGGTACATTTATTGGTGCGAATCATAAAAGTTCAGGGTTTTTAATAGATATTGTGGTGACCCACTCCTCTACGCAGTCCAGGTACAATTATTGGTGCGAATCATAAAAGTTCAGGGTTTTTAAGATATTGTGGTGACCCACTCCTCTACGCAGTCCAGGTACAATTATTGGTGCGAATCATAAAAGTTCAGGGTTTTTAAGATATTGTGGTGACCCACTCCTCTACGCAGTCCAGGTACAATTATTGGTGCGAATCATAAAAGTTCAGGGTTTTTAAGATATTGTGGTGACCCACTCCTCTACGCAGTCCAGGTACAATTATTGGTGCGAATCATAAAAGTTCAGGGTTTTTAAGATATTGTGGTGACCCACTCCTCTACGCAGTCCAGGTACAATTATTGGTGCGAATCATAAAAGTTCAGGGTTTTTAATATATATTGTGGTGACCCACTCCTCTACGCAGTCCAGAAAGATACCTTGTTGCAACGTTTTGGACTAATAACTATATTGTGAGGTGTTCACAATACACTGTAAATTAGTGGAAATGCTTGTTATTGAATGTTATTGAGGTTAATAATAGCCTAGGAGTGAAAATAAGCCCAAAAACTTGATTTTTAAACTTTTTATGTTTTTTTCAAAAAAAATCCGAATCCAATACCTTAAATCCGAACCGAGACCTTTCGTCAAGTGTTTTGCGAGACAAATCCGAACCTCAAAAATAACGAAAATCCGGATCCAAAACACAAAACACGAGACCTCAAAAGTCGCCGGTGCACATCCCTATTCGATATAGAACCAGAAACAGGTTGGAGACAGAGGTAATATGACAATATGCACTAGCAGCCTCCAGAGCATTAATGGGCCTTATAGGTTTGGAGGCTTCTGAAAATGAATGCAGTTAATCTCACTAATATGCAAAGAGTTCACATCACGGTATACAATACAGATACAAACAAACAGGAGAGCAGAGAAAGAGAAGCAAATCAAAACACCTGCTCCAACACCCTAGAGCAGGGGTGGCCAACCAGTCAGAGACTAGGAGCCAAACAATAGCTATAAATATCGCAAAGAGCCAAATCTACCTTTTATATGTGTGTGCATAATCATATACATATGCACAATATAAACATGCACATATATACCGTACACACATACATTGAAAATATAACATAATCTACAATACTGTCCTAAGTAAAAAAGAAAATATTCAACAAAATGTTCAGAATAATCATCAAATCAGCACAGCTCTGCACTGCACAGCTCTTATCTCGCTGCTGTGTCTAGTGGAGAAAGGTTCAAAGGGCTACTTGCAGTCTCTTCACAGTAGCTCACACTAATACAGCATCCGAAATCGCTGTGAGGATAAAAAAAAATTATGAATCGCCAACATGCCCCACAAACCTCTTCACATGCTCCTCGGAACTCTTTACATGTACACCAGATTACCTGCCATCAGATCTCCCCACATGCCAGCAAAACTAACCAAATTTTCCTTGCCATGCCATCAGATCTTTCCACATACCACCAGATCACCACATGACCTTGACATGCTATCAGACCTCCCCACATGCCTCCTACATGCCAACAGACCTCCCCATATATATGCCCAACAGCCTCACCACATGCCATCAGATCAACCCACATTCCTCACACATGCTATGAGACCTCCACACATGCCCCTAATATGCCATCACACCTGGGCACATGCTCCATACATGACAATTAAACATCCACACATTCCATTAGCCTCTTCACATGCCATCAGATCTCACATGCCACTTACCTACCTCTCTCACTTCCCACACTTAGCCACTGGAGCCCGCACAGAAGATGTAGGCTCTCCTCCGGCTTCCCTGATTGGGTTGTCAGTGACAACGTGACCTATCTGCGTTATGCAGAGGAGGTCACATGACATGACTGTTCTCGGTCAGTCGAGCAGCGAATGTTTCCCAATCTTCCCAATCTTACATAGGCATACAGCAGAATAGCACGCATATGAACTAATTATAATCTAGTCATGCATTCTATATATTTCCTATGGGCCAGGCTCTAAACCTATCACTTATTCACTTTTGTCTTAACACACATATAATTTTAAAAACACATGCTCTGCAGCTGCTCTGGAATTGTTACAGGCACATATCTTATACATGTTACTATATAAGCTATGTACAGTACATTTTGACAGATATGAAATACACATGCTGCATGGTTCCACTGCAATTAGCATACATCATGTATGCTGCATGCATGCGTACTGAATACTGCAAGTATGCAGCATGCTAGTCAACCAGATACAGTGCAGCAACATGGTATGGTATGGTATACCCATACTTGCCAACTTTCCAGGAATGTCCAGGAGACTCCCAAATTCTGGATAGGTCTCCTGGACTCCCGAGAGAGCTGGCAATTCTCCCACATCTTCACTAGGAAGTGGGCAGATTTTGAGCCTCCATGATGCAATTCTCTGGGGATCCCATTAATTATGTCCGCACCCCGTAGTAAAATGATGCATTTGCTGACAGCATAACTCTCTTAAATTTTTTGTAGGGGGGGGAGAAGGAGGGCTTAGATCCTTGGGTGAAGCTGGACCACTAGTCATGAACACGCGCCAGGTCCTAAGCCGTTCCTTGCCACTACGTGTCGTAAATGGCATATTGCCAACTTTACGTTTCTCCTCAGATGATTTTAAGTTTCTCTTTTTGCTACTTTTTGAGAACTTGGGCTTTTTGGATTTTACATGCCCTGTACTAGGAGATTGGGCTTCGGGCTTGCCAGACGACATTGATGGCATTTCATCGTCTATGTCATGACTAGTGGCAGCAGCTTCAGCATTAGGAGGAAGTGGGTCTTGATCTATCCCTACTTTATCCTCCAAATTTTTGTTTTCCATTATATGTAGCACAAAAGAGCGTACCCCTAAGCCACACACACTCGGCAAAGCCTTTAAAAATTATATGCGGCACAGGAGAGTACCACTGGACTTATACTGCTGAATCAGTGAACTTTGTAATATATCAGTACCACTGGACTTATACTGCTGAATCAGTGAACTTTGTAATATAGCAGTACCACTGGAATTATACTGCAGAATCAGTGAACTTTGTAATATAGCAGTACCAAAGGACTTATACTGCAGAATCAGTGAACTTTGTAATATAGCAGTACCACTGGAATTATACTGCTGAATCAGTGAACTTTGTAATATAGCAGTACCAATGGACTTATACTGCAGAATCAGTGAACTTTGTAATATTGCAGTACCACTGGACTTATACTGCTGAATCAGTGAACTTTGTAATATAGCAGTACCACTGGACTTATACTGCTGAATCAGTGAACTTTGTAATATTGCAGTACCACTGGACTTATACTGCTGAATCAGTGAACTTTGTAATATAGCAGTACCAATGGACTTATACTGCAGTATCAGTGAACTTTGTAATATAGCAGTACCAATGGACTTATACTGCAGAATCAGTGAACTTTGTAATATTGCAGTACCAATGGACTTATACTGCAGGATTGTTTTTGGATATTTTTTTTTAATTTCTTTTTTTTATAATTATTTTTTTTTTTTTTTTTTTTTTATAACTTTTTTTAATTTTTTTTATAACTTGGGAATAATGGGGAAATAACTATGCCCTTAGAAGGACAGCACACAGGACACAGCACCACTGGACTGAACAGGACACAGCACAGGACCCAGCAGCACCACTGAACTCAGAAGGACAGAGCACAGGACACAGCACCACTGGACTGAGCAGAACACAGCATAGCACAGCACAGCACAGCACAGAACTGAACAGCACAGCACAGCACAGCACAGCAAAGCACAGCACGAGATATAGCAGGACAGAGGACCACCTAACAGAACCTCCCTCTACCCTGATCAATGCCCGAGTGAAGATGGCGGCGGCTAGCGGGGAATTTATAGAATACGTGTATCGCAAGATCCGACAGCGGGATTATGACTCAGAGCCTCGGTTTCAGTTTTGCAATTGGCGGGAATACCCGATCTGTCTCGGATCCGGCTCGGATCAGCAACGTTCGGGTGGGCTCGGATTTCAGATATCCGAGCCCGCTCATTTCTAGAGAGAAGTGACAGGCAGTATAATCATGTACGAGCAGGAATATAGTAAGAGAATCAAATAGAGAAGCAACTGGCAGTGTAATCATGTAAGACCAGGAATAAAGTAAGAGAGTCAGAGAGAGAAGCGACAAGTCTTGAAGTAACATGAGAGAAGGTTAAGTAGGTGCAGAGAGTCAATCAGAGAGAAGTTGCAAACAGTGAGGTTAACAATGCTGCTCACAGTGCTGGGGTCACGGTTTTAAGGTAGGGCCTGGATCTAATATATTATACATGAAATGCCCAGAAAGTGGGAGCATGCACATGCACTAATGCAGAATAATGATCCTGCACTTACATCTGTCTGCACCTGGGGAGCTGTGTCAGAGGATGGAAGTGGTGTTCTAATGTGAGAGAGACTAAGGTCAATTTAATAGCTGCCAAATAACCTACTAGTATTCTTTTGGAGTATGGGAGGAAACTGGAGCACCCGTAGGAAACCCACATAAACAAGGGTAAAAATACAAACTCCACACAGATAGGGCCATGGTCTGGATTCAGACTCATGACCCCAGCGCTGTGAGGCAGAGGTGCTAACCTCTAAGCCACCATGCTGCATACATATATGCCAAGTGCACCTACTATAGGGCAGGTGCAAATACTCACTGATGATGATGGCTCTGCATACAGGATGTAATACTCACATTTTACATGCTCTTTTTTAAGAGCAAATTAGTCCCATTTTGCTTCCAACTCTGCATCAATACCTGTCTGTGCTTTTGACAGAAAATAAAATACTTTTAGACCAGGAAGTCAACATATTTGTGCGCTCCTAGTTCAAAAATAGTAAGACAAAGAGAAGGTAAGTCAACACCTTTTTCAAAAGGTGTGCAGCCCCTGAGACCGTCTCCCTCTCAGCAGCTAACTTCTTCAGTACTTGATAGGTAATCATCATCATCATCATCATTTATTTATATAGCGCCAACATATTCCGTAGCGCTTTAATAAGCTAATAGTTTTAATGAATATAATCCCCATTCTCTACAGAAATAAATGTTGTCAATAATATTGTTCAGTATTGCGCTTGCTCTATTGAATGGATGCTGATTGGACTGAGCCAAAGTATAGGTTGTCACCTTCTAAATAAATAACTTCTAGCATGAAAGATGGATGATATGGTGTGAAAAGGTGAAGCAATAATCACAATAATGTCAGATATTTAAATAAACTGTTGCAGAAAGATCACACCCCTGTCTGTCTCACAAATGATACACTGGTAAATTGGAGTTCACTAGCTGAATGGCCCTTTTCTAAATCATTCCCTTTCCCATGCGCCAACCTTAAGGAGGCTGCAGAGCCTTAGGGGTCTCCGGAAAAATATAGAACAGGAAATGTTTTCCTATTTTGGATCAGTGCGGTATGAGCTGGGTGAAAAGGTTAAGAACCGAGGGCAGAAAATAAGTTCCAAAATTACATTCAAAAACAAAACTAGACCTTGTGTCCAGTGAGAATAATAAAAGGATTGCTTTAACCCTTCTAAGGCAAAATGCCCTCCAGCAGCAGAGAGAAAACAAGAGCTATTTCTTGTAATTCTGCACAGAACAGGCCTTTCCCCACTCTGGTTGTAAATGTGCTGGATTTGGGTACTAAAAATATATTCTCTTTTTTGATACAAGCAAAAGTCATGCAAATACATGGCATATAGGTCTTGGTACCATTTCAATAAATTGTTATGTATTTATTATCCAAGATGTCAATAGAAGAAAATTCAAATTATAGTCCTTATTTCCTAACTAGACCATCATATAGTGTTTGCATAGAAGAGTACTATTAGTTTATTTTACATAGATTGCTCATGTGTTGTGTTTACATACTTGTGCACCAGATTGTAAAAAATATGACATCATGCAATGTAGGCCTTAGAGGCAGTGGCGAATCCAGGGTGGGGGGGGGGGGGGGGGGGGGGGGCGATCGGGGCGATGGCCCCCCTAGCAGGGGCTTGCTGCCGGCGGCTGCACACTGTGCAGGTCCGTTAGGCAGTGATAATGTGCTGCCCGGCTGCTCTGATTGTGTTTTAAACACAATCAGAGCAGCGGAACAGCACATTATCACTGCCTAACGGACCTGCAGATACTGTGCAGCCGCCGGCAGCCTTAGAAGTTAGAAAGGGGGCGGGGCTTAAATCGCCCCCCTATATCGCCCGGGGTAGAAAAAATTTCTAGATCCGCCCCTGCTTAGAGGTTCCCATGATTGTTGATGGCTATTGAGACACATCAGGAGCACACCTGAGACAGCGGTTACATTATTTATTTAGTCTTTACTTATTTATTTACAGATATTTTTCTCTTGAGTATATAAAATAAATAACAAATCATAATAAACAACAATTCATACTCATACATGCAATAACAAAACATAACATATCATAACAAAGATGGCATATAAAAAGTAAAACAATACACAAAAAAGTATGCAAAAGGTATAAACAGTTTATATATAAGAATGTATATAAACCTATACAGCAGATCTGTAACCGTTTCGTAGGCATTTATTTATCTTTTTGGAATGCCAGATTGCTGTGTAGCACTGGTCAGATTCCCAAAAATGCTCCAATATGGAAAAGCTGCTATTGTTCCATAAATATTATTTCAAAATTAGCTTAAACTGCACAATAAAATACAATATAGAGAAGTCTGCGAAATTGGTTTGAAAGCAGAGGTAAAAGTATTCTTATGCATTGTTTGTGTTGAACCTGTTCAAATCAGATCAGAAGTCACCAGATCATCTTCCCATAACGTCAATGACTATATGTGCACAAAGATGTGTACTATAGATTCCAGTGTGTAAGAAATAATCTACATTTTGTAAGTTAATTTGCTTCCTCAACTCTAGCTTTGCAATGGGTTAACCAAACATGCTTCCTATAAATGTTATTTGTATAGGAATTGTGTAAGAAAACAAAATATTTTAGTATGTGTAATAATGGTGAAAAATAAAGAAAGAAAGAAGTGCATTAAGGAAATGTTTGTTCATGTGAATCTGGTTTCATAAAGGACATTCCTATGCTCAGATTGCAAGGGAAGCACAGGTTTCCTGTGGTGGAATAGAATGCACCCTTGAGAGACAACTCAAAGTGAGTCAAAACAAGGGCAGTACAAGATATAGGTTCCCCATATAGGTTGAGTATCAGGTCATGGTAAGATTTAATAAGTGTAGAAGAACACTTACAAAACTATACTACATAAATTGAGACATAAAGAGGACAAGACACAAGCTGGTTTCGGTGTTACTTTGCAACGGCAATGATTACCTTTCAGGATCAACATAACATAAGTTAAATACTGACTGTTTTTCATGAGGACACAAATACTTGATAGATTTATTTTTACACTGAAATTTAAAGTTGATCGAGGATTTGCCCTATCCCAACTATAAATTAGAGATGTTCACTGACCCCCATGTTCTGCTTTTGGATCTGGATTAACTTCGTGTTTTGGTTTTGGTAAAACGGCACCTGCGTGTTTTGGTTTTGGTTTTGGATCCCAATGTTTTTCTAAAATCCCTATTTTGTTTTTGCTAAAATCACATATATTTGCTTTTTATTTCCCTCTACAATATTATTAACCTCAATAACACTAATTACCAAAGCGACAGAGCAATGACCCAAACACATGGCAGTTCCTAGCACATCTAGGAAACATTGCCACACAGCAGTGTCAGTAAAGAAAAGTAGTGCAATTAGCAATGGAGCAATGGAGCTCTCCTCTTTGTGTTTTTAGCTATATAACACAGTACAATGTGACTGCAAATTTAGAAGACCAAGCCTGCCAGACCTATTATTTGTATTTCAGCAATGACAATTAGCAATGGACCTCTCCTCTTTGTATGTTACCTATATAACACAGTACAATGTGACTGCATATGTAGAAGACCAAGCCTGCCAGACCTATTATTTCTATTTCAGCAATGACAATTAGCAATGGAGCAATGGAGCTCTCCTGAATGTCACTGGAGACTTTGAAGAACACTGCTACACCTCCTCTTTCTATTCTACCTATGACGCTGCCCAACTGCACTAGAAACTGCCAAGAACTGTGCTACCCCTTTGGTGTCTCTCTGTGAAATGGCGATATAGGGCGATGCTTATAGAATCCAAAACTCCCGAGATCCGAAGACATAACTATGACGTCTTGCCTCATTTTCAATTCCGAGGGCGCGCGAGCCGGCTCGGTACTCAGATCTGCTAAGTTTGGGTGTGTTCGGTTCTCGGGCAACCGAGCCTGAGCATCTCTACTATAAATCTATCCCCACATTTTGCATTTACCTCCCACTCCAATGCAACATGATTTTTTCCAGGTGCAAAGTTACTCCTTTTTTATGCTTTGCTCTCCTTAATGGCCCATAGTGCACAAAAAAAAGTAATAAAATAAAATTTTAATAAACAGTACTAATTTCTAACAGTATTAATTTCAATTTAGGTTAATAAAAGTAATTCACCAAGACCTCTGAAGCAGGTGTTGTGAACTGACTGACTTTTAACCCATATTACTTTTGATATAGTGCTATTTATGCAGTCCTGGAAATAAGGACTGTCCTGGGAAAATTGAGACTGTTAGCAAACATGTAATTAAAACTAATTTCTGCCATATTGTTAATAAAATGGGGATAATGACTAGATTTAAAACCAACAGATGATCCTCTGGAAACAAGGAAAATATCAGGAACAATATTCACCACAATGAATCTTTCCATTAAAAAACAGAAATCTGGGCAGCACGGTGGCTAAGTGGTTAGCACTTCTACCTCACAGCACTGGGGTCATGAGTTCAATTCCCAACTATGGCCTTATCTGTGTGGAGTTTGTATGTTCTCCCCGTGTTTGCGTGGGTTTCCTCTGGGTGCTCCAGTTACCTCCCACACTCCAAAAACATACTAGTAGGTTAATTGGCTGCTATCAAAATTGACCCTACTCTGTGTGTGTGTGTTAGGGAATTTAGACTGTAAGCCCCAATGGGGCAGGGACTGATGTGAGTGAGTGAGCGCTACAGAATCAGTGGCGCTATATAAATAAATGCTGATGATGATGATGATGATGATGAAATAAGGATTACCAGCCAAAATTTGCAGAGCAGGTTAAATAAGAGATTACAGATAAAGACTTTTGAAACAGGATAAATTGGAGGTGAGAGTTGACATTTATGGCCATTCCCTACCGTATGGTAGGACACCAGCCATTTCCACTCTTCAAAAGTACGTACACTTTGCATCAGCTCTGAGTGGGCAGAGATCAGGTCTCGTCCTATACCTTTTAGGGGGAACATTTTGTACCACTTGTTCTACAGTGGAGAAGCGCAACTGTAGGCCAAGTTTGCCCAATGTAATAAAAAGAAAAAGTAAAGCACACTAAAAACAATCCTGATGTCATCTCAAACCATAAATGAAGCTAACCTTGGCAGTATTCTAGGAGAATAACAGCAAAGTTTAATTTAATAAAAAGTGTGGATGTAAGGTATAAAAATAAGTTGGACATTTGGTAAGTGCCTCCTGAGATTTTTTTGCCTCAGTCACTTCCAGTTCAGGAAGGGGTCTCCAGAGAGTAGACGGTTACCTTGAAGTGGGAGGGCCATACCATCACAGCAGTGCAAAAGGAAGGAGTACACTACATAAACTGCGTCCTGTGAAGGCAAATCTCTGATTGGTTACCACAAGCTTTGCACATTTGCACTCTATTAGTCAATAACTATCGTTGAAAGTTTGAGAAACCAGACGGCAATTTCGCTTGAATTTTAAAGCTTTCTTTTCCAACAGATACAAACATTGGATAGGACATCATAATAAATAGTGGATTTTGAAGGCACTATAAATATAAAAGCCAACCGATAATTCATGAAGAAACAGACTTACTACTCCAATTTCTTTCATGCCTGATCTAAAGAACAACTAGTATTTTTCTGTTTCTAACAAAGTGTCCTGCCAATTCATTTCCCATGACTATGTGAAACAGACTTACAGGTTTCAGTAGAATGAATTTATTTATACTGCGATTGTTTACTTTTTTAAATGCAGGTCCTTAATCTCTAATAATCATTCCCACATAACTGTCAGATAGATACTGATATTAGATTAATTTGCTTGCATGCACAAGCTGAAGACATGGCCGGAACTCTACCAAATTTAGAAATATTCACCATTAGTTCTATCACTTGGTTAGCACTTATGCCTCACAGTGCTGGGGTCATGAGTTCAATTCCCGACTATGGCCTTATCTGTGTGGAGTTTGTATGTTTTCCCCGTGTTTGCGTGGGTTTCCCTGGGTGCTCCGGTTTCCTCCCACAATACAAAAACATACTGGTAGGTTAATTGGCTGCTATCAAAATTGACCCTAGTCTCTGTGTGTGTGTGTGTGTGTGTGTGTGTGTGTGTGTGTGTGTGTTAGGGAATTTAGACTGTAAGCTCCAATGGGGCAGGGACTGATGTGAATGAGTTCTCTGTACAGCGCTTCGGAATCAGTGGCGCTATATAAATCAATGGTAATGATGATGATGAGCATATCCCAAGATAGGTCCATGGTGGAGATATTTCTGTTAGAATATGGCTCACATCTGGTGCAGATGGTGCATTTTCAGGAGTGTTCTTTCATTTGCAGAGGGGCACACAGCCATTTTCATCCTTCAAAATTATTTAAATTTTACACCTCTACATTTCACGCTTTGTGGAGAACTGCATTTCTAGGCATGTTTGGAGTATTGAAATAAAAAGTCTAACACGTAATAAAAACAGTCCTCGTCATTTATTTAAGCTATAAATGAGGCTGAACTGATAAGCATTTGAGGCAATAAACTGAAAAGCTTTATTTATTGAAAGCAGTGGTTCTAAAGGGGTAAGAGGTTATACTTTGATGGGACAGTTACATCTGGAGATTTCTCCATCTCTCCACACTTCTAGGTGCCCTTATAGATTATGGTGGTATCTCCTGAAAGTGCAGAGTTGTCGAGCACCTTGATGTATGCTGGGGTTTTCCTCTAGGTGCACCAGTATAATTCTTATCACAATGGAACTGAAGCTGTGGTGAAAAGTTATTCACCTTTTCTGGACATATTTTTGAGCAGGTTCAAAATGTACTTATTCACATGAAGATGATTGCAATTAAGCTTAGGGGTAAGCAGTCTGTTAGGTAGTTTCAAAAGTGGAGGTGTTGCCCATAGCAACCAATCATATTATAGCTATCATTTATGTAGTACATTCTAGAAAATGATAGCTACAATCTGATTGGTTGCTATGGACAACACCTCCACTTTTAATTTTTAGATTGTTCAATAAATCTATCCTTTGGTCTAGTCTTTAGGGACATCCATCCTAGACCTTCTAGTATATCACAATGATGTGTTTTGTAGTTACTTAGCAAAATGACAGATTGAGGTGTAAAGAGTATTAAGCTTGCTAAGGTAAATTTGAGGGACTTTGCCATAATCTATAATTGGTGTATAGTGTATGGTGTATACTATTACTGGTAATAGCATCACTTATATTACTGGACATAGGGGTTAGGCAGCATTTGTTCCTATAGAACAAGCACATTTTGGAATACATTGTGGATGCTGACGTGTCTAAGTCAAACCAAATGAAAAGTTAGAATTAAGCCATATACCCAAGTGTTTATATTTGGATACTGATGTGAGAGAAGTGTTAAAATTGCTCTAATCATATAACGTTATGTTATGGACTTACAGACAACCCTTTTAATTTTGCTCTAAGAACTTGACACCTCTCTCCTGAAATACACTCTCCTGCTAAATTTTGTTGAGGTCTTCATGGTTCAAGGGGTTATATATAGAAGTAAATCTGCAATAATATGCTTATTAACACTGAGAGAAGATTGAAGTGAAAAGCTAAAAATAGCTGGTGGCAACTAAATCCTCCAATAAATCAGATTTATAAAAGATCTCCTTAAATGAACCATGCATTTATGAAGATTAATGGGCATCATTAAAGGGGCACTATCAAAAAACTGTATATATAAAACAATTTTAAATGGATCACTTTTCCACCAATGGATTTTATTGAGGATTTTTCTAAGATTGAGGCACAGAACCAACACAACAGAGAATAAAAATAAAATGTTCATTGTGAGGTGCGGAGGGCTGACACAAAATTATGACAAATCTAGTTGTTTCCAATACAATATTATTATTATTATTATTATTATTATTATTATTATTATTATTATTATTATTATCCTTTATTTATAAGGCGCTATTAGAAGGCGCCACAAGATTTCTACAGCTCCGTATAGATTACAGTCAGTAGACCATACATGTTATAACAACACAAACAAAGACGAGTAATAACGAGACTCCAAAGGCTCTGATAATAGCTAGCACAGTGAGGTTGGATCAGAAGAACAGCTATAGTGACAGGAGGGCTCTGCTCAAAATAGCTTAACTCCTAAAGGGAGGGCAAACAGACAGCAGGCACAAGGGGGAGTCAGTGGAGGGGATCTAGTGCAAGAGGAGCTAGTAAAGTGACAGGTTAAGAGAGAGGTGAGGAACTCATGCATGGAGAGATGGTTAGGTGGATGAATGGTAGGCTTTGTGGAACAGGTGCGTTTTAAGTGCCCGTTTAAAGGTGCACAGTCTAAGGAAGAGTTAGATAGAACGAGGGAGTTCGTTCCAGTGGAAGGGGGTGAGATGTGGTGATCAGAGTGGAAGAGAGGTGAAGTCACTGGCCAATCGCAGGAAATGGGAGGGAGTGTGAATGGAGAGGAGGTTGGAGATGTATGCGGCAGTGGAGTGGGAGAGAACCTTGTAGATATGGGTGAGGAGTTTGAAGAGGATTCTGTAGGGGAATGGAAGCCAGTGTAAGGCAAGGCAAAAAGGGAAGGCAGAGGAAGAGCAGCGTGAAAAGAAGATAAGTCTAGCAGCCGCATTAAGTATAGAATGAAGAGGGGTGGGGTGGGAGCGTGGGAGGCCGTTGAGAATAAGGTTACAGCAATCAAGATGGGAAATGAAAAGTGCTATAGATAATGGTTTTGGTGGCATCCTGGGATAGGAAGTGCTGGTTGTGGGCAATGTTACGCAGTTGGAAGCAACAGGATTGGGCAAGGGATTGGATGTGGGAGGCAAAGGAGTGTGATAAGTCAAAGGTGATGCCCAGGCAGCAGAGTTGGGGAACAGATGAGATGCTGGTATTGTTAATGGTGATAGAGAGATCAAGGAGGGAAGACAATAAGTTCAGTTTTGGCAATATTGATTTTGAGAAAACGTGAGGACATCCAAAAGGAGATGGTGGAAAGGCCGTTAGATACACAAGAGAGAATGGGACGGGAAAGATCACGGGAAGAGAGATAGAGTTGAATGTAATCATCTTAAATATGATACTGGAGGCCAAGGAAGTGAACAGCTCACCCAGGAAGGTGGTGTATAGCGAAAAAAGTAGAGGACGAGAACAGAGCCCTGAGGGACTCCTACAGGGAGGTCGGAGGGGGGAAGATGAACCAGAAGTGGATACAGAGAAGGGGGGATTGGCAAGTTATGAAGTGAACCAAGTAATGAGGCCAAAAGAGAGAAGGGTCTATAGCAGGAGGGGGTGTTCCACAGTGTTGAAGGCTGTGGAGAGGTTCAAGATGATAAGGAGGGAGAGGTGACCCCAGGATTTAGTGGAGAGAAGATCATTGGTAACCTTGGCCAGGGCGGTTTTAGTGGAGTGGAGGGGACAGAAGTCAGATTGGAGAGTATCAAGGAGGAAATTGTCATAACACCTGTTAGGTCACCTACATCAAATTGAAAGATATAAAGCCATTTTACTGATTAACTGTGAAATGGTTCAATGAGGATGAAGGATGAGGTATAAGGATCCATAATTAGGTGAATTATTGAAGAGTCTTTATCATCGCTAATATATTTGTGTCGTTTAAACCATTTAAAAATGGGAGAGGAAGCAGAGGTAGAATAAGGCACCCCTACAGTTTATTTTTAAAACTGTAAAACAAGTCTTGTTGATGGTGGGAGGTAGAGATTTTTACCTATGTTGAGCTATTGCTGCTCTTGTCACTGTAAGAATTTAGGCCAATATATATCAGTTTCACTTTAAAATTTGAAGTGGGAAGAGGTGTAA
The DNA here is from genome assembly GCF_038048845.1 of Mixophyes fleayi. Lineage (NCBI taxonomy): Eukaryota > Metazoa > Chordata > Amphibia > Anura > Limnodynastidae > Mixophyes > Mixophyes fleayi. The sequence goes on along the minus strand of NC_134403.1, from coordinate 72,943,666 downwards.
AAGTGCTACTTCTGGTGAAGGGATTACTGTTATGTTAAAGATCTTGATAACCAAGTTGAAGACCTCCCTCCACAGAGATTAGATTATTGGGCATTTCCAAAAGATGTGCATAAGTCATCCGTTCCATTATAATTGTGCCAGCAAAATTTATCAGGCCACATTTTATGTAATTTGGCGAGGGGTAAAATACAACCAATTTAATCATTGAACTTGCATATCAAAATGGTTTAAGCAAATTGACATGCTTTAGGAAGTGACATAAATTGTCAGCACAGTGGCTCAGTGGTTAGCACTTCTGCCTCACAGCGCTGGGGTCATGAGTTCAATTCCCGACCATGGCCTTATCTGTGTGGAGTTTGTATGTTCTCCCCGTTTTTGCATGGGTTTCCTCCGGGTGCTCCGGTTTCCTCCCACACTCCAAAAATATGCTGGTAGTTTAATTGGCTGTTATTAAAATTGCCCTTAGTCTCTCTCACTCTCTGTGTGTGTATGTTAGGGGATTTAGATTGTAAGCTCCGATGGGGCAGGGACTGATGTGAATGAGTTCTCTGTATAGCGCAGCGGAATTAGTGGCGCTATATAAATAGATGATGATGATGCTGAAATACGCTCCTAGTGTTATGCTGTGAGAGCCTTGTGCAGGTCTTCTTCCCATCGTAGCTATGAAAGATATTCAGGTGCTGATTCGGAGGTCAGTAGATAGTGATACCAGAATGTAATTCCCCCTTGTTCCCCCTATTTTTGTCAATAATTTCAGAGACCAGGGGGTAAATGTATCAAGCTGAGAGTTTTCCGGCGGGTTTGAAAAACCAATCAGATTCTAGCTATCATTTATTTCGTACATTCTACAAAATGATAGCTAGAATCTGATTGGTTGCTATAGGCAACATCTCCACTTTTGAAACCCGATGGCAAACTCTCAGCTTGATACATTTACCCCCCAGTGTCTAATTTAGAAATATTTAAAAAGTTATTTAGAAGGTATGTTAAATTGTAGTTGTAATTAGTCAAAGGACAGTAAGGCCGCTGCAGAAAATAAATTAGCTAAAGCTGAAATTCCTCTAATGTACCAGGTAGAGAGACTTATGTCTTTGGTCAATTGTACTCGATAACATTGATGACACTGATGTAAGAAAGGTCATACTCACCTCTACCCAAATTCATATTTTTGGCATATTGTTAATGCTTTGGCAGTTTTTATTCTCTAGCAAAAAGAAAACATAAAAGTGGCCCATTTTTAAATATATAATAATGAATTATATAGAAATGATCACTAGTGCAAGGAAACATCAAACCAGGTGTGACTTTGATGTTTGTTGGTGAGCTTAACATGCATTTCAGTGTGCGGAAGTAAGAACATCTGCTTAAATACAAGTTTTAAAGTTGCAAACGTCTAATTGTTGATTGAACATTTTGTCCATTTTTGTGCTCTTGCTAATTGCTAATATACAATATGTTATAGGCCCAATGGGTTATACTTATAAATAGACCGCCAACTTTTGAGCTTGTTGGAAAAGCTCTACTAGAGAGTGTACCACGTAAAAAGTAAAGATTTTCTCTCCTTTGGTGGTGGACATGTATAAACTTCACAGCAAGAATGAATTTCACAGCTCAAGTGGCTTTTTATGCTCTGGATCTCACATCCGTTATCGTCTGCAGGTGATATGTATGTGAAGAGTAAAATCTGTACTTTACATGTAGTGTTAGATAAGCTCTCTGAGATGAAAAATATGTAGAGGTGTCATTAACAAATATGACCATTTATTTCTATTATATCAGTTAAAAAAATGTCCACCTAAGTAGACCTTTTACCATATTGCTAAGGGCTACTGCATATGGCTAATGTCTTGTACTGAGCACATACATACTATAATCCCATTGTATTGTGATGCAGATGTTTTGTGGCGCCTTATAAATAAAGGATAATAATAATTATTACTCACTTTTTTTGTACTGAGGCAATTGGCGTTTTAAATATATTCTCTATGGGTATATCATTATTATAATTGCTTGTTTTTTGAGACTGGTGTAATTGCTGAGAATAGTAATAATAACTGTACTGAACACTGCATATAAGGCTCAACAACTGGATTTGGGAAAGACCTAAGTATACAAACACAGGCACATGACTCATGGGTGTATTATATGAGAGCTTGGCAGATAAAGCCGCAGATCACAGCCCAGGTCTCTATAAATGGGTTAAATAGCTCCCTGTGAAGATGTCAAATCTATACAGACAAAAAGCCAGGACTGTGAAAAGACAATGTCCTTCAGCCAAGAATCACAAGTTTTACGAGTTAAACCTCCTCAGATGGTGCATACCAAATTGGTAACATTTTTGTAACACATTGCTAACTTTTGACTCATCACATCTTGAAAAGCTGCAGAGCCCAGTGTTGGGAATCTATCTACTGTGCTTTCACTTTAACCCATTATATAGAACTTTTACATATCAGCAGGGCTGCCAAGAGGAATTTCGGGCCTGGTGCAGCAACTTCTTGCAGCCCCTTCCATAGACCCTGAAGTTTGGTTGGTGACGGCTCCCACTACATAGGCAGGCCAGGACCCCCCAAGAAGGACTGGACCCTAGCACTTTTTATCTGCCCCCCACCCCCAGTATCACCTTCTCTGCATATTGGTACGCCCTTCAATAAAGTCACAATGAGTAGGATATTTTGGACTCCATTGTTACATGCCTAAAATACGGACAGCTCCTCTTCTATTGAGTAGAATTTGTAATATTTCCAGATACTTGGGAAGTTTCCATAGAGTTACAGACTGTACATAAGTAAAATTGAATGGAGGAAGTTATTTTTCTTTTATCTCCAGAATTTTAGGACTGTTTTCGTATTGTTACTGTTTAGACCACATGTGGTCAAGAATATTACCAGTATTTAATAAGAAAAACAAATCATGAAGGTTTGAGACACACAATGGTCATATCTAAATGGGCGTCAGCAGGTTGGGTACAGACTGAATATACAAACACATCCATTACATATATTTTGGGTCAGCTGCAAAATATTTCTGCCAATGTCTCCCTACTGTCCAAGAGATAATACACCAAATATAGATAAAGTGTGAAGCTATGTTAGTCAGTAGAATTAATGCAGAATCAATATGTTGTATATAGATGTTACTTTTTAACAGTTGACTAAGTCCATAGAAGTGTTAAGCTTTGGGGACACAAACACCTGTTTATCAGGCCATTGTTCAGGTAAATCTTTCATAAAAGTGGGCATTTGGTCCAAAAGCTTGCAGCTTCTGTGGAATTTGTAAGCCATTATATGGAATCTAATGTTTTTGTAGATTTTAGCGGGCGAATTTGCTGTAATGGGATGTCCATATTTACCCATAGGAAAATCTATGGTGAAATAATTTATACATATATATATATAGTATATTGTATATTTTTCTAACTCCATGGTAATTTAAATAAATGGAAATTTTGAAAACCTTCTATGCTCCATATGGAATAAAAAACAGTTTATTCCATTAATATACTACTCCCACACTCCAAAAACATACTAGTAGGTTAATTGGCTGCTATTAAATTGCCCTTAGTCTCTCTCAGTATGTGTGTGTGTGTGTGTGTGTGTGTGTGTGTTAGGGGATTTAGATTGCAAGCTCCAATGGGGCAGGAACTGATGTGAAAGAGTTCTCTGTACAGCGCTTCAGAATTAGTGGTGCTATATAAATAAATATGATGATGATGATGATAATGGTATGCAAATGAAGGAAAATTTATGGCCTGTTGTGTGAAGGTAATATCACCTTTGTAGGATACTCTGGTAAGAAGTTAGGCCACTGTAAAGAAACCCTGACTTGAAAGATATTTGAAAAGTTGTAAAATACTTATTCACATTTGCACAGACTTTTTTGTTCTGATATCCTAGTGGAAGCAGGGCTATGGGCAGCTGAAACATGTTTAAAATGTCCTGCAAATCCAACAGATTTCTTAAATTTTGTGAATGAATATCATATTGAGAAGCGTTCCACTGAGTTCATGCTCTCCCTGCAGACAGAAATCTGATTATTCGTGAGTGTACCATTTCTCTGTTGCTTACTCCATTTTAATTTCCAAGAAACTATTGTATAATATCTATATATCTCAAAGCATACCAACCATCCACATAACCCCGCCACTCGCTCTCAACTCGCCCTCCCCCTTGCCTGTTCTGTTTTCCCTCCCTTAGGATGTAAGCTCACTTGAGCAGGGCCCTCTTCCCTCATGTCTCCCTACCTGCTCTTCTGCTCCATATTTTGCATCAGCCAGCCTGGAGTTTCTGAAGTATTGGTATTTTTGTTTATTGTTTTGTACTGTTTCACCCTGTAAAGTCGACTGTTTTGTACTGTGTACGGCGCCGCGGAAACCTTGTGGCGCCTAACAAATAAAGGATAATAATAATAATAATAATATATGTAATTTTTGTTAATTGTTTTTCACCTTAAGCATTGGGGATTTATTTTCCGTAATAACACTTAATAAGTTCATATTGCTGTGTTCTTACAAATTCACGTGTCCAACTTTAGTATTAGAATGCTCCATAGTTGAAACAGAGTAGATCATTTAGATTATGATAACTCTGGGTCAATGGAGATCATTTGGTTTATGATAACCCTGATTAAAGTAAGTTGTCAGAGATTAATTTAGATAAAGGGAAAAGCAAAGGATTCCTAAGTAATAATATCAGCTCTTCAGAAAAAAACCTAGGTGGTGGCATAATTATTAAGGCAAAAGTCAGTGGGCCTGATTCATTAAGGTATCATCAAAGTAAGGCAAAAAAATAATTACGTTTTCTTCTGGACAAAACCCATGGTACAATGCAAAGGGTGCAAATTAGTTTATTATTTATTTATTTTTATTTTGCACATAAGATAAATAAGATATATAATGGTTGTTTTTATGTAGCACACAAATATTTGATAGCGTTATTTGCACACTGAAATTTAAAGTTGATCTAGAACATGCCTTACCCCAACTATTAATCTGCCATAACATTTTTAATTTGCCTCCCCCTTCACTGCAATATGGTTTTGCCAAGGTGCAATGTTACTCATTTTTTTGCTTTACTTTTCTTAATTAATCAGGCCCACTGTGTGGGATAACTAGGGAGAGCTTTAATCATTGTGTTTCACACACAAGTCAAGCAGGCTCAGATGAGTGCTGGATCATAACATTCATCATGACACTTAGGGTGTTGCCCATTGAAAAATTAAATAAGGCACTTGCTGGATACATCATCTTTAAATCCTAGTGTCAGCTACTTGTTACCTTGGAGAAGTCACTATTTCTTCCTATGCCTCAGCCACCAAAACGAAATAATAAGCTTGACTGGGCAGGGAAACTGTGCCAGGACAATTCATCCCAAAAACAATATTTCTACTGCATTTCAGTCCTGCCACAAAAGGACCAGCTGATATCAGATCACTGATTCTCTCGTTAACACAGGTGAGATTGCTGACGAGGGCAAGGCTGGAGATCACTCTGTCATGCTAATTGAGTTAGAATAACAGACTGAAAGCTTCAAAAGGAGGGTGGTGCTTAAAATCATTGCTCTTCCTCTGTTAACCATGGTTATCTGCAAGAAAACACGCGTCATCATTGCTTTGCACTAAAAGAGCTTCACAGGCAAGGATATTGCTGCTATTAAGATTGTACCTAATCAACCATTTATTGGAATATCAAGAACTTTAAGGAGAGAGGTTCAATAGTTGCGAAGAAGGCTTCAGGGCGCCCAAGAACGTCCAGAAAGCGCAAGGACCATTTTCTAAAGTTGATTCAGCTGTGGGATCGGGGTACCAGCAGTGCAGAGCTTGCTCAGGAATGGCAGCAGGCAGGTGTGAGTGCATCTGCACGCACAGTGAGGCGAAGACTTTTGGAGGATGGCCTGGTGTCAAGAAGGCCAATAAAGAAGCCACTTCTCTCCAGGAATAACATCAGGGACATAATGACATTCTGCAAAAGGTACAGGGATTGGACTGTTGAGGACTGGGGTAAAATAATTTTCTCTGAAGAATTCTCTTTCAGATTGATTGGTGCATCTGGAAAAATGCTTGTCCGGAGAAGGAAAAGTGAACGCTACCATCAGTCCTGTGTCATGACAACATTAAAGTATCCTGAGACCATTCTTATGTGGGGTTGCTTCTCAGCCTAGGGAGTGGGCTCACTCACAATTTTGCCTAAGAGCACAGCCATGAATGAAGAATGGTACCAAAACATCATCCAAGAACAGTTTGGTGACGAACAATGCCTTTTCCAGCATGATGGAGCACCTTGCCATAAAGCAAAAGTGATAATTAAGTGGCTCGGGGTCCATGGCCAGTAAACTCCCCAGGCTTAATCCCATTGTGAACTTGTGGTCAATCCTCAAGAGGCGGGTGGACAAACACCCACAAATTCTGACAAACTTCAAGCATTGATTAGGCAAGAATGGGCGGCCATCAGTCAGTATGTGGCCCAGAAGTTGAATGACAGCATGCCAGGGCGAATTGCAGAGGTCTTCAAAAAGAAGGGTCAACACTGCAAATATTGACTCTTTGCATAAACTTAATGTAATTGTTAATAAAAGCCTTTGACACTTATGAAATGCTTGTAATTTTACTTCAGTATACCATAACAACATCTGACAAAAAAAGTCTAAAAACACTGAAGCAGCAAACTTTGTGAAAACTAATACTTGTGTCATTCTCAAAACTTTTGACCATGACTAGTTTTCTGACATGTTTCAGGTTTTGCAGTCCTGAGTCATAGCTATACAGACAGGAAGTGTTTTCTGGATGTTCTTCTGGACTTCTGACCACCAGCGGCCACCATTTTCCCTTGAATTCTGCCCTCAGCCAAGATGACCCTACAGAACTGGAGGCTATATTGTTTCCTTGTGTGCCTTTAAATAGCCACATTGTATTTGATTCTTTGCTAAGTTTTGTGACTTGTTACTGAATGTGCTACAAAAACTTTTATAGTCTGATTGTTTTGTATTTAAGTCCTGCCAGAACTGAAAATTTGTACAAGATGAAACCCAAATCCGCTGGGCTGAAACTAATGTGGCTTTTTCTGTTAAACCTTTTTGCCCCTTGGTCCCTAGACCAGAATTGTAGCATACACTTGATTAAAAACTTTGTAGATATACTTATGAATAAAGACTGCCTTCTAAATAGTTATTTGCATTATTCTTCTGTACGTGAAGTTCCTTTGTGCTCAGTGTCCCAACTTCTCCTTAGGAGAGATTGGCCTGTCATGTTAATGCACAGGGTACAAATTGTAACAACTTTCTCTTAAATAATATATCCTCATTGGCACTGTTGGGAGTGGAGCACTTAACTTATTTCTTACTAGAATTTAACGAAATGTACTTTTTGCAAATTTTTGTATGTCTGTGGTTGGGAAATTAGATTGTAATATGAAGCAACAGTATAAATAAAAAAAATAGTTAGCAATCAAATATGATGTAGAAAAAAGGTTACAGGAATAAAGTAATTAGTTGAAAGATTTTGATAAAACGACCTACATGTTTTTGCAATCATTGTTGTGCTGAGATGACATTAAAGGTCTGGTTCGTTAACTAACGTAAATGCCGATACATGCCGTATTTTGCATTAAATTGCCCTGCACATGCTCAGATGCATACTATACGCCAGAGAACGCAAGTGTATGTAAATCATCTTCAAGCGCACAGGACACTTACTACAGGCTGCAATTTCATGGGCAGAAAGGAGGGGAATGGACCTTTGCATGTAGTAATTTACATTTAGGGGAGTTACCAAGCACGGGCGCAAGCAGCAGCGCCCGATTCAAGTTTTGGGCATATCTTAGACACATGTTTTCTGTTGTATCACTTGCACAAGCTACATTTCAAGTGTAAGTCCCGACTGATAGTGATGACATGTATACATGCTAGAACATGTTTTTGCAATTAAGAGCAACTGTAAAAAAGCATTTCATGTACAGTAGACATTAATAACATCCTGATAAATGTATTTAATGGGGATGGGATAAAAAGAGTAAAAAACATTTTTGTAATTTTTTTTATTAATGAATATATTATAAACAGGTGACAAAATTTAAATACTTTACTTTATGTGCGTTCTTCTGGGACTCTTTAGATTCCACATATGTATTGTATGTATCCAGTAGTGTGTTGTGCCTGTCTCAATACAGCAAGTGCCTAGACCTGTATTCAACAGGAGCCATTTCTTCATATCAGTTTCAAGTTGAATACGGATGTGCGTATGCCCGTTTTACGTGCGTTTTTACACAATACGCTCATTTTGCGTGTCTTAATTAGGGATGTGCACCGGCGACTTTTGAGGTCTCGTGTTTTGTGTTTTGGATCCGGATTTTCTCGATGTTTTGGGTTCGGATTTGTTTTGCAAAACACCTGCCGAAAGGTTTTGGTTCGGATTTAAGGTTTTGGATTCGGATTTTTTTTGAAAAAAAATTAAAAAGTGTAAAAATCAAGTTTTTGGGCTTACTTTCACTCCTACGCTATTATTAACCTCAATACCATTCAATAACAATAATTTCCACTAATTTAAAGGCTATTCTGAACACCTAACACCTCACAATAATTTTTTTTTTTTAGTACAAAACGTTGCAACGAGGTATCTTTCTGGACTGCGTAGAGGAGTGTTCCCCACAATACAATTAAAAACCCATCAACTGGTCTGAATTACACCCAAAAATAGTATCTGGACTGCGTATAGGACTGGCCACTGGCCACCACAATATAATATATAGAAAACCTTCAACAGGTCTGAATTACACCCAAAAATAGTATCTGGACTGCGTAGAGTAGTGGGCACTGGGCACCACAATAAAAAATATATAGAAAACCTTCAACAGGTCAGAATTACACCCAAAAATAGTATCTGGACTGCATAGAGTAGTGGGCACTGGGCACCACAATAAAATATATAAAAAAAACCTTCAACAGGTCTGCATTACACTGCACATACGGCTGCTCCTCCATCCTCTCCATCATATACATGTTGGAGTTTCAGCGTGTGAAAACCTCTTGTTTTTGATAATGTCAGTGCATTTTGAATATTTTTCAATTTGCCCCACACCACTGAATGTACTTTATCTATGATACGCATCTATCTATCTTGACTGCGTAGTGTGGTGGCCCCGGTACACAATCTGGTACCGAGGCCACAATATAATTAAAAAACCCTCCACGGGTCATAATTCCACCAAAAAAGGGTATGGACTGCGTAGTGTGGTGTGCCCGGAACACAATTTTTTACAGCGCCAACAATATAATTAAAAAATTGGGCATCAACTGTCACCGTTGTTTAATATCTGATACACCTAAATATGGACTGCACAGTGGAGTGGCCCCGGTAGTAAATTTGGTGCCGGGGCCACAATACCTCCTCCAACTTCCAAGTGTAGTGTTTATAAAGACAGACAGCGTCGAAGTGTTATTAGTTGACTTTCTTAACCCTAAAATTGTCCCTGTTGCAAATATTCGTGTAATGGACAGTTACTTTTTCATTGAAAGACTCAAGCTTTCAAGTGTAGTGTTTATAAAATATAAACAACAATACAGTAGTTTTAGAGCACGTCAATACCTCTTGTTTTAAATTATGACAGGGCATTTTACTTTTGGTTTAATTTCTTGAATTTGTTTAAATTTGGTTTTACTTTTTGAACATGGCAAACGACTGTTGATTGGTCATATAATGCAAAAAAAAAAGTTCCAAGATGGAATTGTCCTTGGGCCCTCACACCCACCCTTATGTTGTTGAAATAGGACATGCACACTTTAACAAACCAATCATTTCAGCGACAGGGCCTACCAAACAACTTTGGCTGAAATGATTGGTTTGTTTGGGCCCCCACACCAAAAAAGCTATTCATCTCTCCCTGTACAGACTAAACAGGTTCTACTGAGGCAAGATGTCATCCTCATCCTCAACCTCTGATTCCTCTCCCCCTACAGTGTGTACTTCCTCCTCATCACACATTATCAATTGGTCCCCGCTGGACTCCACAACCACAGGTCCCTCTGTACTATCTGGAGGGCAGTGCTGTACTTCATTGAGGAATTGATTATTCATTTTTATAAACATCATTTTTTCAATGTTATGAGGAAGCAACCTCCTTTGCCGCTCACTGACCAGGTTCCCCGCTGCACTAAAAACTCTTTCCGAGTACACACTGGAGGGGGGACAACTCAGGTAAAATAGAGCCAGTTTGTACAGGGGCTTCCAAACTGCCTTTTTTTCCTGCCAGTAACAATATGGACTGTCTGACATGTCTACTTGGATGGTGTCAGCAAAGTAATCATCCACAATTTTTTCTATTGTGACAGCATCCAATGCAGCGACAGTAGACATGTCTGCAATGGTTGGCAGGTCCTTCAGTCCGGACCAGATGTTATCAGCATCCCCGCCAGCGCCTCTTTTGGGAAAACTGAGCTTTTTCCTCGCAGCCATAGATGTGGAAGAAAATGAGGGTGGAGCTGTTCGCATGTCACGGTCCTCTTCAGAGGACAATCTCCTGACCAGCAGGTCTTTGCACCGCTGTAGACTTGTGTCCACCGGAAACAGAGACACAACATACGCTTTAAACCGAGGATCGAGCACGGTGGCCAGAATGTATTCCTCTGACTTTAAAAGAGTGACCATCCTCTGATCCTGGCAAAGAGCTACATGCTTGGTGTAATCGCAATGGCTTACCAGCTCCTCCCTCACTTTCTCCAGCTGCTTCTGCAACAGCCTGATCAGGGGAATGACCTGACTCAAGCTGGCAGTGTCGGAACTGACTTCTCGTGTGGCAAGTTCAAATGGCTGCAGAACCTTGCACAACACGGAAATCAGTCTCCACTGCGCTTGACTGAGGCGCATCCCCACTCCTTTGCCTATGTCGTAGGTGGCTGTGTAGGCCTGAATGGCCTTTTGCTGCTCCTCCATCCTCTGCAGCATATAGAGGGTGGAGTTCCAGCGCGTCACAACCTCTTGTTTGAGGTGATGGCGGGGCAGGTTCATGCTTTTTTGATGTGCCTCTAGTCTGCGGTAGGCACTGACTGAATGCCGAAAGTGTCCAGCAATTTTGCGCGCCACCGCAAGCATCTCCTGCACACCCCTATCACTCTTGAGGTAATGCTGCACCACCAAATTAATGGTGTGGGCGAAACATGGGACGTGCTGGAAATTACCCATATTTAATGCCCGCACAATGTTACTGGCATTGTCTGACACCACAAATCCCCATGAGAGTCTAAGTGGGGTAAGCCACTGGGAGATAATTTCCCTCAGTTTCTCTAATATGTTGTCAGCGTTGTGCCTCTTATTAAAGCCTGTAATACACAATGTTGCCTGCCTTTGCACGAGCAGCCATTTTGTAGATGCTGCTACTGATGCAGCTGTTGCTGTTGCTGCGGAAGGGGATGCATCTACCCAGTGGGCTGTCACAGTCATATAGTCCTTCGTTTGCCCAGAACCACTTGTCCACATGTCCGTGGTTAAGTGGACAGTGGGTACAACCGCATTTCTCTGTACATTTTTGGTATCGCCTGCCTAGTGAAGTGGAATCTCGACGGGATTTGGTACCGGGGACACAATACCTCCATCAACCCTCTAAATCCCACTCCACTGATGGCGGACACCGGGCGCACGTCTAACACCAACATTACAGTTACAGCCGCAGTTATACGCTTTGCAATAGGGTGACTACTATCGTATTTTGTGGTCATGGCAAACGACTGTTGGACGGTCAATTGTTTTGTGAAAGACTTAGCGGTCTTACGACTTCCTCTCTGGGAAGATGACCGACTAATAGCAGCAACAGCAGCAGTGGCAGTAGTAGGCGTACCGCTGCAGGATTCCTCGGATGAATCCCGTATTGAGGAGGACTCAGTCTGGCTGCTGACTTGGGCTGCAGGACTGAATCTGATGGAGATTGTGGAGGAAGTTGACGAGGAGGGTGTTGCTGGTGTGTATCCAACTGGACCACGGGATTTAGGTGTCCCTGTACCGATGAGGGTCCTAGCCCCAGTTCCTGAACTAACCACTGAACTATGAAGGTTAATCAGGTGACGTATAAGGGAGGATGTTCCTAGGTGGGCAAGATCCTTACCCCTGCTTATTTGAGCTTTACATAAGCTACATATGGCCATACATTGGTTGTCTGGATTTGGATAAAAATAACTCCAGACCGAAGAGGTGCATTTTTTGGTCTTCTGACCAGGCATGACGATGGGCTTTTTCATCCCATGGACATCAGCTGTTTCCCCCCCTGGTGCCTCATTTACAATAACCACATCACCATCCTCATCATCAAGTTCCTCCACAGCGCCAGCTACATCATCAATAGGCTCCTCCCGAGCCACCTCTTCCCATACAGTGATGGGAAGGTCAGGCTTGACAACCACCAACACCCTTGGACTCGCCTTGAGGATTTGTGATAATTTCTCTTTAGAAGGCAGAGTTGTTTGCTGTTTTGTTGCTGACAGCATAACTCTCTTCAATTTTTTGTAGGGGGGGAGGAGGAGGAGGAGGGATAAGATCCGTGGATGAAGCTGAACCACTAGTCATGAACACGGGCCAGGGCCTAAGCCGTTCCTTGCCACTCCGTGTCGTAAATGGCATATTGGCAACTTTACGTTTCTCCTCAGATGATTTTAAGTTTCTCTCTTTGCTACTGTAACCCCTGGGGATGCTGCAGTTGGACTTGAGCACCCAGGGGCTAATAATCACAATTGCATCAGTAAGAAAAGAGATGCATATAGCTATTTACCAGTCAAGGAGAAGGAACTACATCTCCCAGAAAGCTGTTATGAAGAGGGGGCGGAGCCTAAGAAGGCTGAGAAACCAGAGGGCGGAGAGAGAGAGGAAGAGAGGAGCATCCTGGGAGAGACTGAGCTGTGTGACCAGTTCAGATAGGTGACCCTAGGCAGAAGGGCACTGGATGAGTGATCTGAGCAGAGAGAGCAGTCTGCAGAGATATCAAAGCTCGGTGCAGTTCTGAACAGAACCTGCTGGAAGCCACAGTTTGAAGCTGTAGGAGGAGGTTTGCATGCATCTCTGAAGAAGGACATTTTACAAGTCAGCCATTTTGGAGATAATCAAGTTCAGACCTGTGACACACTGGTGCAGATAAGTTACTGGTTATTTTTATCTATCTGTTGTTGTTCAAGTGGGGTTTGGACTATATCTGGCCACAAGGGCTGAAGAGTTAGGGATAGATGGGTGGGCAGGTAAATATGCACCAAGTGTGTGTCTAATCAGCACTTGTGGAACTACAAGTCCCAGGATACAAATTAGAAAGGATTTTACAGTTGTTGCTAGAGGAGGGTCTGCATACTGTGACTGCTGTACCTCACTGCAAGTGATTTAAAGATCTCCAAAATCTGCAAACTGGACACATGATGTTTCCATGCCATGCTGCATACATACAGAAGGGCCCCAACTTGCAGTGCACTGCTCTATTTGTGTGGTGTGTTTGAATACTGCTGTGTGTGTTTGGCAGTACATTGTAGGGCTATAAGGGAAAATATATAACTTCACCCTGCAAGATATTCACAGTATCAGGAGCAAGTAAGATATCTGATATATTTTTTCATGTGTATAAAGCTGTGACAGTTAATGGTTATATTGTTATATATTATATTATATTGTATGCTGTTATTGATTTATTGCGAGTTTTTGTGTTAACTTGGTGTGCATAGTAAGAAGTGGTGCGCCACTTTCATCCACACTTGTTTTATTACTGTATTGTATTGTTTGCACTATTATTTCAAATTATACCAAAGTATATTTTTCTATAAAATTACAAAGCTGCATTTAGGATTTCCATTTAAATAAATGTGCCTGGCTGGCTTTTGCAGCACACATTTTGTCACAGAGTGTTAATACTGGGCAGGGGGTTTCCCGAATCTCCCCCTGGTGTATCTTTTGAACACCCCCCAGAAGAGAAAGCAGAGATTCGGGTGGAGGCACTGAAAACCAAGTACCAAGGTGAGAAGCATCTGCGTGGTTCAATATATATATATACCCTCACAACGCTTAATACACAAGGGGGTGTTACAGTGGAGGCACTGCTGAGATACTGAAGACACACTCAGTGAAACCCATCAGCACAGACGTCATGGATAGTATAAGAGAAGAAGTGTTTCTGTGGTGTGAACAACAGACTGTGGCCCCAACTCGATGTTTAAGGATCTATGGTGACTCTCAGGGAGTGACAGATGAGGAAGTCCTGCATGTGCTCCACAGGATTTATGGGGTAGAACATCCTAAAATCCTTGGATGGAAAGGTAGAGATCAGCATAAGACCAGTCTGATCCTCTGTGAGACGCAAGCAGAATTGGATAAAGATTTTCTTCCCTCCCTCGTTTCTGGGCCACAAAAACAACAATGGCATATTGTGATACCGTTAAAGCCAAAACAGCTAGTCGCAGCACCTCTTAATGCTGAACTTCCAGATGGAGATATTAACCGACAAGTATTCCCTCAGGCCAGGGAAGAGAATTCTCAGTCACCCTCCAGTACTAGGAAAACTGATGAGGATCAAAGCGAACTGTTCCTCACTGCTGTACAGAAACTGGTAGACCAGTTAGGAAAGTCACAGCATGAAGGGGGCTACAGAAGGCTCCGGCTCTTCTCAGGAATAAAACCAGTCCCTACTGGGGAAGAAACTTACGAGGCATGGAAAGAGATGGCTTCCCAATACCTGGAGGAATGGCATTGCTCCGAACCCTATAAGAGACAGCGGATCGTTGAAAGTCTGCGAGGTCCCGCTGGAGAACTAATCCAAGCTGTACGGAGAAGTGACCCCCAAGCCACTGCACGACACTACTTAGCGACTCTAGATCAGGAATATGGAATGGCAGAGGATGCAACAGATCTGCTCTATCAGCTACGCCACACCTATCAGGAGTCAGGGGAGACATTGTCCAATTATATCTATCGGCTGGACAAGCTGATCCACCTTATTGTGTCAAAGAAAGGAATACCCCTAGCAGAAGTAGACGACAGGCGTATGCAACAGTTGTTACGGGGTGCTCTGTCCCATGACCCAGTAGCGATGAAGATAAGAAATGCTCAACTGGGACAACCATCACCTACTTTTCTTCAGTTGATACAAGATGTTAAACAAGAGGAAGCTATAGTTAAATCCCGAGAGAGGGTGACCAAGAAAGTCAAGGTCGTACAGTCAAAGCCCGAGGCTGACCTTCCCAGCACTGAGTTAATGAAGATTGTGGAGAAACAAGGTGAGCAGATTGCTCAGTTGTTGGAGATGCAGAAGCAGATTCAAGCACAGATGCTGAAATACCACACTACCGAGCAACTGCACCCGAACATCCACCCCCGGCAAGTTCTCGAAGCTAACACTACTCGGAAACAGAACAATTGTTTCACTTGTGGAGAAGTTGGGCATCTCGCTAGACAATGTCCTCAGAGGAAGGGAGGAAGGTGGTCACCCTCACCATCCCACCGGGATAGGAAGCTTTCGGAAAACTGAAAGGGAGGACCAGGAACCCCCACACTGGCCCTCTAAAGAAAGCTGACATTAACACTGTGGGGAACTCTCACCTGGAATGGGGTCTTTTGCCCAAAGGATTGCTGGGACCCTCTCCTCACGTGCCGGCATGTCTAAATGGGAGACCTTGTATGGCCTTGCTAGATAGTGGTTCACAGGTGTCCATTGTGTTCGAGAAGTGGTACCGAGATAATCTATCTGACTTGCCCATAAAGCCATTGTGTGGACTGACCATCTGGGGTCTGAGTGACAAGAATTATCCCTACCTTGGGTACATCACTGTACCTTTGAAGTTCCCACGGGAAGTAGCTGGAATAGAAGAAGAGGTGAACGTGCTTGCACTTGTCTGTCCTGAGGCCGAAGGAGAACCTCGAGATGTCTCAGTGATTATTGGAACTAACTCCCATTTGTTCGAGATACTGGCCAACTGGTGCCAAGAGGTGGGAGGAGCAAGTTATAGTAAAACACTTAAGATTCATCCTATGTGCCTTGCTGCTTATAAGAAGAAAGAGGAAAAAAAATCTCAGAAAGAAACCACATTACAAATAGGAAGTTTTGATCAATGCTTTAATGGTAGTGATGCTAGTCAAGAAGACCGACACTGGCTAGTTATGCAAATGCTACAAAGAGAGGCTGCCTTCTCTTCGGGGGACTGGGATTTAGGTCTAGCGACAGGAGTGGAGCACCACATAAGGCTAACGGACGACAGACCTTTCCGAGAACGGTCAAGACGCCTAGCCCCTGCTGATTTGGATGATATTCGGGAACATTTAAGGGAGATGCTAGAGAATGATGTGATTGAGAGATCTGAGAGTCCCTATGCTTCTCCTATTGTGGTGGCTAGAAAGAAGACGGGAAAAATACGGATGTGCGTGGACTACCGGACATTAAACAAGCGCACGATTCCTGATCAGTACACTGTCCCTAGGATAGACGAAGCCCTTGATTGTCTTCAGGGAAGCAAGTGGTTTTCTGTGCTAGATCTACGCAGCGGGTACTATCAGATATTGATGAGTCAGAAGGATGCTGAGAAAACCGCCTTCATCTGCCCGGTTGGATTCTTTCAGTTCAAAAGATTGCCACAAGGATTATCAGGGGCTCCAGCCACTTTCCAACGATGCATGGATGATGTTGTGGGTGACATGAATTTCAGGGAAGTGCTGGTATACTTGGATGATTTGATAGTATTTGGCCAAACATTGAATGAGCACAACGAAAGACTCCTCAAGGTATTGGATCGCTTAATAAAGAAAGGGTTGAAGTTGTCCCTTGACAAGTGTAGCTTCTGTAAAACCCAGGTCAAGTATGTGGGATATGTTGTGGATCGGGAAGGAATTTCTACAGATTCAGCGAAGATAGAAGCGGTGAAAGAATGGCCTCGACCAACAATACTGAAGGAATTAAGGTCTTTTTTGGGGTTCTGTGGCTATTACAGAAGGTTTGTCCCAAACTACAGTAAACTTGTCAAGCCTCTTACAGATCTAACTCGAGGTTATCCTGCTCCAAGAGGTTCCCATCGGAAAGAGAAACCATTGTTCCGGGTAAATGATGCGTTCGGGGAAAGCTGGAGTGAGGCTTGCGAACAAGCTTTTGAAGGATTGAAAACCTGCCTGATTCAAGCGCCTGTTCTGGCATATGCCGATCCAGAGTTACCATACATTCTGCATGTAGATGCCTCCTTTGAGGGACTTGGGGGAGTGCTATACCAAGTGCAAGAAGGAAGGTTAAGACCAGTCTATTACATCAGTCGAGGTCTCTCACCCAGTGAACGGAACTACCCGGTGCATAAGTTGGAGTTCCTGGCCCTTAAGTGGGCAGTTGTTGACAAACTTCATGACTACTTGTATGGAGTACCATTCGAAGTGCATACAGACAACAATCCCCTCACATATGTGCAGACCACAGCAAAGCTAGATGCAACTGGGCACAGATGGTTGGCGGCGCTGGCCATTTACAATTTCACAATAAAGTACAGGCCTGGGAGAAGAAATGTAGATGCCGATGCTTTGTCAAGATTACCGGGAAGGTTTGTGGAATCTCAGGAAGAAGAATGGATAGAGTTGCCAGCTCCAGAGGTGAAGGGGATGTGTCACGAGGGACGTGTGGTCGTGCCTCCAGTCAAAGAATGCTTAACAGCTCTAGGGGCAACGACAGATGCACTACCAAGACAATATTGCTGGCTGAGTCAAATGGAGCTCAGTGATCTTCAGAAGTTGAGTTCAAGCCAAGTCAAAGAAGATCAGCAGAATGACTCCTCTATAGCAGCAGTTAGGTGGTCTGTTAAACACAGACAAAGAATCCACCCGAGTAGTTTGAAAACGGAGGAAGCTATTTTGCTAAGCAGACAGAGAGAGTCATTGGTGGTGAAGCAGGGGCTACTGTATAGAGAAACCAGCCGCAAAGATGGCAGAGAGAGGAAACAGCTAGTATTGCCAAAGAAGCACCGTCCCATTGTTCTCCGTGCGTTGCATGATAAACACGGCCACCTGGGAATAGAGAAGACCATGAGTTTAATTTCAGATAGATTCTACTGGCCGAAAATGGAGATAGACATTGAGAGTTATTGTAAATCTTGTGGGACATGCATACTTCGGAAATCCCTCCCAGAAAAGGCTGCCCCCTTAAAGAATATATCCAGCAATGGGCCTTTAGAGTTAGTCTGTATTGACTTTCTATCAGTGGAACCGGATGAAAGCAACAAGTGTAACATTCTAGTGGTGACAGATCATTACACCCGTTATGCTCAAGCCTACCAGACAAAAGACCAGAGAGCTGTGACCGTGGCAAAAATCCTATGGGAAAAGTTCTTTGTCCACTATGGACTGCCTGCCCGCATTCATTCAGATCAGGGTCGGGATTTTGAGAGCAAGCTAATAAAAGAACTGTGCGAGGTCTGCGGGATAAAGAAGTCCAGGACTACTCCTTTCCATCCCCAAGGAGATCCGCAGCCGGAGAGATTTAATCGGACCCTTCTCAGCATGATGGGCACTTTGGACACTAAAAAAAAGGCACATTGGAGTAGGCACATCAGCCATTTGGTCCACGCCTACAATTGCACGAAAAACGAGTCCACAGGGTACTCCCCATATCTCTTAATGTTTGGAAGGGAGGCTAGATTACCAATCGATATCTGTTTTGGAATGGACACTGCTGATCCCCAAGAAAAGCCCCATTTGAAATATGTGGAGCAGCTGAAACAAGAACTAAAGGAGGCCTACAGACTAGCGGAAGCAGCTGCATCAAAAGCTGGACAACGAAACAAGGGTCGTTATGATCTACAGGTCAAGGAGCATATTCTGGAGCCAGGTGACAGGGTTTTACTTAGACACTTGGGCCTCCCGGGGAAACACAAGTTAGCCAATCGTTGGCGAAAGGATCCTCATGTTGTGGTTGCAAAATTGCCAGACATCCCAGCCTATCGAATTAGGCCCGAGGGGCTAACAGGCCCTATAAAGACATACCATCGACAACATTTGCTTCCCATCAGAGATGGTGTCCGGTTTTGGGAGGAGCCTGAAACAGATGAGCCAAAAGTGTCCACACCCAGAAGATCACGGCGAATCAGAGAACCGACCACAGAAGAAGATGATGGAGATGATTGGGGGTATGATGCTCCAGGAAAATTGGGAGAAATAGATTGGAGACAAGATATCAGAAGGCTCACTAGGTCTACCGAGGGGGCCGCTGTAAGACCTCCACAAGTAGAAGAAAGGAGAACTATGCCTGCCATTTCAGATGAAAGTGTCAACCCAAGAGTAGCTGGACGGTTGGATTCTCAGTGTTCAGTAGAGGAAGGCTCTAACCAGGAAGTTGACATGGATGGGGACGTCGTTGATCCAGATGGAGGATGCACTGAACGCCCCAACAGGGTGTTGGGGGGAGAGGAAGGGAACCCACCAGTCCAGGGTCGGCCTAAAAGGACCCCTAGAGCCCCAATGATGTTGACTTATGATAGTCTAGGTCATATGACTGAGATTCCTAAGGTGATTCATCCTAGCTGGGTCTATCAGTGGCCATATCTGACTCCCATATCTGTTATGCCAGGGCCTGTTGTGTATGGATGTGAAAGTGTATTTAGACAGGATGTCTTAACCCCTTTAAATTTGCAGGATGTGGGACAAGCCTCATCATTTGTTCATTGTGGACTTGCCCCACAGGGGGAGTGTGTAACCCCTGGGGATGCTGCAGTTGGACTTGAGCACCCAGGGGCTAATAATCACAATTGCATCAGTAAGAAAAGAGATGCATATAGCTATTTACCAGTCAAGGAGAAGGAACTACATCTCCCAGAAAGCTGTTATGAAGAGGGGGCGGAGCCTAAGAAGGCTGAGAAACCAGAGGGCGGAGAGAGAGAGGAAGAGAGGAGCATCCTGGGAGAGACTGAGCTGTGTGACCAGTTCAGATAGGTGACCCTAGGCAGAAGGGCACTGGATGAGTGATCTGAGCAGAGAGAGCAGTCTGCAGAGATATCAAAGCCCGGTGCAGTTCTGAACAGAACCTGCTGGAAGCCACAGTTTGAAGCTGTAGGAGGAGGTTTGCATGCATCTCTGAAGAAGGACATTTTACAAGTCAGCCATTTTGGAGATAATCAAGTTCAGACCTGTGACACACTGGTGCAGATAAGTTACTGGTTATTTTTATCTATCTGTTGTTGTTCAAGTGGGGTTTGGACTATATCTGGCCACAAGGGCTGAAGAGTTAGGGATAGATGGGTGGGCAGGTAAATATGCACCAAGTGTGTGTCTAATCAGCACTTGTGGAACTACAAGTCCCAGGATACAAATTAGAAAGGATTTTACAGTTGTTGCTAGAGGAGGGTCTGCATACTGTGACTGCTGTACCTCACTGCAAGTGATTTAAAGATCTCCAAAATCTGCAAACTGGACACATGATGTTTCCATGCCATGCTGCATACATACAGAAGGGCCCCAACTTGCAGTGCACTGCTCTATTTGTGTGGTGTGTTTGAATACTGCTGTGTGTGTTTGGCAGTACATTGTAGGGCTATAAGGGAAAATATATAACTTCACCCTGCAAGATATTCACAGTATCAAGAGCAAGTAAGATATCTGATATATTTTTTCATGTGTATAAAGCTGTGACAGTTAATGGTTATATTGTTATATATTATATTATATTGTATGCTGTTATTGATTTATTGCGAGTTTTTGTGTTAACTTGGTGTGCATAGTAAGAAGTGGTGCGCCACTTTCATCCACACTTGTTTTATTACTGTATTGTATTGTTTGCACTATTATTTCAAATTATACCAAAGTATATTTTTCTATAAAATTACAAAGCTGCATTTAGGATTTCCATTTAAATAAATGTGCCTGGCTGGCTTTTGCAGCACACATTTTGTCACAGAGTGTTAATACTGGGCAGGGGGTTTCCCGAATCTCCCCCTGGTGTATCTTTTGAACACCCCCCAGAAGAGAAAGCAGAGATTCGGGTGGAGGCACTGAAAACCAAGTACCAAGGTGAGAAGCATCTGCGTGGTTCAATATATATATATACCCTCACAACGCTTAATACACAAGGGGGTGTTACACTACTTTTTCTTAACTTGGGCTTTTTGGATTTTACATGCCCGGTACTACGAGATTGGGCATCGGGCTTGGAAGACGACGTTGATGGCATTTCATCGTCTATGTCATGACTAGTGGCAGCAGCTTCAGCATTAGGAGGAAGTGGGTCTTGATCTTTCCCTACTTTATCCTCCAAATGTTTGTTTTCCATTATATGTAGCACAAAAGAGCATACCCCTAAGCCACACACACTCGGCAAAGCCTTTAAAAATTATATGCGGCACAGGAGAGTACCACTGGACTTATACTGCTGAATCAGTGAACTTTGTAATATAGCAGTACCACTGGACTTATACTGCTGAATCAGTGAACTTTGTAATATAGCAGTACCACTGGAATGATACTGCAGAATCAGTGAACTTTGTAATATAGCAGTACCACTGGACTTATACTGCTGAATCAGTGAATTTTGTAATATAGCAGTACCACTGGAATTATACTGCTGAATCAGTGAACTTTGTAATATAGCAGTACCAATGGACTTATACTGCAGAATCAGTGAACTTTGTAATATTGCAGTACCACTGGACTTATACTGCTGAATCAGTGAACTTTGTAATATAGCAGTACCACTGGACTTATACTGCTGAATCAGTGAACTTTTTAATATTGCAGTACCACTGGACTTATACTGCTGAATCAGTGAACTTTGTAATATAGCAGTACCACTGGACTTATACTGCTGAATCAGTGAACTTTGTAATATTGCAGTACCACTGGACTTATACTGCTGAATTAGTGAACTTTGTAATATAGCAGTACCAATGGACTTATACTGCTGAATCAGTGAACTTTGTAATATAGCAGTACCAATGGACTTATACTGCAGAATCAGTGAACTTTGTAATATTGCAGTACCACTGGACTTATACTGCTGAATTAGTGAACTTTGTAATATAGCAGTACCAATGGACTTATACTGCTGAATCAGTGAACTTTGTAATATAGCAGTACCAATGGACTTATACTGCAGAATCAGTGAACTTTGTAATATTGCAGTACCACTGGACTTATACTGCAGAATCAGTGAACTTTGTAATATTGCAGTACCAATGGACTTATACTGCAGGATTGTTTTTGGATATTTTTTTTTAATTTCTTTTTTTTATAATTATTTTTTTTTTTATAACTTTTTTTACATTTTTTTATAACTTGGGAATAATGGGGAAATAACAATGCCCTTAGAAGGACAGAGCACAGGACACAGCACCACTGGACTGAACAGGACACAGCACAGGACCCAGCAGCACCACTGAACTCAGAAGGACAGAGCACAGGACACAGCACCACTGGACTGATACTGCAGAATGTGTGAACTTTGTAATATTGCAGTACCACTGGACTTTTACTGCTGAATGTGTGAACTTGGTAATATTGCAGTACCAATGGGCTTATACTGCAGGATTGGTTGTGCAAATTTTGTGGTAATTAAAAAAAAATTAAATTAGTTTTTGGTATTTTTTTAAATGACTTTTTTTTATTTTTTTAAACACAGGGGAATATTGGGGAAATAACTATGCCCTTAGAAGCACAGAGCACAGGACACAGCACCACTGGACTGAACAGGACACAGCACAGGACCCAGCAGCACCACTGACCTCAGAAGGACAGAGCACAGGACACAGCACCACTGGACTGAGCACAGCACAGCACAGCACTGAACTGAACAGCACGAGATATAGCAGGACAGAGGACCACCTAACACACCCTCCCTCTACCCTGATCAATGCCCGAGTGAAGATGGCGGCGACTAGCGGGGAATTTATAGGATCAAAGTATCGCGAGATCCGACAATGGGATTATGAGTCAGAGCCTCAGTTTCAGATTTGAATTTGGCGCCAATACCCGGATCTGTCTCGGATCCGACTCGGATCGGCAACGTTCGGGTGGGCTCGGATTTCATAAATCCGAGTGCGCTCATCTCTAGTCTTAATGAATCAGGTCCTAAATGTGAATATCTTTTTTTTCATGTGATTATGCATTTTGTTAACTAATGACATACAAATACGATGGTAACATTAACAATGGTAGGCCAGACATGTTTTTTTTAAGACAGCAGAAAAATAGAACTTTGCAGAACAGTGAAAATATGTCGCATCACTTGAAATACATTCCAAAAATATATGATCAGCAAAGAAAGTGCTAAATCTTCTTTAAGTGGTTCACGTGCTGCCCTAGAGCTTTACAATCAGTGACAATGTTCCTTACCCAAAGGCTTTTCTCCAATTACCATAGAACATTTTGTTCAGTGCCGAAGGGAGCTTTAAAAATGACCAAAATATCACCTTCTTTTGTTACCTATGATAAATTTAGATTCTTTTGTTACAACACATTCAAATTCCATATTTTATGCTGTTGCTCTCGAATGCAAACACACACATTTTTCTTCTGCATTCATCTCATTCTTCTCATTTTCTGTATCTATATTGGTAAAGCAGAAATATTTGTAGAATTCAAATTCCATGCTGAATGCAAAGAAAATATTTAACAATTTGAGAAAAGCTCAGGGCTATTAGGGAACATTTTATATCCTTTTACACAGCAAGACAGTGCTGTCATTTTGGAGCGCATTTAGAGGTTGACGCATTTGTGCTCCGCACACACATAAGAAAAGATGGATGTAAATAAAAAGCACACTTAAGTGTATACGCTGAGCCAGATGAATCTCAACATACGACCAGCTTAAAATGTAACGTTTGCGCCAGACGTAAGTGGGGCATAACAAGTGCGTATATTAACGTCTCATGATAGCAAAGAGATGTGGCTTCACACTGTTAGCAGTAAATGATAAAGTCACATTATCCAATTTGTGCACAATATAATAATGTATTGAAGCGTCATTACACCCAAGAGAGAATCATGTATTGGCAGATAGTAATAAATGTGAACGTTGGGTTTTCAATTTAAAATTTAAATAAACACATCTGTAGTTTTCTCCTTTAAAAATGAGTATGCTGGTGGCATCAGGAAGCAAGAGTGAGAATCTAGGGCCTAATTCATTCAGGATCTTAACTTGAGAAACTTCTTATTTCAATTTCCTGGACAAAACCATGTTACAATGCAAGGGGTGCAAATTAGTTTTCTGTTTTGCACATAAGTTAATTACTGACTGTTTTTTCATGTAGCACACGAATATCAACTTTAAATTTCATTTTACAAATAAGCTATCAAGTATTTGTGTGCTACATGAAAAAACAGTCAGTATTTAACTTATGTGCAAAACAAAATGCTAATCTGCACCCCTTGCATTGTACCATGGTTTTGTCCAGGAGACTGAAATAAGAAGTTTCTCAAGTTAAGATCCTTAATGAATCAGGCCCCTAGTAATCTTTCATAGGTAAGTTAATGGGCAGTGGTAGGGTGGAAATGGGCCAATGGTCAGAGAAGAATGAATGATGATGATGATGCTTTTGCCTCTAGATAAATGGTCTTCTGTGGACACGTTCAGTATGACTGGCTCAGAATATCATTATAAGGTACGTTGCCGTATGTGATGTGTACTTGCATATTTATCATAGAAATATACTCTTGTTCATGAACATACATCAATTACCTGTTAATATACATTTATGTAAATGCTTTAAATGAGATATAATAAATAACTAATACACCCAGCTCAGCTTATTTAATGCATTATGACAAAAATGATGATCTGTTTTTCACAAACCATCAGTCAGAAGCGATCAACATCTGGATCAAGTTAATGTAATTTCCCTTTACACATGTATTAAACTTGGTTATGGTATTGTCTATTGAAAAATGTGTGGTAAACATAGCTAGGTGTATGGACTTTGCAAATATTGCAGTGGGCTATTTCTGTGAAGCTTTAAAGATATTGTGGATATTTTCTAATAAGTACCATAAAAGGTCATTATCTCATAAATCACATTAGAGTCAAAGGTATGGCACACCTTTTCTGCTATTTAGCCTCCTGTCCTGTTCGCTTGCAACTTCTGAGGATGGCTGATCAGAGCCATTGCAGATAATGGTAGGGTCTTTAAGAGTGACCCCAATGAAGGACTTCATGGGGAGGGGGAGTGCTTGTTGTATAAAAGGGGTTGTCCTAAAGCGTATAATCTCTTTAAAAATAGTTCCCTCTATTATAAACAGGAAATCCCTTTTGCACTTAACTTTTAATCTACAGTCTTTTTAAACTGCCACAATGTCTGTTGACCTGTCTCTCCTAGGTGTCGTAAATATGGTGATTAAGAAAAAATATTTTTGCAGTATTTTATCAATTGGAAAATTTTAATTCATACTTATTGGACTTCTTTAACATTTCTGTAGTAAAGTCACTTGTCAAGAAGAGGAAGACATAACACACTACAGCAATTTTTAAGAAAAAATAATTTTTGTGTTTTTTTTATTAATTTTATTGTTATATAGCTGAAAACTATGTGTTGTAACATACACCTTTATTTATTTCCTGTCTGCTACATGTATGTATTACTTTATGGTATCAGGTGCTTATGGTTCCAATAGAGTCTGCAAGGAATCAGGGCTAAACCAGGGGTAGGCACCCCTGACACGTGTGAAGTGAAGCAGCTCTCAGGTTTAGTTATGGAATGGAGGAGAGGTGCTGACTCCAAAGGTGAGTATGAGGAACACTATAAACTGGGGGCACATGTATGTGGCATACTATGAATTGGGGGCACATGTATGTGACATACTATGAATTGGGGGCACATGTATGTGACATACTATGATGAATTGGGGGCAGTGGCACACTATTAATTGTGGCATAAGCTGAACTGGGGCACTACTGAACGTTTATTTGTTGGACCCATCACTATTAACATTACGATACTAGCATCATAAAGTAAGACACAACTAAATGCAACACACACACACACATATATATATATATTTATATATATATATATATATACACACATGATATATATATATATATATATATATATATATACACACACACACATACACACACGCACACACACACACCCGACGCACCTGGGTTTGACCAGATTTTATCCGGCACACTGATAGAAAAAGGTTGCCAACCCCTGTGCTAGACAATTATAATGAATGTAATTTTACAGTAGTATCAATATCATAACCGCATCTTTTTAGCATGTCCGTGTCATGGTGTGTAATGGTAAACTCAATTATGTTGGATAATCCCTGTGGTTAAAGTCTTTCAAAGCATGAAACCAAAATGTTTGTTTTTGAACAAATAAAATCTCTGCCTGTCTCCTCCTCTACAATCTTCTGATAAAGCCTCTACTGTGTGTCTTTGTATCTCATGAACACAGTAAGTGTATTATAGTCTCCCTGCTTTTCAAATGCTAATTTAATGGAGGCAGTTAAATAAACCATGGAAAACATGGACTGAGGTCAGTCACAAGCTCTGGTTGAACGAGTTGTACTGTGATGAATAATTACATTAAGATCATTTCTTGGTTTCAGTACCAGTGTCAACTCCTGGTGAACTTGGAGAGTCCCTTTTGTGTTCCTGTGTAATAGGCATCAAAATTAAACTTCAAGCTCAAAGGGGCAGATAAATTGTGAGAGAGGCTAGCCTAGATCAACATCGTATTTTATTACTGTTGTTTATTTGTAATGTGCTGCAGTGTTCCAAAGTGGGGGGCAGCAGGTAAACAGAGCATATATAAAACAAGGACAAACCAGGTAGACAAAATAAGTACATACATGTGTACAAAGGGTAAGGAGGAGCCCTAAATGTGAGAGCATACAATCTAGTGTAAAAGAGGCAGAACTGAGACAAGAGGAACGCGTGTGACTCAGAGTGGAGATTGGGACAGCAGTAAGGGTGTAATAGTATGAGTAGTATAGATGGGGTAAGCTCTAGTAAAGAGATGGGTTTTCAGTGAGTGTTTAAAGACTTGAATGTTTGGGGAGTGTCTGATCACACATGGTAGCCAGGCACATCCATTAGTGGAAGGGGCTGGCTGTCAACTTTTACCAGGTGGCCCATTGTGTGCTCTGTCAGAGGATGAATGGCAAAGCTACATAGGGAGTGCACTGAAAACCAGGCAATGCCCACATCATCATCATCATCAACATCATCATCTATTAATTTATATAGCGCCACTAATTCCTTAGCGCTGCACAGAGAACTCATTCACATCAGTCCCTGCCCCATTGGAGCTTCCAATCTAAATCCCCTAACATACACACACAGACCGAGAGAGACTATGGACAATTTAATAGCAGCCAATTAACCTACCAGTATGTTTTTTTTTGGAGTGTGGGAGGAAACCGGAGCACTCGGAGGAAACCCACGGAAACACAAGGAAGACATACAAACTGCACACAGATAAAGCCATGGTCGGGAATCGAACTCATGACCCCAGTGCTGTGAGGCAGAAGTGCTAACCACTAAGACACCATGCTGCCCACATAAATGCATTCTTTCGATTTGTTAAATATATTCAAGTGTGTATTTAAAAATCTAGTGCATTTGTTTAAAAGGGGCACATGACAACACAAAACATAATTTGATCTACAGGACCGTAAATTTGTGCTTTTATAAATGATCCTTACTTCTCCTATTAGTAACAAACTTTCAGTGGGAGACGATATGTGGGCATGTTCTTTCCTTGGCATGTAAGGGTATGTCCAGACTAATCCTCTGTTTGCCTCTCAGAAGTAATGAGCAATGAAGTCTTCTGCAAGGAGAAAGGGAGGGTGGAGTGGAGGGAGGTTAAAGGGATGAGAGAGGGAAGGGAGTGGAGGTCCTTCTAGTAAAGTGGATGGTCCCAGAGGAGGGGCCAGCCACAAAGAAGGGCAGCTACTCTTCAGGAAGTCTTTCATTTTTTCAGGATGGCCCATGCAGTCCACAATAGGACTGGTTAGACAGCATAAACCACGCTGTCCCGAACCCAGCCAGCCCCTCTTTAGCAGTACAAGAGACGTCTTGGAGGCGAATGTGAGAGGGAAGTATCAGACAGGAGCTGAGGCGCAGGTCAGAGACTGATCCAATATAGCGGAAATGTATTATTTTTTGTTAATTTACAAATGCAGGTATCACTTGAAATGAACCAAATCATAAAGTGTCCATTAATTCTGTCCAGCTCTTTGTGATACATAAGGAGAGAGGAAGCAATGTGCTCTGCTGGCTTTGCGGTAGTGTCCGGTGAGAGAGTTCCCGCATTTGTAAAACCCATATTTGAGAACCCAGACACCTATTGAAAGGGTAACTACACTAAAAAAAAAGATGTTGCCTCCTTAAAATCATTATGCTTTTTTAATACGTATCTGGGGTCTGGTATTGCACCTGACAGAGTGCTTCTTCTGATGCTCTCCTTAGTCCGATCAGCAATATGAGTCCATTAATAACATACTTTTGGCAGAAGTGATGAGAGCATCTGGGGACTCATTGGGTCAAGTGGAATATTGGATCCTTAACTAAATAAATTCCACTCAAAGTGAAGTTTAGCTTTTGGATGGAATTAGCCTTCAA
This sequence comes from Mixophyes fleayi, assembly GCF_038048845.1. Taxonomy (NCBI): domain Eukaryota; kingdom Metazoa; phylum Chordata; class Amphibia; order Anura; family Limnodynastidae; genus Mixophyes; species Mixophyes fleayi. Next base: position 72,915,144 of record NC_134403.1, on the reverse strand, counting down.
GCTTAAATGAAGTGAAATCTACTTTAATATAAGTATACAAATTAAAGTTTCTGAAGAGGAGTGGATGATTTCTCTAGGAAAAAAAATGTTTGCCATTTCGTAACACAATACATTATTAGTTTTCTAAAATGCACCTTGACAATACAAACAATGCGTTTTCTTAAATTGGCTCCTTTTGTTAGAGTTATGATTTCACGATAGTTAGCAAAAAAGTGGACTATGGTAAAGAAAAGCAATTTTTTCTCTATTCCCACAAAAGACACCTTTTACATTTGACCTATTTTAGAATCATTCAATAAAAGGTTTAATAAAAGGGAGTAAATGTTGAGATTCTCAGGAAAAAAAATCTATAAAAACGGAACCAAAATACTCAAAAGAAAACACAGTATTAAATGTGACCTATTTCAAAACAACATTGGTTAAACAGCATCCATTGAGTACATAAAGTTGACTTTGAATTTTATTTTCGACCCTGAATTTTATTTTCGAGATTCTCAGCAAAATTAACCTTTCAATAAATTCTACTTGGCAAATAAAACAAATGCTTTGCTATAGCATACATAGACAGAACTATCTATATTGGGCTATGGAGGGTGGAGATGTTTTGGAGTAATCATTTCACAATACCAAACAATTACTCTTATTGTACAAAAGAGCTGCAGACAGAAATAAAAATAGTCTGACAAGCAAACATTAACTCATAGTCTTCCAAGCAGACCTAGGGGTAATCATCATCTATTTATTTATCTGCGTCACTAATTCTGCAGTGCTGTACAGAGAACTTATTAATATCAGTCCCTGCCCCATTGGAGCTTACAATCTAAATCCCCTAACATACACACACACAGACCGAGAGAGACTAAGGGCAATTTAATAGCAGCCAACTAACCTACCAATATGTTTTTGGGGTGTGGGAGGAAACCGGAGCATGGAAACACGGGAAGAACATACAAACTCCACACAGATAAGGCCATGGTTGGGAATCGAACTCATGACCTTAGTGCTGAGAGCAGTGGCAGGCTGGGCTGGGGGGATGGGGGGCATCTGCCAGTCCCGTAGTGGGCTACCTTGGGCTGGGTCACTTGGCAACCTCCATTTTCTTTCCTTTAAAATGTTCTTAATAGGCTGCTGAGTTGAGTCTTGCCCCCTTGGCTAAACTTTGCCAGCCCTCCCCTGGCTGTGATGCAGAAGTGCTAACCACTAAGCCACCGTGCTGCCCGTAGCTGTGTATAACTGACTGATGTGTGTAAGTGACTGATGTGTGTAACAGACTGATGTGTGTAACTGACTGATGTGTGTAACTGCCTGGTGTATAACTGACCAATGTATGTAACTGACTGATGTGTATAACTGACTGATGTGTGTAAGTGACTGATGTGTGTAACTGACTGATGTGTGTAACTGCCTGATATGTATAACTGACCAATGTATGTAACTGACTGATGTGTGTAACTGCCTGATGTGTATAACTGACCAATGTATGTAACTGACTGATGTGTATAACTGACTGATATGTATAACTGACCAATGTATGTAACTGACTGATGTGTATAACTGACTGATGTGTATAACTGACCAATGTATGTAACTGACTGATGTGTATAACTGACTGATGTGTATAACTGACTGATGTGTGTAACTGACTGATGTGTATAACTGACCAATGTGTGTAACTGACTGATGTGCATAACTGACCAATGTGTGTAACTGACTGATGTGTATAACTGACTGATGTGTGTAACTGACTGATGTAACTGACTGATATGTGTATAACTGACTGATTGCAAAAGATAACTAGAATCCGATTGGTTCATTGGTTCCTATATGCAACATCTCCACTTTTCAAACCTGCCGGAAACAGCTTGTTACATTTACCCCCTAGACTCAAGACTCTGTGTGCACCAATATGCAAAAATGAGATATTGTTTTGCAGGATAAGGTTATTTAAGCTAGATCAAAGGGTGGAGAAGGCACATTGAGGGTTTTGCCCATGCTTTACAGGGAGGATTCAGAGCATTTTCTTCCCCATAGAAGGACTTAACTTAGGCTAGGTACACACTACAGTGTTTTCAGCCAATTATCTGGTCAATCAGACAATAAACGACCGTTCGGCCTGATATCATAGTACACTGAAGCAATGCTCGATTGTCGTTCCAAAGCACATGAAATCGTTGGTCGACATTTTCAAACTGACCTGAAAATCTTATTCGGCAATGGAGCAACGACGATCCAGTCCTGCAGCGTGTACGAACTCATGACCATTTGTCTGACATTTTGACGATAGTTCCGTCAACAATGACACCTTTCCTGGTGTGTATATTTAAATTTATGATGTTGTCTCTATGTCTCCCACATGGTGCGCTGTCAAAACGGCAAGGAAATGGGAACAGAGTTCTTTTAGTGGAGAAGCAATAACAAACCTGTTTTACATGCTTCATATGTCATTTATGTGTTCCTGTATGCAAGTATATACAACATGCATTGTTAACACATGTGAAAGTACATATTCGGTTCTTGGTGGCAAATTAAGTGCATTGGTTTTAAGTTTGTCATGCAAAGGAGTCTAATCCAATGCCCCACTATCTGACACTTTTCCATTTTGCCCAATGTGGAAGAATAGGAAATCATGGTTGACAGCTACTATGGCCATGAAATAATGCTGAAGAATCCTTTATGGTTGTATTAATAGGATCCACTTTTTGAAGTAATTCTGACATGTTTGTCTATAACACCACCACAATTTGAAAAATCCCAAAGAGTTTCAAAATCTTGTGCAATAGGTATCCATTCCTCTACCATCACAGGAAACTGTAAGAGAAAGATTGTTGTAATGTTAAATCAATACATGCATGTACTGTCATACTGACTAGTCTACCTTCTGTTTTATTTACGCAGCCAGCTGTCTTATGTGAAGAAAGTTTTGATGATGTGGCAGAGCAATGTGGGACAATGCCACATGTCACTCAGCTGACAAAAGACAGGCAGGAGAGCACATGTCTATCCACACAATTAACCACTAACGGACCCACACAGGACAAAGGTAAAACCACCCAGACACAAAGGGATCAACTGACAGGAGAGGAAAAAAAGGGCCTGAGACAAGGAGCAAAGTGACACTCTTACCAGTAAAATGATAGAGTCTGCGACTCAGTTAATGTCCAAAAAGCATGACGTATTTGACCTGCTTGAAGCAACACTCGCAAAAAAATGAGGAATGCCAGTGGAGAGATGCAAGTAGAGATGGAACATTTAGTTTACTGTATGACATAATTTATAGGGCACACAGAAGGGATTTCTCTCAAGACACTATATTGACCCAATTCCCCCCACACCCAGGAGCAAGGACATTTCAGACTGGTCCAATCCTATACATTTCACCCACTACCACTCCACAGGAAACATTCCATCACTGGAAGCCAAACAATTACCTCTCCGCTTACAGGACTTCAACACTTATGGAAAGCACAGGTATGCTACATTACACAGGCAGTCACCATTGGAAAACAGTGAATGCAGTGGTCTGCACACCAGAGGTGGGTATCATACCCCTCTACACCCAAAGCAATGTTTGCTCTCAATTCTCACAAATAGTTGTTTTTGCATTCCCATCTTTTCCATCTCTGCCCATCTCTGATATGCAGAGATGGATTCCTTATGCCGCTAGCATATAGGCCACCAAAATCAGTGCTTAATCAGATCTACAGTTTTTTGTACTGTATTTTGTGTGTGTGTCTTTTAATATGTTAAGTAATATGTCTAGCTTCTGATTTAATAAAAACATATTTTTAAAAAAAATCAGACTATTTATTTTACCAACCTTCATATATTGTCCATGTAGAACTTATATGATAGCCTCAAAGGTCTCAACTATGATCAAACCCAGAGTTGATATGAAATTGCTGTGTCCTTCCTGTGGTCAAAAAAATCAGGGCAGCAACCAGACTCTGCTCTGCAGATATGGGTCTTTATAAATGGGTGTCCTCCTTTTGGAAGAGTGGGGTGACAACCTGGGGCAGCTCCTGGAATGTGGGGTCATTCATCCTCAGGAAATTCCTGAAGTCATCAAGGTTGTTGTCCCGTATCTCCTGTAGTCCTGTATATCCTGCAGCAGGGGCATATGTGAAAAGGAGTCTCTCCTCTGGAACCCCTCTTTGGTCCAACAACTCCGATTCTTTCCCCTACATTCCCTCTGGGTCTGTGCTTGCAGTATTCTTACCATAGTGATAAGCAAAAGACCATGAGCTTACTGTTGATCAATTGAGGCCATTATATTAAAATAAACCGTAGTAAATGTGTAGTTGCGAATGAACGTACACTATACACAAGCGTTCTATATAAAGAATGGCAATGACATATTTCCTTTTCGGAATCCTTGTTTGTGGGAGTTTGTTCGTGCTGAGGTGCAGCCCTTTATTTAAATTTATTGAGCATATTGCTGCTGGGAGGCCCTATATTGGCTCAGTGTGTACTGAGTCACAATCTTTTTAGATAATGTTATGACAGACAAAAATCACTGCCCGGACACTAAATTGTGCAAAAATCATTTAAAATGTGTATAGTGTGTATACATGAATCGGCTGACTGATCGGAACTTCAATTGTTGGTTAAATCTTTGTAGATAGCACATCGGTTAAAATTTCTGTAGTGTGTACCTAGCCTTGGTAGGTCTTGTTAATCAGGAGCGTCTTATACAGTTCTTTAAGTGGGATGAGTTTAGATGAAAATTCATTTCTGGACTCCAACCAAAGTAGTCAATAGTGTCATGATAAAGGCAATCCTGATGTCCCCTAACTATAGTACTTAATTTAGGACATAAGTCGGGTTAAACTAAGGGTTAGGGTTTGAAAACAGACATAAACCCAAGAAAACTAAGTATGTATCATAACCGAATTAATATCTATTTGCTCAATGACTAAATAGGGCAGATGACCCGAGACTAGGAATTTTGTAAAAAAAATATCTGACATTAACAATATTTACACAGTGAGGTAGTGCTGTACTTGCAATTGCCAGCTGGAGCCAGGTACTATTAGCATTATTATATTTTTAATTTATAAAGCATTAAACAGCACTGTACATTGAGGGGATCATGACACAAACAAATTCCATGCGAACCTGCAATTATCAACTGCCGGAGATGAGAAAGGAACACTGTGCTTCAACTGCCATCTGCCCAGAGTGAAGAAGTAGGGCTGTACCTGCAATTACCTATGACTTAGAGGTAGGAACTAGCATTGTAGCTGCAATTACCAACTGCCTTGAGCCTGAAAGTAGAACCAGGAACTAGCATAACACCTTTGGTTACCAACTTTCCATTGCCTGTGGTCAGGATCAAGCAATGTACCTGTAATTAACAGCTTCTGGGAACTTAGCTGCCTAGAAACCCCCTCCAGGCCCAAGAATGTAGTGTTGGCTTGGGTACAGTGCACTTCTGGGTGGCTGGTCCCTCCCACCAGGACCAGTCACAAAACAGCCTCCGGCCACAAATTGTTCTGTCCTCCAGTATCTTCACATGCATGTGCGCCATCTCTCCCAGCTGACAGCAGCATGCAATCAGCGCCTGCAGCAAGCTACTGTGCTGCAAGCCAAAAGTTATGTGTCAGCAGAAGAGGCTTTCAATGTAAGTGTAAGTATGGTGGGATGGTGGTAATTTGCTTCTAATGTTGTGCAAGTGGGAGAGTGAGCTATTGGTTTAATGGTAGAATGAGGGTGGGAGCTAATCATTCAATGGGAATGGGAACTATTAAGTTAATACTGGGGTTATAGTGGGGCCTATTAATATAAAGTGGAGTGATGGGACTATTAATGTAATGCTGGGGTGTTTCGGGGCCTACTAATTGAAGAAGGGTCTGAGATTGGAAAGAAGGAGGGACATTTATTATATGTGAATAATAGTTATTTAAATGCTGGGCTGTTAAGGAGAAAATACTTTTGTTTATTAAATGTGGATGCTAATAATTTAACGTTGGGGCAGGTAGGGGGAAATAGGTCTATTTATTAAATGGGAATACTAATTAAATGTTGGGGCTGGTTAGGGGGATATAGATATATTTATTAAGTGTGCATGCTTTTAATATTTATGTCAGGACTGATTGCAGGGAGGGATACCTAATTATAAAACATGGGTGTTTTTTATTTAAAGCCAGGGCTGGTTAGAGGGAGGGAGGCTTAGAGTGTTCACTCATTGCTAGGTTTTCCATGTTTCATGTACCTATACTTTTTTCAAACAGTGCCCCAACATTCCAGGATCCAAACAAGCTGCAACTGAGCTTAAGACAAGAGCAACAGCTGCAGATAGTGAAAACTGCAAGAACAGGTAGGAGAGAGCAGGGCTGTTTGCAAACTATCCTGATTCTGGTGGGACAATCCTGATTTTGGGTCACTGTCCTGATCAGTGCAAGGACAGTTCGGAGGTATGTCCTGCTTCACACTGCACTTTACACTGCTCACAGCATTGTCCATCTATTTGAAGAGGGTGGGATGGGGCTGGAGAACAGCCTAAAATGATAGCTACAGCAATTGCAATGCCCACTCTGGTGGCATAGCATGGAAGCTACCATCTACAAATCCTGCATTTGCCCCTGGAACTAGCACTCTCCCTATGGTAATTAATTCCCCACAGCCAAGAACTAGCATATTGCCTGCATTCACTATCTGCCTGGAGCCAAGAATTATCACAATACCCATATCCACCATCAGCCTGGAGCCAAGAATTAGCACAATAGCCATATCCACCATCAGCCTGGAGCCAAGAATTAGGACAATACCCAAATCCACCATCAGGCTGGAGACAAGAATTAGCACAATACCCCTATCCACCATCACCCTGGAGCAAAGAATTATCACAATACCCATATCCACCATCAGCATGGAGGCAAGAATTAACACAATACCACTATCCACCATCAGCATGGAGCCAAGAATTAACACAATACCCCTATCCACAATCAGCCTGGAGCCAAGAATTAGCACAATACCCACATCCACCATCAGCACGGAGCCAAGAATTAGCACAATACCCAAATCCACTCCAGCTCCAGCCTGAAGCCAAATCCAGGCTCCAGCCTGGAGCCAAGAATTAGCACAATACCCAAATCCACCATCACGCTGGAGCCAAGAACTATCACAATACTCATATCCACCATCAGTCTGGAGCCAAGAATTAGCACAATACCCATATCCACCATCGGCTTGAAGCTAAGAATAAGCACAACACCCAAATGCACAATCAGGCTGGAGTCAAGAATTAGCACAATACCCATACCCACCATCAGCCTGGAGCCAAGAATTAGCACAATACCCATATCCATCATCAGCCTGGAGCCAAGAATTAGCACAATACCAAAATCCACCATCACGCTGGAGCCAAGAATTATCACAATACTCATATCCACCATCAGTCTGGAGCCAAGAATTAGCACAATACCCATATCCACCATCAGCCTGGAGCCAAGAATTATCACACTACTCATATCCACCATCAGTCTGGAGCCAAGAATAAGCACAACAACCAAATGCACAATCACCCTGGAGCAAAGAATTATCACAATACCCATATCCACCATCAGCATGGAGGCAAGAATTAACACAATACCACTATCCACCATCAGCATGGAGCCAAGAATTAACACAATACCCCTATCCACAATCAGCCTGGAGCCAAGAATTATTACAATACCCATATCCACCCTCAGCACGGAGCCAAGAATTATCACAATACCCAAATCCACTCCAGCTCCAGCTTGGAGCCAAATCCAGGCTTCAGCCTGGAGTCAAGAATTAGCACAATACCCATATCCATCATCAGCCTGGAGCCAAGAATTAGCACAATACCCAAATCCACCATCACGCTGGAGCCAAGAATTATCACAATACTCATATCCACCATCAGTCTGGAGCCAAGAATTAGCACAATACCCATATCCACCATCAGCCTGGAGCCAAGAATTATCACACTACTCATATCCACCATCAGTCTGGAGCCAAGAATAAGCACAACAACCAAATGCACAATCACCCTGGAGAAAAGAATTATCACAATACCCATATCCACCATCAGCATGGAGGCAAGAATTAACACAATACCACTATCCACAATCAGCCTGGAGCCAAGAATTAGCACAATACCCAAATCCACTCCAGCTCCAGCCTGAAGCCAAATCCAGGCTCCAGCCTGGAGCCAAGAATTAGCACAATACCCAAATCCACCATCACGCTGGAGCCAAGAACTATCACAATACTCATATCCACCATCAGTCTGGAGCCAAGAATTAGCACAATACCCATATCCACCATCGGCTTGAAGCTAAAAATAAGCACAACACCCAAATGCACAATCAGGCTGGAGTCAAGAATTAGCACAATACCCATACCCACCATCAGCCTGGAGCCAAGAATTAGCACAATACCCATATCCATCATCAGCCTGGAGCCAAGAATTAGCACAATACCCAAATCCACCATCACGCTGGAGCCAAGAATTATCACAATACTCATATCCACCATCAGTCTGGAGCCAAGAATTAGCACAATACCCATATCCACCATCAGCCTGGAGCCAAGAATTATCACACTACTCATATCCACCATCAGTCTGGAGCCAAGAATAAGCACAACACCCAAATGCACAATCAGGCTGGAGTCAAGAATTAGCACAATACTCATATCCACCATCAGCCTGGAGCCAAGAATTAGCACAATACCCATATCCACCCTCAGCATGGAGCCAAGAATTATCACAATACCCATATCCACCATCAGCATGGAGCCAAGAATTATTACAATACCCATATCCACCCTCAGCACGGAGCCAAGAATTATCACAATACCCAAATCCACTCCAGCTCCAGCTTGGAGCCAAATCCAGGCTTCAGCCTGGAGTCAAGAATTAGCACAATACCCAAATCCACCATCAGCATGGAGCCAAGAACTATCACAATACTCATATCCACCATCAGTCTGGGGCCAAGAATTAGCACAATACCCATATCCATCATCAGCCTGGAGCCAAGAATTATCACAATACTCATATCCACCATCAGTCTGGAGCCAAGGATTAGCACAATACCCATATCCACCATCGGCATGAAGCTAAGAATAAGCACAACACCCAAATCCACCATCAGGCTGGAGACAAGAATTAGCACAATACCCCTATCCACCATCACCCTGGAGCAAAGAATTATCACAATACCCATATCCACCATCAGCATGGAGGCAAGAATTAACACAATACCACTATCCACCATCAGCGTGGAGCCAAGAATTAACACAATACCCCTATCCACAATCAGCCTGGAGCCAAGAATTAGCACAATACCCACATCCACCATCAGCACGGAGCCAAGAATTAGCACAATACCCAAATCCACTCCAGCTCCAGCCTGAAGCCAAATCCAGGCTCCAGCCTGGAGCCAAGAATTAGCACAATACCCAAATCCACCATCACGCTGGAGCCAAGAACTATCACAATACAGTCTGGAGCCAAGAATTAGCACAATACCCATATCCACCATCGGCTTGAAGCTAAGAATAAGCACAACACCCAAATGCACAATCAGGCTGGAGTCAAGAATTAGCACAATACCCATACCCACCATCAGCCTGGAGCCAAGAATTAGCACAATACCCATATCCATCATCAGCCTGGAGCTAAGAATTAGCACAATACCCAAATCCACCATCACGCTGGAGCCAAGAATTATCACAATACTCATATCCACCATCAGTCTGGAGCCAAGAATTAGCACAATACCCATATCCACCATCAGCCTGGAGCCAAGAATTATCACACTACTCATATCCACCATCAGTCTGGAGCCAAGAATAAGCACAACACCCAAATGCACAATCAGGCTGGAGTCAAGAATTAGCACAATACTCATATCCACCATCAGCCTGGAGCCAAGAATTAGCACAATACCCATATCCACCCTCAGCATGGAGCCAAGAATTATCACAATACCCATACCACCATCAGCATGGAGCCAAGAATTATTACAATACCCATATCCACCCTCAGCACGGAGCCAAGAATTATCACAATACCCAAATCCACTCCAGCTCCAGCTTGGAGCCAAATCCAGGCTTCAGCCTGGAGTCAAGAATTAGCACAATACCCAAATCCACCATCAGCATGGAGCCAAGAACTATCACAATACTCATATCCACCATCAGTCTGGGGCCAAGAATTAGCACAATACCCATATCCATCATCAGCCTGGAGCCAAGAATTATCACAATACTCATATCCACCATCAGTCTGGAGCCAAGGATTAGCACAATACCCATATCCACCATCGGCATGAAGCTAAGAATAAGCACAACACCCAAATCTATCTATCTATCTATCTATCTATCTATCTATCTATCTATCTATCTATCTATCTATCTATCTGTCTGTCTGTCTGTCTGTCTGTCTGTCTGTCTGTTCTATCTATCTATCTATCTATCTATCTATCTATCTATCTATCTATCTATCTATCTATCTATCTATCTATCATATCTATCTGTATATCTACCAGATTTCCTGCTTTATCTTTATCGTTATTATGGTTAGATACATACTCATCTTTTCTTGGAAATGTGTCAGTGTCTATATGATCATTCCTCTAGGATTCTGTATTAAGCTACTATATTACCTAATAAGTTTACAGCTTCTTGTATGCTCAGCTTGCACAGACACCGTGTGTCAGCAAGATCACAAAAGCATAAATCTCTGGGGTTGGTCTTTGGGTGGGAGACCTCCAGGTTGATGTGAAGCCTACCAGTTTATGACTAATTTAAAGTTATTCATTTATTTGTATGTCTAAACTTAATATTGTAATTTGAGAGTATATTGATATACATAATAAATATATGTTGAACATGGCATGAATTATTATAATATGTTGTTTAGATCATTTAACATTAGGGTTATGTTTAAGGGATGATATTGCTATCTCCTGGTAAAATATATTAACAATAGAGTTCGCTATTGACATAAATAAAACAATGTAATATAAACATACATTTAATATATTTTCTAAATAGATATACTAATGTGAGTGATAAAACGAATGTAAACATTAATGAAGCTTTGTTGTTGAGGTGATCTAGATGGATAATTGATTTCCAGTCTTTGATTGGCTGGTAAGGACATAAAAACCCATTGGATTGGATTATCAAGGATATCCTCTGGTGAACCTGGCAGCAAGCCAGAGAAATGAATCAGTCCATTTGGAAACTTTAGGACAATCGACTGTTCCCCCTTGTTACCTTTCCGGGATTTGATCTTGGTAACGTCAACATTTGATCCTGGAGAGCAGAATAACAGTTACTATACCTCGCACATCCTCTATATTGCTGTGGAAATTTTCATCGCCATCCGGACTGTGGATCGGTGATTATAACCACCTGATAATTGTTTCTGGCTTTAGCTACGTACTAACAAGTGCAGAGATCTCCTCTGCTTCCTGAGCGCTTATGTCTATTTTGCCAGTGTTGATATATACAATCCCACATTGAAGTGGCTGCTACTGTCACTTCTGATACAGAATCAATTTCAGATTCTAAGTACTGTGACAGGCATTACCTATAAACGGATAAGGTATTTAAGGATTGTCATTACTGCAGAGTTGAGAGGTTTATATATATTTTTCCATGAAGTATTTGTTCTAAATATGTCGGTGTAATCTGCAAGTTTTATAGTTTAGTTTGGAAAAATATGTTTTAGTATAAAGTTTTTATGTATATATATTTATATATATTTTAATAAAATGTTATGCAGATAAACATGGGAATGTACCAAATTGGTGTGTCACAGTCAAATTTAAACTCTGTATATTAAAAACGAAATGCTAAATATACTCTACACTTTCTTGTGATTTGGTCTTTGTTTAACAACCATAATAACATAGTAGTGTCAAGCGCTGTCACATTCAGGAAGTGCCGGGGACGGGCGCCTTCCTACACTGAGCAATCGTGTCCCTAGTTATCTGGATTACTGCCAGGCGGGCGCTGGCACATGCGCATTACTCGCATCTCCATTGCTAGGCAAAGGGACGCTTGTTTCGGCTGACTCTGACCGCTATCTCCCTGCCACCAATGAGGAAGCCTCTGTATCTATTTAAAGGAGACTTTGACGCTATTCTGGTGCCAGAGTATCAAGGTCTACCTTTGCTCCAGCACCTTTGTTCTATATCCTGCATCCTGACTTACTTTTGGCTATTGACCCGGATTATTTGACTCTGCTCCTGGAATTCCCTTTGGCTTCTATTGGATCCCCTGGCTCGACTCCTGCATTCCTGACTCTGCCTCTGCCTGCTCCTTCGGCTCCTATCTCCTGCACGGTCCTGACCCGGATTGCCTGACCTGTCTATATCTACCTCTAGGGTGGCTACCTGGGAGGGCCGTGACCTGCGTGTCTCTGCTGTGAAGCCCAAACCTCCTTGCGGGGGTCCCTGGTGAAGTCCTGGGGCACGTTAGACTCTACACCTCCAAGATTAGCTGCACTAATACTAGTAGGTTGGTCTGTTTCTCACAGCTAACATGGCAAGTAGACACATGGAGAGTGGTATGAGTATATCAGTTAATTTGGTTTCCTCCAAAATGTCTGTAAAAGTTGTATTGTTGGCAATTGTATGTATAACTATTTTTGTCAAGTGTCTGCAAAAATGATTATGTAGTTATTATAATTCCTTCTTAGGCAACTTCACAGTTACCAATTAAGAGTAGTTCAACTTTCCTCATCAACAGTGTTTCCTACACAAGTACCTGCACCACATCCACATACAGGAAACATGTTGGGCCTCATTCATTATGGAAAGCAAGGCAACAAAAATGAGTAAGTTTTCTTCTGGAAAAAAAAAGTTACAATGCAAGTGGTGCATATTAGTTTATTATTTTGCACATTAAATACTGGCTGTTTTTTCATGTAGCACACAAATACTTGATAGCTTTATTTTTGCACTGAAATTTAAAGTTGATCTAGGACATGCCTTACCCCAATTATACATCTCTCCCCACATTTTAAATTTGCATCCCTCTCCAATGCAACTTGGTTTTGCCAAGGTGCAAAGTTACTTATTTTATTTGCTTTACTTTCCTTAATGAATCAGGCCTGTCATGTGTATATGTGATTGTATGTATACTATGCATATAGACTGTAAACTTTCGAGCAGGACTCCATTTCTCATTCATCTATCGGTTAATGGCACAATACCCCATCTTTTTTTTACTCTGTATGCTCCCAACTGTAAAGTGCTGTGGAGTAATCTAGGGCAGTATAACTTACATACTTGCCTACTTTTTGGACCTGCTCTCTGCATGATCTCATAGGGGAGGTCCAAGGCCAAGTGCAGGGGGTGCGATTTGCACATCATCACAGCCCACCTCCATTGCAAATCTGAAAAGTGCGTCCTTGGACAGCAAGTTCTGGGCCTCTTAACGTGATTCACGTCATCAATGCCCCGTCCAATTCACAGGAAAGAGAAGCAGGATTCAGGAGGGTGGCCTACTCCCCCGGGAACCTGGAAGGACTCAACAACGTTTGGGAGTTTTCAGGACATTCCAGGAGACTAGACAATATGCCTTTACCATAGAGCAATCTATGTTTACAGCTATTACTTATGTGCACAACCGCAGTTTGTCACTAATAAGGAAGAGATAGAGACAGAGATATGGAATAGGAAACTAGAATTTGGTTGTCAAAACAGTGCGAGTCGAAAATATGCCGGCAGTCACTAAACAAATGGTCAAAACCAGGTAGCACTCAAGACAGAGCGAGTTTAATCCTAACTAAAGTCAAACAGGAGCTGGTGTCCAGCATGCCTAACACAGCCAGGTCAACAAATTTGGATATATAGGGGGAATTCCATTTTCCGCATTACTGCAGAAAGTAACGCAGTCTGCGCACTATTACTGTAATAGAGCGCAGGTCACGTTACTTTCGGCAGTAACACGGCCAGTTAAATTCCCCCCATTGTGTCTTTCATCTTTGAACGCATTTGCGTGCTGTATCTTGCATGAAATTGATCTGCGCATGTGCCAGAACGGGACTTATGCCAGTGAACACAATTGCATGTAATTCATGTCCGCACACAAATGACACTTCCGACTGCCTATGGAACGGGAGGTGAGAAGGGGGGGACTAATGTAGGCAATGTACAGTAAGGGCATGCCAAGGCTGAGCTTATGCGCATGCAGCCAATTGAAGTTCAGGACATCTCTTAGGTACGTGTTTTTTAGCCATATCATTTGCACCAGCTACAGGAAAGGTTTAAGTGGCAACTGATAGTGATGACTACACACATGTGTGCCAGAACATGTATTTGCAAGTAAGAGAAACTATAAAAATGCATTTTAGGTATAGTACGCATTAAGAACATCCTGATTTATGTATTTAATGTAAAAAAAAGGATTATTTTTTAAACATATATTTTTATTAATGATTAGAGTATTAAGAGTTGTCTTTTGTTTGCATGCGTCCTGATGGGACTTTACGATGCACATATGCAGTGAGTGCATCCTGCACTGTGTTTTATCTGTCTACATATGGCAAGTACCGTATAACCGGAGCAAACTTATACCCAGATTCAAATAGAGATGTACAAGTTACATGTGTTTTTTAAACTAAAGTTGCATTCCAATTTTATTCGAAGATGAATCAGGCTCATAATGTGTAGTGGGAGAATGTGAGGCCTGGACTTAACACTAAGGGGTCTACTTATTATGCTCATTATTGCTTAAAATCCCGTGAAAACAGTAGTTTTGGGGGGATAAACACATTTTTAAGGATCCTATTGATTTATAACTAGGGGATTGCAGCAGATATCGGAGGTTTCTATTGAGCCTGCTATTTTTCATGATTTAGCAAGTTCTGAATATCAAAGATTTTCGGAACATGTGCATGATGACTAACGCCAACTGAAGAATAGTGTTAGCTATTGAAGCCTATGGGGAGAACATTGCGGTAGAGGGATGTTCAGATCCCTCACCGCATTTTATCTGCTCTCCCCTCCAGTCACTATCGCATTGGTGTCTTTGTGTGATGTTAAGTTTTTGGACGAAGAATGCGCAGATCTATTTTACAACAGTGGTCTGCATCACAATTGATGAAAACAAGCAGCGATTTGGTAAGTTGCGTTCGACAGTACAGGCATTAATCGGAAGTGCGGTACTAGCAGAATACTTTTAATAAATGCTCACAATCAATGCGATAAGGAATGAAAATGATTGTGCCAAAAATGCGCTAGTTACTAAATATGCCACTAAGCTACAGCAGAGCAAGTGCATAATCATAGGGAACATGGTCTCTCCTATACAAGATCTACCATGTTTAGTTTTATCTTACATCTATGTGAATGTATATAGGATTCTGATTGGATTGATTGCTAATTTAAATAGGGGCTATTCTGCACCCCTATATTCTCTGTATGACAAGCTGTACTAAAAGAGGTTACCCGAATTCATCTGTTCTCACCTCAGTACCAATTGTGCCGTTTCCACGGCGCGTAAAAACTACTACCGTTATTACGGTAGTAGTTAGCTGGATTTCAGCTCGCGGCTCAGGGAGCTGCGAGCTGAAATCCATCAAGAAAATTACCACAGTAACATTTTTTCCGCGCATTATTATCGTAATAACGGTAATAATGCGCAGACCGCGAGATATTTGGCGTTTCCACCGACAATTGAATATGCCCCTTAGTGTAATCATTATTTTTTGAATATAAGTAAGCATGTGAGAAAAAGCAACTGATGTATGTACAGTTGATGTTTCTTAGACATGTGTAAAACAAACACAAACTGTAAAAAATATACAGTGCATCCGGAAAGTATTCACAGCACTTCACTTTTTCCACATTTTGTTATGTTACAGCCTTTTTCCCCTCAAAATTCTACACACCATACCTCATAATGACAACGTGGAGAAAGTTTTTTTGCAGATTTTTGCAAATGTATTAAAAATAAAAAATTAAGAAATCACATGTACATAAGTATTCGCAGCCTTTGCTCCATACTTTGTTGATGCACCTTTGGCAGCAATTAAGTCTTTTTAATTATGATGCCACAAGCTTGGCACACCTATCTTTGGGCAGGTTCACCCATTTCTTTTTGCAACACCTCTCAAGTTCCATCAGGTTGGATGGGAAGCGTCGGTGCACGGCCATTTTCAGAACTCTCCAGAGATGTTCAATCGGATTCATGCCAAAGAGTTCAATCTTTGTCTCATTAGACCAGAGTATTTTGTATCTCATTGTCTGAGAGTCCTTCTGGTGCTTTTTGGCAAACTTCAGGCAGGCTGCCATGTGCTTTTTACTAAGGAGTGGCTTCCATATGGCCACTCTACCATACAGGCCTGATTGGTGGATTGCTGCAGAGATGGTTGTCCTTCTGGAAAGTTCTCCTCTCTCCACAGAGGAATGCTGTAGCTCTGACAGAGTGACCATCGGGTTCTTGGTCACCTCTCTGACTAGGGCCCTTCTCCCCCGATTGCTCAGTTTAGACGGCTGGCCAGCTCTAGGAAGAGTCCTGGTGGTTCTGAACTTCTTCCATTTGCAGATGATGGAGGCCACTGTGCTCATTGGGACCTTCAAAGAAGCCGATATATTTCTGTACCCTTCCCCAGATTTGTGCCTCTAGACAATCCTGTCTCAGAAGTCTGCAGACAATTCCTTTGGCTTCATGCTTGGTTTGTGCTCTGACATGCACTGTCAAGTGTGGGACCTTATATAGACAGGCGTGTGCCTTTTCAAATCATGTCCAATCAACTGAATTTACCACAGGTGGACTCCAATTAAGATGTAAGAACATCTCAAGGATGATCAGTGGAAACAGGATGCACCTGAGCTCAATTTTGAGCTTCATGGCAAAGGCTGTGAATACTTTTGTACATGTGATTTCTTTTTTTAATAAATTTGAAAAAATCTCAAAAAACTTTTTTCTTGTTGTAATTATGGGGTAATGTGTGTAGAAATTTGAGGGCAAAAAGGAATGTATTCCATTTTGGAATAAGGCTGTAACATAACAAAATGTGGAAAAAGTGAAACGCTGTGAAAACTTTCCGAATGCACTGTATATCGATGTAGCCTAGCACATAGTAAGCATAAATTAAGCCCATTTTAAACATATATACAGTCTGTAATTTGTCATTTGGAGACAGCATACACTTATACTGTTATATATCCCTAATCAGATGTGTGCTGACATTGTAATCCCTAACATACTGTAATGTGCTCGTCTTTCTCATCAAATTTGGGATATAAATTTGCATTTCTATATGGGCACAACTTGTAAACAAATTTCCCTTATATTTTTAGCCTTCGGTATATAGTAATTCTACAGAGAAGAAGATGTATTCACTGAGTAAAGCATTTAAAAATTCTATGTATGCTGACCCCCTGGTCTTTGATCCCTCACTAATCTGCCGTTAAGGGTGGAGTCACACAAACACTCCCTCACCAATCTGCTGTTAAGGGTGGAGTCACACAAACACTCCATCACCAATCTGCAGTTAAGGGTGGAGTCACACAAACACTCTTTCACCAATCTGCTGTTAAGGGTATATTCACACAAACACTCCCTCACCAATCTGCTGTTAAGGGTGGAGTCACACAAACACTCCCTCACCAATCTGCTGTTAAGGGTGGAGTCACACAAACACTCCATCACTAATCTGGCGTTAAGAGTTGAGTCACACAAATACTCTTTCACCAATCTGCCGTTAAGGTTGTAGCCACACAAACCCTCCCTCATCAATCTGCTGTTAAGGGTGGAGTCACACAAACACTCATGCTAATGTCATATGCTCTTCCATACATTTTATCTTGGAAGACCCTGTCACACAGGACACTTTAAGTACTCAGAAAAAGCATTTAGCTTTAAAAAGAGGATAACACAAAGGACTATATCTGCTCTGACAGTTCTTACAAAGCTAACAACACAGTGTAGGGCAAGCAGAAACAATTCTCAAGCAAAGAAGTTCTATACAATTAATATTCTGCTCCTGATCACCCGCTGAGCGCTCTCTCTGCCCCATACTCTTGGTAGTTCCCTTCCCCTCTCTTAATGAATTCTTATTTTTGCATTTGAAGCTTATTATTTCACTTTAAGTCAGTACTGTTTTAATTGAAGGTGTCTTGTATTCTAAATCACTGAAACCGTAGTTTTTGGTAACCAGCCAGTACACCCCAGAACTGTTCAGGTGGTAACCCTAGTGATGAGTAATACAGCCCAGGAGCAGACAGCCTCTGCTAGTGTGACTTTCGTTATATTAGCTGAGCGTATGCACAGCTGTAGTCCTGTGTTTTAGTCTTTCATGAAGGGTAAAAAAAAAAAATTTTTTGTACATAAGCAAAATAACTTTGTATCCCCTCCTTAAATGCACACACATTTAATACATGGCTCTTGAAGAGGCAACCCCTTTAACACTAATGGAAAAGTCGTTTTTAGTGCTCTGAAAATAGTTGCAGCTTTAATAATGCAGCCGTTTTCCGGGAGGTAAAATAACATATTGAAATTAACCTACCATATAAATATATTTTGACATAAGCCATTAACACAATCTCGTGTATGTCAACTACGTTATACATTCTTACTATGCAGTTTATCCTTTATTTATTAAAGGAATACATATTCCTTAATACCAATGTGCCTTACAATTGGGAGGGGAGGGAGGGGGTATTCACATGACCATATTATATATTATAAGTTAACACCTACAGTAGACAGGTTTCAAAGCTGCTACTGAAATTGATTGCTCCCACTGTTCTCATTTTGTTTTAGGCGAACATCTTTGCTAACTTCTTGTAGCAATGGGGTTAAGGTCAAGCAAAGCATTTCCTTCTATTGTCAATTGAACACAGCCATAGCTCCCTCCTGAGTGGTCCCTCCCTGCCCTCCCTCCCCTTTCCTCCTCTCTCACTCTCTGTTCTTCTGACTGCTGTTACTCTCACTCTCTCCGGCTGCATAGTGGATCTTGTGATGTTTCAAAGAGACTGCGCTGAAGAACCACATCCCCTTACTATGGTTTCCCAGCTATAGACGCATATACACACCACTGGTGAGTCTCTCCATGCATTTTATATATATATATATATATATATATATATATATATATATATATATATAGCTTTGTATCTCTTCTGCTGCAGAATATTCAGGTATCCAAGTAAACTGAACCCAATGCCTACTCTTGATTGACTCCTTTCCGGTGATATTTGTTGCATTCCTGCAGAAGCCAAAAATCTCTGTATAACAGCCAAATTCTGTGGTGGAAATATTACTACCTACTCCCGTTCTACACGAGCCATAAATACAAGCTATATCTGGGAAAGTCTATCATGCTCAAAAAGTTTGTATAATTGCATTTCATATTATACAAATTCCACACTCCTCTTCTGCCAAATGGGTATATTCCATTAACTAACAAAAAAAAAAAAAGGGTTAATTTAGTTCAGATTCCTTCACCTAAGTGCTTTTTTTTTAAAGGAATTTGTTTATCCTCCTGTAAAATAATCTTGCATTTTCTTAACCTGTAAATGCTTTCTAGGAAAACTAGGCTCAGGAATGTTGCTAATCATTACTTGGTGCAAACAGTATCAATGACAGATACTTATTAAGAATGACTCAGATTACCACTAAATATGATTGGTATAGACTGAGTATGAATTTATTGTCGGTATGATACATGTCAATTAAACAACTTAGGGTTTATGATATTATATCCTGGGATGTGTTAGCCCATCTGCTGTGTGCGATCTCCTGACTGACATATGCTATGCACAGAATACTCATAACAGTCCGTGTAAATAATATGGGGAACAAGCTTCCAAAACTTTGAAATGTGAGTTGTTTTTTTAAAGTTTAATAATATTTGGATTTCTTTGTGATATATATGCAAAATGAGTAACTGATATATACAATTAATTTCATTTTGCAAAGACATGTGTAAATAAAGAGAAAAGTACAAAATATATCAGTATATCTATATATAGGTAATTTCAGTGCACAATATGTCATTATGTAATCACCTCCTTTATGGTAAGCAAAAAAAAATAATAGATGTAAGTTTTGCATTAAAACATGCATGTAGCCAGGTAGTTAGAATACTTATATGTCACTAATGAGGAAGTAACTAGCATCGCAAATGTACTTGTCTGTCCCAGGTGGATGGATGTTCTGCTAATTTCACTATCTTTGTGTGTTACATTTGTATGCCAGGGATTTGTAAGGTTTTGGAGAATTAACTAAATCAACTTTCCTTAAAAAACATCAGTAGGGAAGGTGGGAAGTGGAATGAGGTCATTAACTTCTGTTTGTGGAAATGTCTCGCTAGCCCTCTGGCATTAGGCACATGAAAAAGTCATAACCCAGGACTGTGGGTCTTGAGGATTTCTGACTCACTGTTGCAGAGGAAGCAGACAATACTTATGTCAGCGAGGAGGAGTCTGTAATAAAAACACTTGTACGGTCCATGGTGGGGTTTTTTCTTTCATTTTTATATATCGGAAACACAGGTCTCCCGGTCTGTAGTGCTTAGTACAGAACATATGCCTGAATGTCAAACTTACACTGGATCCAGTTATTAATAGTTACATCATTATAACATACTAGTGCAGTGATGGGCCCTCCGAGCCTTCATCTGTGGCCCCCAGCTCCTTCCTACTTTATTGTCATGTTTATTTGTTATAGCTTGGAACTCTTGGGTAAAATACCTGATGGCATGTTGTTATAGACAGGTGGTCCTTTCTCTGATCAAATGATTTATTTTAATTTGTTACTGAGATTAAGGGTAATGCCCGGCCCTTTTGGAGGTTAAAGTGTTGCCCATGTGGCCCCTGAATTGTATCACCTGTCCCTTAAAGCCTACCAATCATCCGCTTAACCCCTTACCTCCTCCGCTCATTCTCCCCTCTCTCCCCAGGCCCCTCTTTTCTCTCCCCCTTACTTCGAAGGCTCCCTTTTGTGCCTGTTTTGTCCACCCTCCCTTAGGATGTAAACTCGTATGAGCAGGGCCCCTCTCCCCTCCTGTCTCCATACCTGTTCTTCTGCTCCGTCTTCACCCCATATGTCTGCTCGGAGTTTCTGAAGTATTGGTACTTTGTGTTTTTTGTTCTGTACTGTGTCACCCTGTATGGTCTACTGTTTGTACTGTGTACGGCGCTGCGGAAACCTTGTGGTGCCTAACAAATAAATGATAATAATAATAATATTTAGGTTCCCCATCAATGTACTCTTTGGACTCAACTGCTGAACATGAAATGCATATGTTACCAGGTCAGTTAATTTGCTTCTAAACAATTATCCAGGAGACATTTTCCATAGAGCTTTAAATAGCAGAATGTCCCAAGAACTTCCAAAACTTTGTATTCCGTTAAGTACAACTGGCTTATTAATTAGCATCAATCAATGAGTATTATCAATCAATGAGTATTATTAAACTGCTTCCATTGACAATTTATCATCATCATCACTTATTCATATAGCGCCAGCAAATTCCTTAGCACTTTACAATAGGTAACAAACACAGTTATAAACACTACTGTTTAAAACAGAGAGCTTACAGTCTATGGGACAATTATGGGTGTATTGCTGTGTGCCACAGAACATATCGGATTTTGCTCCAACTGTACATTAAGAATTAGAACTGCATGTAGGATGTAGGATAGAAGTCCCCAGCATGTTCTTCCACAGTAGAAGTATTAATAAGACAGAGCTTGCTGAGAATTGTAGTTCAGCCACATCTGGTGAGCTATAGGTTTTATAAATCATCTAAGACATTTCAATAATGGAATTATAGATACGTGAGTGTGCTTAAGCAATGTCTGTTAGAACAATGGAGGGAAGAGAACTTGGATGTCCTAAGATCCTGGTTTCCCCCATTTGTAGTCTAATGACATTATATCCACTATTGTATTGCAGCCCCCAATATGTTGGCACACGTTACATCCCCTGCAGGATTATACTTGGAAGAACAGTTGCTTAAGCATATTTTTCAGCAGGGCCCTACAGTGAGTTAAAACTAAATGTGACAGAATACTGTACAATTTGCTTTAAATTGTATTAATAAAAATGGATGTTACAAGTGTTCCTCAAGTGTGAGCAGCATTTTGTGCTACACTGGAATTGCATATTCTATGGAACACAGTGGTGGAAGTAGGCCAGGATACCGTGGTATGTCATGCCGTCCCTTCTCCTACTGCCTTCACTGTAAAACTATCAAACTCCAGTCACGTACATTTTCCATACCACCAGTTCGACATTTCCATCAATTCCCTGTTCACCTCTTTACATGGGTCTATATCACTGAAAATTATAATGAATTTCAATGGAAACCAGATGGGCTTGAGAAGTGTAACAAATCCTACGAGGGGCCACGACTTACCTCCAGGCTGTCCTGTGTGCATTCTTTCTCTCCTCGCCAGCCACGGGTGAAAGCCATAATACACGTTTACTCTGTTTGACAAACACACATAATTTGTGTTTCATTTGCTGCTAATTACTGTACAGTGATGACTTCATGTATCAAAATGCTACATATTTTTGATTACATGTCCAGTAATTATTCCTTAGACAGATTATTAATTTCATTATTACCTTTCAAATCAAACCGACATTGCATTATGTCATTGTATAGGAGAAAAGACCATATTTCCCAGCTATTGAAACATATGCCTACTGACTGATTCACCTGCAACTGTGTGAACTGAGAAAGCATGGAGGGGCTTTTCAGATTCAGCAACAAGAATAACAACCCTGTCTGGGTGATATAATGATCTTGCTGAAAAACACAGAAGACAGGCAGAATGGCGACGCAATACATTTGGCAAAAGTTGAATGGTGGCTCAGAGAAGCCAATAAATTAAAGTTGCCTGAAGACGGAAACCTCCTTGGAGTAATTAAATTGTTGAATACACAAGTCAGATTCTTGAATGAAATACTTCACCTTATACCCTTTCTTGACTGTAAGTATACAAGGGTCGGAAGAGCAATATTATTTATTTGGAAAGACCCTTGTACCTTATTGATGAGGAAGGGGCACAGGAATACAGGAAGGAACCATTCATGCTTTCAATTCACAGACCAGATGGGGCCAAAATGATGCACATTGTAGAAACATAATATAACCCATGAAGCAAAGTGCTGACACTTTATCATCATCATTTATTTATATAGCGCCACTGATTCCGCAGCGCTGTACAGAGAACTCATTCACATCAGTCCCTGCCCCATTGGGGCTTACAGTCTAAATTCCCTAACACACACACAGACAAAGACTAGGGTCAATTTTGATAGCAGCCAATTAACCTAATAGTATGTTTTTTGGAGTGTGGAAGGAAACCGGAGCACCCGGAGGAAACCCACGCAAACACGGGGATAACATACAAACTCCTCACAGATAAGGCCATGGTCGGGAATCGAACGCGTGACCCCAGTGCTGTGAGGCAGAAGTGCTAACCACTTAGCCACCGTGCTGCCCGACACTTGGTGGTATATTTACGAAAGTGCGGGATTGAAAAAGTGGAGATGTTGCCTATAGCAACCAATGAGATTTTAGCTGTCATTTATTTAGTATATTCTACAAAATGACAGTTAGAATCTGATTGGTTGCTATAGGCAACATCTCCACTTTTCAAACCTACAATTTAGTAAATATAACCCTTGGTGGTAAAAAAAAAGATGGTAATTTTTGCACTGCACCTGCTCATTGTCAGTGGGACCCAGTGATAAACTCGCCCAAAAGCATGCAATCTAAAAGAAAATCTGATAAAGGAGTTTCCAGTCCGTAGCTATTTAATGTAAATCAATTCTGCTGCGCCAACATCAGCACATAATAGGGGTCTTTAATTACCCTTTTCAGATTTGTATTTGTTGCATACGACAATTTTTCTTATTTATTTTGTTTTTAACATTCCGCACACATGATGGATTGTGATATACAAAATGATGTTGCTGCTGCGGTGATTTCAGTAATGACTAATTTCATGAGCTGGATGAATGAGGCTTTCAGAAGTGTTTAAAAAAGAGCTGGGGGCTGATTTGGGCTCTTTATGCCTTTTGCTTGCAAGTGGTAACAATTATATTTGTCTTATGTAGAATAGGCAGTGAGGTATATTAGTATGTTGACTAACAAATGATGCCTAATCAGTTGTAGATATGTACCCACATTCTTGATATTAAAGCTAAATGCATTTCCACAATATCAAAATGGCTTGTTTCATAAAAGACTTGAAAGTGGGTGTAATGCCTAATCTAGAGTGTCATAAATCAGAGCAATTAATTAGGCTTTTGTTTTCATGTCTACCTTGTACTAGACTGATCAAAGCTAATGGCTCTATTTATTAACCAGAGAAAAGCCCTATCCCCAGCAAAAATGAGTAGGAGAGTTGAGAGACAACCACAGCAAACGTTGGCAATAATTGTCATTGGCTTTCTCTGGCGGTAGACTTGGCAAAGCTTATTTAACAGGGATTGCGGCAGTACACGGAAGGATGGTGATAGCTGAAGATATTCAATGAAAAAATAGTTGTAATATTTTAATAGGAAACTTAGGGTGATAGAAGGTTTTCTAACGCTGCATTTGTAGGTGACAGAAAACCATCCCTATAGCCACTTTTTCATAAATAGGTGCGTTAATGTTAGTTTGTGGCTTTGGTTCACAGTGTTGTGCAAGACTCCTCCGGTGTTAGTAAATAGAGACCCCAGTGTATAGTAGAAAGTGTACCAATGATGCCATGTGAAATCTACTTTAGTAATTTACTCCTAGTTGGTTTGTATTGGTTAAAAATAAATTACATAGCACATAGCAACAGGGGGAAATGCTTTTGTATGTTTTTTTATTAAACTACAGTTTATATAAGGGTGACTTAGCTTTTTCATGTGGCACAATGTCCTGAACTTGGGTCTATATCACATTTTGCCCTAAGACAAGGTACCCAGTGACATTGCGCTAGCAGTTTTTTAATGCTGGTGAAAACACAAATGGAAACACGTGTCAAGCGCAAACATGTTCCACGTGCATTTACTTGTGTTTTCACTAGAGATTGGAGCATGGTGATACTGTTAAAATGGTTTCTAGCATCAGACCCATTTACATGTATTTTACATGTGTTCAAATATGATACTCAGGACTATATTTAGAGTAAATGCTGTACTATTGCACCTTGTGAATGAATACACCATACTTACCAACTATGGAGAACTCACCTCCAGGAAGGGAGATCCCCATGCTGCGTCTTGGGGGTGTGGCCACGCATATCACTTCATTAGTCCCCACCCCTCTGCTAAACTGAACCTAATTTGGCTTATTACAGCAGGGGGCAGGGCCAAGATGCCCCAATCAGCCCCACCCCCACCCACTTCACCAGTAACGTCGGCAGTATGCGGGAGGTTGCCCTGCTCTCCTGAGAGTCCGGGAGAACTCCCACAAATTTGGGAGTTTCCCAGACATTCCGGAAGAGTAGGCAACTATGGAATACACCCTATAAAACCATTTTATGCTGCCCCTGAACAATGCTGCCTATATTGCTTGTTGCCCTTAGACACGTTGAAGTAATGCCAGGCAGACACTAACTTGGGGGGAAAGAATGCAGCACTGGCCCATAAGTAGTGGCCCATCCTTCAAGGGTGGTTTTCAGTGCAATTTATAATTATCCCAGAGCTGGATTAAGGCTTTGGGTAGCCTGGGGTAATTTATACAGGGGGCCCCTATGATGTAACATGGTTGTCATTTTAGACAAATATACAGGCAATACTCTGTGCACTACTGTTAGGTGCACGTAGCTCTGTCTTCACGAGCAGTACGGTGTGAAGCAGGACATACCTAACAGCTGTCCTTGCAGTCGGCCCAAATCCTGACTAAGCGAGACAGTCACCTAAATTCGGGACTGCCCCACCAGATTCAGGAAAGTTGGCAGACTGTCCTGCTCTTTTCTACCTGTTCTTGCCACTTTCACCACCTGTGGCTGCTGGTTTCTTTAGCTCATTTGCTGCTTGTCGGCATCCGGAATGTTGGAGGCCCTATTTGGAAAAAAAAATAGGTACATGCAATTTAGAAAACTGCAACCAGGCCTGGTGTCAAATAAATAGCACCCATGTTTTATAATTAGGCCTCCCTCCAGCCCTAATACTAAAATAATAATATTCACATTTTCTAAATAGATCTATTTCCCCCAACCAGTCCTGACATTAAATTAATAGCATACACAATTAATAAATATACCTATTTCACTTCAAACAGCCACAAAATTAAATGAATAGTGTGACTGGATCACTGATAAATAACTTCTGGTATAAATCTATTTAAAGTAAATAGCACAGTGCGCTTATTTATATAATTGCCAATGCACTTATTTTTGATTGTGTATATTTTGAGATAGGAAATCGTTATTTCTGAGACCAGGGTAGAAAATTTGTTTTTCTGTTTTAACCTTTCTAGAAGAAATGCCTTATTTCTGATGTATATATCTGATACTATAAGTCTTTCTTTTGAAAGCCTTTTGTACATCTTGGTGTAAAGAAATGCTTTGTTTGGGGTTATACCTGTCTTTGGGAATGTGTATTCTGCGACTGTCTAAAGAAAGGATTCATGTTGATTGGATCTTTTCATGTGTGAGGGTTCACTTGAAGACAGGAAGGTTTAATTAAAGATGTGCTACTAGATTTCCTGCAAAAAAGGACATCACAGAGTTTCACAGATAAGTGTAAATATTATTAATTTTGCAATGCATGTAAAACTGTCACGGGCACTAGGAGTCTTTACCCAGGAATCACCAGGTGATAGGCTTACCAGAGCAGTATAGGTGGTAATATGGTACTCTGGTAGCAGGGTGATCACGGAACAGGAAATAGCAGATGATGAGATGCTCAGGAAAGTCTATGACTAGCAGCACTGGCAATATGGAGGTAGTAATACACGAGGAACTGTATGGACAAAGGACACGTGAAGGTAGTCAGTGGTCTGCGGTAGCAAGTTGTACCACTGCTATAGTGAGGAGGAATGTCCAACAGAAACGAGGAGGTGATGAGAGTCAGCGGTCTGCGGATAGCAAGTTGTACCGCTGTCTGAGTGAAGGAATGGAATCCAAGTGGAGGTATCCGGGGAGTCAGTGGTCTGCGTTAGCAAGTTGTACCACTGCTATGTGAGAGGATACTGGAGCAGGTGAAACTGGAAACAGGGGTCAGTGGTCTGCCACTAGCAAGTTGTACCACTGAATATATATGTGAGGAGGTGCACGGGGAGAGACTGCAACACAATATATACACGGGCACCTTGACTTTGATCCACAGTAATATGCACAATATAAATGTATAAATGACTGAACAACACTGCCAATATAGAAAGTCTCTTGAAGTAATCCAGCATGAGATAACACAGTCAATGATGGCAATAGACTCAGCGGATAGTACACTCCAGGGGAGAACCAACACAGTCCAGCAAGGTATGCAATACACAGCACAGTCAATGGGAAGTATGCATACCGTGGTTCAGGAGAAGGCAGTCAGACAGAAGTGCAGAGATACCTGAACGGCAGGAGGCCGGCAGGATGCAAAGTCCCTGGATGGGTGAAGCGGTGGTCTAGCAGGTGCAGCGCACAGGTAGGTAGACCAGCAGGGAACCCAGGAAGGCGTGGAGAGCGGATCAGCAGTAGATGGATGCGTAGCGCTGAGAAGTAACAGCAGCGGGTCTCTGCGGGAACACGGAGGTAGCCAATAGCAACCAGCAGGTGCAGTAACGATGGGACACCAGAGCAGAGTTGAACTGGAACAGTTGATCACGGAGAGTAGCGGGTAGCAATAGTGGCAGCAGACTCAAGGAAACACGGGAGAGTTGACAAGGGCTGAAGACTGAAGCGCACAGAGGCGGCGGATAGGAATCAGCTACACAGTCACGATGAAACACAGACGGGTTGCAGGTTGAAGACTGTAGTGCACGGAGGCAGCGGATAGGAATCAGCTAGCAGTCACGATGATGAAACACAGACGAGTTGCAGGTTGAAGACTGTAGTGCACGGAGGCAGCGGATAGAAATCAGCCAAACAGTCACGATGATGAAACACAGACGAGTTGCAGGTTGAAGCCTGTAGTGCACGGAGGCAGCGGATAGGAATCAGCTGGCAGTCACAATCATGAACAGGTGAGTGGATGTGAATGAAAGACTGTAGTGCACGGAGGCAGCGGATAGGCATCAGCTAACAGTCCCAATGATACAAGGTAGAGTTGAAGTGGTTAGAAGACTGTAGTGCACGGAGGCAGCGGATAGGAATCAGCTCACAGTCACGATGATACAGTAGATGGTAGAAGTGGTATGGGAACCACAGTAGTAGAAGTGGTTTGGAAACCACAGAGGTAGAAGTGGTTTGGAAACCACAGGGATCAGCTGGGCTGAATAAACGAGGAAACACAGGAACACCTTCAGAGACTCATGGGGAATGAGACTCCAAGATCAGGCAATGTGGTGATGACCACAGGTGCTTAATATAGGGAGGTTGCCTGATCTGCCAATTAAGTTAAAGGAACATACACTGGAGGTATAGAAAGGGCTGCGCATGCGCAGTCCCTCAGGATGGAGGACGGCCACGGTTCCTAAATGTCCGGGAAGAAGCACTCACAGTCCGGTGAGTGACAAAAACTATGTTTTGGTAAACAGGTTACATCCTGATTCTAAAAATAGCCTGTATCCAAATCTGTATTAAAAGCACTGTCCTGTACACTGAAATGTATCATTCTGATGTTCCATCTGACCTGATCACCTGGTACCTTAAACCAGTGTGAGAGCAAATAAACATCACTTGCTTCAAAGACGTGCTTGAAAACATCTTCAATATTGCTGTAATCCTGTGACTGCAGATTAGACCATAAATCTAAACTGTTCTCCGGCTGTTTCTGAGGTTGGACCCAGCCCTCCAGTACCACTGCTCTGCCTGCTACCCGGATCTATAGGAAGAGGTCAGGCGTACCAGCCCAAGTGTACCAGCACAGGAGTACACTAGCAGTGACAGTTACCCAGAAGGAACGTGGTTCTGATCGCCATAAAGGAGCTCAGTGTTGACAGCAGGCTCCTCCTACTGTGGCAGGAGGGACATATTCAGAATAAGGGAAGGGGGCGGTGGCAAAGTAAACTCAGCCGGTTCCCAGCAACAACAGACAGGGTGGCATAGGCGGTCCATCCTGTCACAAATAGTATTCTTATTTAATATATAAACCAATTTCCCTCCCTCCAAACAGCCTCAGCAACAAATTAAATAGCATTTACGTTTAATAAATATATACCATTTCCCACAACCATCCCCGGCATTAAATAATTCATATTCATACTAATAAATAGTCCTCCTCCCCAAACTCAGCCCCACATTCAATTAAAGATCCCATCATCTCACCTTAAATTAATATTGTCCACTATTAAATTTAATAACCCAAACAATAAATTAAATTGCCCCACCATCACCCCATAAATATAATACCACCCATTAAATAATAAGCCCCTACCTGCACGCCACCATTATATAGCCTACCTCCCACACTATATTAAGACCCCTCCTCCCCTCACACATTATATTAACATGCTCACTCCCTCTCTCTCTCTCTCATACACACATACACACACACACACACACACACACACACACACACACACACATTATATTAACATACTCCCACCTAACATACACACATTATATTAACATACTCCCCCTCTCTCTCTCTCTCACAGACACACACACACATGTTATATTAACATACCCCCCTCCTCTCTCTCATACACACACACATATTAACATACTTCCCCCCCTCACACACACATTATATTAATACACTTCCCCTCTTCACACACACATTATATCATACTTACCAACTTTTGTCAAGTGTTTTCCGGGAGATGGGCGTGACTGGAGGGCGGGAGGGGGCGGGGCACGGCAAACGCAGCATTTTGGCCCCGGGTTGACAAAATGACGCGTGAATCGCGTCACTTCAGGAAGGTAATTCCCGGATGCGGGAGACTTGCCAGCTCTCCCGGGAGTCCGTAAGACCGACCCGAATTTCGGGAGTCTCCCGGACATTCCGGGAGAGTTGGCAAGTATGCATTATATTAACATACTTTCCCCCTCACACACACATTATATTACCATACTCCACCGCTTTCCTTGTTCCATCTGCGGTCTTGCTGCACTTCACACATGGGACTGCATCTGTCACATGGTTCCGTCCCATGTTACACTGGGTCTCTCACAGATAGGTCACACAAAGGGGAAGGAGGGGAGAGAGTGGGAATGGATCAGAAGGATCCAGGGTCAATGATGGAAGGTGGCTGGCCCCTCCTCTGGGACTGGTAATAGAGACTTGAGCTGGTGCAGACTTTTTTCTGTCCGTCCTGGGGTGCAAATGCCCCCTGCCCCCTGGGCCAGCCCACTCCTGCCTGCAAAAATCACGGACATTAGTGTCACAGGACAGTGACAATTTGGTGAGACCTGCAACTGATGTTTGCAGGTAGATAATGAAAACTGAAGGGTCTAATGAAGAGAAATAAATTGTTTTTACCACTGTGCAACATTAAATTTTCCCGTTTAGTTGGTGGCACAATGATAAGCATTGCTGTCTCACAGCGCCGGGACCAGTGCAGTCTGTGTTATATTTTTGTTCACCCCAAGTTTGCAAGGGTGTTCTCCCACATCCAAAAAACATACTGTAAGCTTATTGGCTACTGATGAAAATTGCACCTGTCTGTCAATATTATATTTATATAGTAAACTATAGTAATCCATTTTACTATATAAAGATAATAATAAAAATAATAATAATATTAACGATATTAATAATAATATATCACTATGCCCAGTACATAATACTTGCTTGATCTTGTACAAATAACAAAATAACAACAGGAGCTGTTTCAGTAGAGCCTTTTACAGTTTACCAACTGACTAATATTTATAATTTAGTGATTAATTTGAAAATTATACAAATCACTAGGGATATTGAACTTACATACACCGCAGTTAAAGACTAGGCAAAATCATTCTCCGGTATCCAGCACAGATAAGATAACAACATATCTAGTTAGCAGTCAGATCTGCTGAGATTTCTTAAAAAAAAAAACACACACACACATTTTAACTGTTTCCATGTATCAATATTACCTCTTGTCTACCAGTTTGCAAGTTAAAAAAAAAATTGGGAAGGATGTGGAATGACACAAAAGAATCTTTCAAGTACATGGAGGCATTTCATGAGATCCAAGACTGGCAGTGAATGCAGGAGCAAGAGGTCATGTTCTGAAACCACAAACATCAAGATAGATTGAAATGTGAGAAATGACTACAGAAAAACTACTGACTTCATGGACTGGCTCTGTAGTAGATGTGGTAACACAGATAATAAGGAACTGCAAGATGATGTAGGATTGCTCTGTGCTGTTGAGTATCATTTTCTTTCATAAACATTATTACATTATGTTTTGCCTTCTGGCGGAATTAATACATGGCATGTGTATATGGTTTGTTGAACTCGAATAATTGGATGAAGTCATTCTAACTTAATAAATATTGATTGTAATAGTGTTCCGTGCGATTGCCATTAGGTAAACAGAGCACATACACTTACATTTGCACCCACACTTGTAAATAGTTCACTTCTAATAAAGTTCCTAATTAGTAAGTCTTAAAGGTTATTTATACAAAGATAAATTTACATTAAAGGTATTTTTGGCTCATGTCCTAAGAAATGTATGGTGTTTGGTCTTATATTAATACACAGTTTAACAGCAGGAATCTGGTATCATCAGAGAAGTGTTGTACTGGAATCTCTTAAACCCTGAACCAATGAAGAACTTTCTTAGTATTATCTTTGTGCACATTGCGAAATCATCACTGTATTTTCAATGCAAATTGCAAATAAATAGGCACTGATCCACCATCTACCCAAAGATACCTAGGCTTGTACTACTTGTACAATAGTAAAGCTTGCTGAGAAATTAACAAATGTATATATTGTGCGGCCACTTTATTAGGCATATCTGCATACTACCAAGTTATCCGACCATTTGCCCTTAATTTCAATGTGTTCCATATATGTAAATTGGTTGCTGGTGGAATTCTGCCCCAAAAGGCTTATACCGTTTCATCCCATTCCAGGGGATATATTTACTAAACTGCGGGTTTGAAAAAGTGGAGATGTTGCCTATAGCAACCAATCAGATTCTAGCTGTTATTTTGTAGAATTCACTAAATAAATGATAACTAGAATCTGATTGGTTGCTATAGGCAACATCTCCACTCTTTCAAACCAGCCATTTAGTAAATATAAACCCCAGAACTTTCATAGATTTGTCGCTTTGTGCATTATTTGGCTTGTTACTTTGTTACACTGTTCGCATGAGGGGATACACCTACTTAGCATTAAGACAATATTTGTATCAGGGGAGGAAAGTCATCAGACCAAGTAATATTGTTTATCATATGCTAGTTCTCAGTGAGATCCTTACTTCAATGCAACAGCCCATTCTTGTTTGTTTCTTCTGTAACCATGTTTGATGAGTTGTGCATTATGTTATGCTTTTTCAGCACTAGTTTTGTACTCAGCTGTTAGTTGACTGTAGACTGCCTGTTTTTAATAATGATCTATTTGGTAATTGATTCTTAATAAAATCTTTCATGTATTGAATCCATTAAATCCATACTTGCCCACTCTCCCGCAATGTTCGGGAGACTCCCGAATTCCGGGTAGGTCTCCTAGACTCCCAGGAGAGCAGGCAAGTTTTTAGCACCCTGCCCATCGTGTGGCAAAATGACGCGATTTGTGGGGAGTCGTGGTATTTTGGCCATGCACCCTGCGACAAAACAATTTTGACATGGGGCAGGGCCAAAATGATGCGAATTGTGCCGTCCGTCCACTCCCCCTCCCCAGGATCTCCCTAATGCTGGCTACATAAAGTTGGCAAGTATGCTTAAATCCTTTGTCTATCATCCCTCTTCTTAATGAATCTGAGCATGAAGTGCAGTCCTAATAGTTGTGTTGCTAAAGGCTGGGTACACACACTAATGCAATTATCGTGCAGATCTCAAAATAAATGACCATTTGGTAAGATATTGCAAGATTGTGTCCACTCCCATGATCATGTTTATACCAAAGCACATTCCATTGTTTGGTGTGGTCTTCTAAACTTCATCACTATTTCTTTATATAGCACCACTAATTCCACAGAAAACTCACTCACATCAGTCCCTGCCCCATTGGAGCTTGCAGTCTAAATTCCCTAACATAGACACACACAGACTAGGGTCAATTTGTCAGCAGCCAATTAACTTACCAGTATGTTTTTGGAGTGTAGGAGGAAACCGGAGCACCTGGAGGAAACCCACACAAACACAGGGAGAACATACAAACTCCTCACAAATAAGGCCATGGTCGGGAATTGAACTCATGACCCCAGTGCTGTAAGGCAGAAGTGCTAACCACATAGCCACCGTGCTGCTTCCTAAAAATCACGATCAATGATGAAATGATGTCAGGCAAATGTGAAAGTGTGTACAGTATGCACTCACGGCCGGCAGCTTAGGCAGATATCTGTAGAGTGTTATGAGAGAAAAAGATCTTAGATCTGATGGTAAATCATGTAGGCATGTACGCATGAATCGGCATGCTCCTCTGGAGTTTCAGTTGTTGGTAAAATCATTACAGAAATCACATCTGTAGTAAGATTGCATCAGTGTGTACGCAGCTTAAGGGAAAACTACACACACCGAAATGTGTCATAATTGCGTAAATGCAGTTTTCATACGTTAAGGCTAGCAAAAGTTCCCAGAGTAGAATTGTTAGGTCATAGTATAATTAAAAAAATAAGTTAGATAAGGTATACTTTATTTGTATTCTCCAAAAACAGTTATAAATAAAATTGACCCAGTATTATAGTGTATTTCATGCAGTCTCAATTCTCCATCTCTCCCTATGCCCAGTGAAACAGAATGCTAGTGCAACACTACATGAAGTTAAACTTTACTCTTGTGCTTAATCCTCAGCTTCTGGTAATGTCCTAATTGATAAATGTTATTGTGAGTGCTGACATAGGCTTTAAAAAGTGACTGGGTGTTAATGCTTTGGAATGCACCCATCACAAAAGCATACCTGAAAGGGTCCCCATTATTATCTATACTATGAATAACACTTTCTGTACTAAACAGATTAATGGTGAATTCTAAACATATTTTGTAAAATACAGTGTTCTGCATTCAGACCAACTTGTATAGTTCTAAAGAAAGCTGACACAAGTCATAAATGTATTCCTCAGCCAGTGCCACCATTACCAGCTCTTGTAGAACCCCTTGCATTGGCTTCTCTTTCCAGGGTAGTGTGGTCTGTAGAATTTTCCAAGGCAGGATGTACAGTACAGTTTGTTTTGCTTTGAAGGTTGTCTATAGTTTCTTATATCTTAAATGTGATTAACAATAACTGTGCATTAATCACGTGCAACCCACAGCCCCCTAAATCCTGATCTTCCAAACACAGAGCCCACATGTTGATATTCCACACAATGCATCATGAGCCGTTTTGCCCATTACACAATGTTGGGTTACCAGCCTTTCTATTATTCAATTGCCATAACTTGTAACATTAAAGGGGACAGAAATCCCCATCCACATCACCTATATTTATCACAATTCCCATGGGAGTGTGCGATAGCGTATCGTACCTGGCCGAAGAGGGCATCCTGGGCTTGGATGTGTCACATGATCAATTCACATCCTACCCTGGGACACCTTCTTTGGACAGATAGCGAGTTTTATGACCAGTAGCTGCAAACACTGCAATGTGACAAGGGCACCCATCCACTTTAATTTGTTATTTCAGCACAAATTAATACTGTAAGAAAATAAGTCGCAAGAAATGAAACTAAGGGTTCAGGGCAGGGAACAAAGGAGAAGTTGCCCCAGGCCACTCTTGTTATAACAGATAAGGGCCAGCATTATTTGACTGACTAGGCTTCCTTCAGTACAGCAAATTGTGAAGTCAGCAGAACACACTCACTGTAAAGAACACTTATGTAACTGTTTACTGGTTGTCGTGGGTACATAGAGGCTGCAGAAGAGTCCTGTACTGATAATCACGACCTCCCATGAAAATACCAAGGACTGGTTGACAAGTTGGATAGATGCCAATCTGATTATAGTCCCCGTCTTGGCCTGTGCGTCCCCGTCTTGGCCTGTGCTTTAAATTGTCTGTTTATTCTTGTCATTTTCATAACTCTGACCAGGCTCATAACTTTTGACCAAGCAAAGGTTTTATATATATATATATTCCTCCTGCACAGTTATTTGGAGATTGAATTTTTAAACATACCTAGACTGGGTGTATTACAATATAACTTAATTCCCTAGTCTCTGGCATCTCAGTGATGTTAATGTTCCACTGAATTACATATTGTGCCTAGAAAAATATGAAATCACTAACAGTGATACCATGAAAAAGTAAACGCGACAGGAAAACACAGCACACAGCGGTCCTGGTGGTTAAGCTGTGGCTGCATCTCATCCAGCTGTTTCCAGGGGTTTAATTCCGTGCAGCTGGAGTTACCTCACCACTCTCGGAATCCCTTAAGAGACAGAAAAAGTCATAATATACCAGCACAGAGCCAGCAGCTTGAAATGCGTAAACGAATATCCAGAAACGTACACACATATTTCCCACCCCTTTGCACACACCCATACAACACTCACATATTTCCCACCCCTAGACACATACCTACAAAAGATCTCCATGTTTTGTGTTCCACTGCAGCAGACTGTCCATATTAACCCATGCCATGCCATGGAAACCATAAAACACTGAATGACGTCAGGGGTCTTCTACCCTATGCCTCCTGTCTGTCCACTCTCCATCCTTCTCTCTGACCCTGATTTGTCTTATGCTGAACTGTTTTTGTATACATGCAATGTATTCTGTTAATTGTATCCATTTATTTGTTATTCTACTTATCTGTATTCATCGTTTTTATCTATATATATTTATGTCATTTTCTAATTGTGTTGAATGTTCTAACCCCCTTTGTGTGCCCCTCCGGAAGTCTTATAGCACCTTATAAATAAAAGATTTAGTACACTGTAACTGACAGCTGAGCTTGGACCCCTCCTCCAAGTGTGTACATAGAGTACAAGTTCTTTGGGGTCTATTTACTAAAGTACGAACTGCCATAAAAACTGAGAAAAAAGTGGCTATAGACCCATTTCCCTCCTCAACGTAGATCTCAAGCTTTATGCTAAAATCTTGGCTACCAGGCTTAACCCCCTGCTTCCAAAACTGGTTCACCCGGACCAAACGGGCTTCATCCCAGGAAGACAGGCCCCCGACAACACTAGAAGATCCATCAATTTGATCCACTCTATACATAACGGAAAATTGCCCTCCCTCATGATGGCCTTGGATGCAGAAAAGGCGTTTGACCGTATCTCTTGGACATTTATGAGGGGGGTTCTCGAATCCATGGGCTTTTGTGGTAGGTATCTAACTGGTATTTTGGCTCTCTATAGAAACCCTTCTGCTACGGTTTCGGTCAATGGCCTAACCGCCAAACCATTTACAATTTCTAATGGCACTCGCCAGGGTTGCTCCCTCTCCCCATTGATCTTCGCCCTTATAATCGAACCGTTAGCAGCCAGAATTCATTGCAACCAATCCATTTCCGGTATAAAGGTCGGTTCCACGGAAAGCAAAATTGCTTTGTATGCAGATGATGTCCTCATTAGCATGTCCAACCCCATTACCTCTCTCCCCCCACTCCTTTCGGAATTAGATACTTATGGGCACTTCTCGGGCTATAAAATTAACCCTGCCAAAACCGAAACTTTGGATTTCTATATCCCTAAAACAGATAAAGCAATCCTAGATCAAATATTCCCTTTCACTTGGCATCGCCATAAAATAAAATATTTGGGGATCTTCCTTACCAAAAATCTCTCACATCTATTCCAAGCTAATTTCCCCCACACCCTTTCCCAAATTAAGTAAGATTTCAACACCTGGTCCCTCCAATTTATCTCCTGGATAGGCCGTATAAACTCTGTTAAAATGAATATCCTTCCCAGACTGTTATACCTTTTTCAAACCTTACCTATCCGAATTCCCCCCTATGTATTTAAATTCCTCCAATTTGAGTCTTCTAAATTTAGTTGGGCAGGTAGACGCCCACGAGTACGACTCGGGGTCCTGCAGAGATCTTCGCGGGGTGGTGGTCTCTGTATACCTAATTTTAAAAAATACTACCTATCGGCCCAAATCGCTCAATGTGTCCTATGGAACAGCCCTGTTTTTGCTAGGGTCTGGGTGACACTAGAGGCGGAAAGTCTGGGGATGCTTACTCCTGCCTCCCTTCTGTGTATTCCAAGAGCACGTCGCCCCAAAAAAGCTTTGTCTCATCCCATAATCTCCCACTCTCTGGCTATATGGGACTTATCCATCAGGCTCTATGGTCTCTCCCCGCATCCATCACCAATTATCCCCCTTTTTAATAACCCTGATTTCCCTCCTGGTTTACACCATTCCGCATTCCTTCCGTGGCATTCCCGAGGGATACGTTTCCTAAATGACATAACCCGCGGTACAACATTTCCCCAATTTACGGACATTCAAAGTAAAATTGGCTTGCCCACACGGATATTTTATCAATTCCTGCAAATTCGCAATTTTCACTCCCTCTCCAAACCACGTCTTATTTCTCGACATCCCACAACAATTGAAACACTGTGTCGGCGCCAGGCATCGACGTCAGGTCTTATTTCTATTATCTATTCTGAACTAATTGCTCCCTCTACTCCTCCTCGAGACCCTCATGAGATGTCATGGGAACATGACCTGGGCTCTCCTCTTGATGATGAGGAGTGGTCGGAAAATCGGGACAATGCTGCCTCCAGCTCAATCTGCGTCCGAATAAAGGAAAATGTTTACAAACTTCTCTACCGGTGGTACTATGTACCTACTCGACTACAAAAGATACTGCCTGATTCCTCTGACAGATGTTGGCGTCTATGCTCTGGCGCGGGCTCTTTCCTACATGTATGGTGGGACTGCCCGAAACTGATTCCCTTTTGGCGCGAAATTAAAGCCTTGATAGAAATGTTAATTCAAACCCCCTTACCCTTCGACCCTAAATTTTTCATTCTACCTCTCGGGTTCCCCACGGCCACTAGACACCAAAATAAACTTGCTCATCACATTATTTCAGCGGCCACATGTCAAATTACCATAGATTGGAAGCAGGCTGCCCCCCCTTCATTCTCCGCTGTAACTAATAGGATTTGGCATACGTATAAGATGGAATACATGACTAGCATTATACGAAATACGGCCAAATCCTTTAACAAGGTCTGGGACCCCTGGATGTCTTACTTCCAATACCGCTCCCCCTTTACCTAATCACACCCCCTACCCTTACGTAACTCTTCCCCCTCCCATTTCATTGCCTCTGACTCAAGAGGGATTTCCCTCGCACCTCCCCTTCTCCCCCTCCACCTCTCATCTCATCTTCTCTTTTATCTTCCTCTTTCTCTTCCTTCTTCTTTTCTTTTCTTTCTTTTCTTTTAAATATAAAAATGCCGGTCTTTATTTCATTGAATCTGTGCTATTTTATCTCTGAAGCACGGAGACTCCTACTTCACTATTCAATGTACTGAATATATTTTGTTTGATATAACATGTATCAATTTGCACAGTTAATTCTTTTTTGACCGTTAATAAACACTTGTTTAAAAAAAAAAAAAAACTTAGAAAAGAGCAGTTTTACCGTAAAATGTCCATTGCATAATTTATGAAGGCTGCAACGCAGGAGAAATCATAGATTTCTCCTTCCATAATGTATTTAATGTTGCTTAACACAGATCCCATATATTAATATGGGGACTGTGAAGTTATCCAACTTATTAAGCTTTGCTTTTCTCAGCAAGGTAATGCCATCTGAGGATGGCATTGCCTGTTATTTTCAATGGGTTTCAGCTGAAGCCTCTCTGACTTCAGTTAATATCTCTCAAGCACTGGTGGATCCAGAAGGGGCAATCGGGGCAATCGTCCCCTAGCAGCAATCTTCATCCCAATTAATTGCGGTGGAGAGTTCCAATCATCGGTGACAGGGGTGGGGCCAACTAGGGCCAACCAATTAGAGTGAAGGAGGGGTGTGGCTATGCAAAATCACCCCTCCCCTTAAAAAAAGTCTAAAAGTGTAGATCTGCCCCAGCTTGTGGGTGAAAGCACTATGCAGGGGTGGATCCAGAAGTTAATTGTACCGGGGGCGATTTAGGGGGGGCGATTTAGGGGGGGCGATTTAGCCCCACCCCCTTTTTGACACCTAAGGCTGCTGACGGCTGCACACCATGTGCAGATCCGTTCAGCAGAGAGAGTTAGGGAGAGAGTCCTGCCCGGCTGCTCTGATTGTGTCAATCAGAGCAGCCGGGCAGGACTCTCTCCCTAACTCTCTCTGCTGAACGGATCTGCACATAGTGTGCAGCCGCCGGCAGCAAGCCCCCCCCCCCCCCCCCCCTGGATCCGCCACTGCCACTATGTTCACTTACATAGCACTTTCTCCATTCACCGACAGTGTTAGATGAACAATAAAAAGTCTTTGTGAAGCAAGGAGACGTTCGCTTCCAGACCAACCCTGGCATGGTAAATTGCAGCGCTCCTGCATTCTGTATACCTGTGACTTGCAGAGATACATAATTAATGGTACCTCTATTTGATAAAAAATAGACCCCTTAATGTGGCAAGAACCTGTTACTAATAATTAATCGAGTAACAACATACTGAAAAAACTGGTCCTAGTATTCTGAGATGTATTGGATTAACTGAAAACGGATGGATATATTCTATTTGCTGTCAGTCGTCCTGCATTTTTAGAAAAAAGTATATTATTTTTTAAATGTCCCTGGAAATGCTCCTCTTGTTCATTGATTATTCATTATTGAACCTATAGTTGTATGATGATCTGATGATGTCATGATTAAGCACTGAGGCGCCATACGCTGGGTTATGCACATACAACTTTTCAGGTAAGTTGAGAAGAATCAAATGTGGGATTTCAATGTATCCATTCTAGATCCCTTTAAATTATACTGTCCTAGAAAAGTGCAAACTTGTACTAATTCAGCACATTTCAAAACAGGGTAAATTCCAATAATGTTTGCTGAGTTGTGAGTCCAGTTCTGCATCACTAATTAATTTATACGAAACTCTGGCTGTACATTAACTCCAACTGCAAAAAGGGGGAATAGTATTTATCAGGGGAGATGTCAGACTAGCTGGATAGATGTGCCAAAGAACTGATTGCATGTATATCCCTTCACCTTAATGTCCCTTTTTTAATTTTAAGAGATATACAAATGTAAGATCTGGACAAAGAGGAGAAAGGGTCGTAAAATTAAAAAGTACAAGAAAACTTGCTGTTAAAGCATTGATTACCGAAGAAATTTGGGTAACCTGTAATGAGTGCCATAATTATGGAATGTAAATTACTACACAATCATTATGGCTTTGTTACATAGTATAGCTAAGGAAACTATTATGCTAAAATGCAGGAGTCCAGATTAATCTCCAACACAAACTACTATTGCTCAACTGCTGGGTCCCATAACAATTTATTTGGTGGGGGGGAACGCCTACTCTGCTCTTCTAAGCATTAACTGAACTAGCAGGCAAATATAGGGAAGCCCACTTTTGGGCTTTAGTTTCCTCCAAATGGAGCTTCATTGAACAGAATCCATAGCGGATAGACCAGTTCCGCTGTGCTGTTCATCTCCATGGGCTGATCCTACGGGAGTTCCGCCACGTTACAAATAATTAGGCTTCCAGAGGGTCTAGGCCTGGGATAAAAGAGAACTCTGGGAAATGTAAATCCATAATAACTGGAATGAATCGATGACCAAAAAACCAGCCTAAAGTAATTGCTGAAAGATAGCGTCTACATTCAATTATAGAACAGTTTTTGAGCCAAAGAGAAGACACGTAGGTTAGAGATACTCATCATCATCACTATTTATTTATATAGCACCACTTATTCCGCAGCACTGTACAGAGAACTCACTCACATCAGTCCCTGCCCCATTGGGGCTTACAGTGTAAATTCCCTAACATACACACAGACTAGGGTCAATTTTGATAGCAGCCAACTAACCTACTAGTATGATTTTGGAGTGTGGGAGGAAACCGCAGCACCCGGAGGAACCCCACGCAAACACAGGGAGAACATACAAACTCCTCATAGATAAGGCCATGGTCGGGAATTGAACTCATAACCCCAGCGCTGTGAGCCAGAAGTGCTAACCACTAAGCCACCGTGCTGCCCTACTCAAAACATTTTAACAAAGTTCAAGACAATCAAAATCATTAGCCCAATATTGTAAATTGTTTCAGGAACCGAAGAGCGAACAGGAGATTACCGCATCTCTTACGTCTACCATATTTGTTACACTGAGAAGTTTCACAATATTTAAAGATTCAAATTATCTGGATTTATAAAAGAAAGTAAGATGTTTTTGAGATAAAGCTGCAGACAGTAAAAAAAAATCATGATTTAGGACGCATCCTTCAGTACATTAGTAGAATGTTGACAGAATTGTTTCTTGAGCTGTGCACACTTAGGATCTGTTCCTAACTAATAAGGCTCATCAATCAGCATCCTTGTCATTTCACCACACTATATCCTTTAAGAGGCCACAGCAAGTGGTAGCATTGCTGCTCAGTGTGAAGAGTGTAGGCAGCCTCCTGAATGTCTTTGTTGCAATTACTGTGTGTCAAATCACTTAGTTTTGTAGTTTCACTGGGTTCCACAGTTACTTCAAAGACAGCTTTTATCCCAATAGTTTATGTTGAACCCAGGCATATCATAAAAGACAAAGTTCTGTGACAAATAGATGTCATTGACTTCAGGGAGAATTGAGCCTGTTTACAACTATTTTTTCTGCTATTTTTCTAATAATGATCAGTAAAACATACGTACATACAGTGTGAGCTCTAGAGCAGGCATGTCAAACTCAAAACCCCAAGTGGGCCAAATAATCAAACTCTAAGATTTTGT
This sequence comes from Mixophyes fleayi, assembly GCF_038048845.1. NCBI lineage: Eukaryota > Metazoa > Chordata > Amphibia > Anura > Limnodynastidae > Mixophyes > Mixophyes fleayi. The sequence goes on along the minus strand of NC_134403.1, from coordinate 72,873,119 downwards.
GAAGAGCACGAAAACTAAAAAATAAATAAATAACCATCGTCAGCACAAACAAGTTAATACATTTGATAAACAATCGACTGACATATAACTGTACTTGGACACCAACTTACCAAACGAATAATGCTAATGTTCTGAGCACAAACAGTCACAGATTACCAAGTACCAAGCAGTTGGCTTGAATTACGAAAGCGTAATGTTCTGACTGCATGTGGCAACATACAGCATGGGCGGAGTGAGGAGAGCGGAATCGCGGCTCACGTGTCACGTGACACTGACGGGGAAGGTTGGCTGAACTCACATGCAAACTGTTCTGTCGTATTCAGTTAATTTTTAAGTAATTTAACCGAATAAAATAAGACGCCGACCGCATTCCTCTTGTTTTCCATAGTACTGAGGGGCCGCAAAAAATATGTGCTTGGGTCGTGAGTTTAACACATCTACTCTAGGGGAATTCAACTGACTTAGGGCCCACAGTGTTAAAGGCCTCAAAAGGCATATCAGTGGATTTAAAAAGATTAACTCCCAACTTTTTTGTCAAAAGCCAACAACTTCTATATGGAGCTTTTTGCCTCTACCAAGCAATAACATTAGAACATACCCTGTGTTTGCGTGGGTTTCCTCTGGGTGCTCCGGTTTCCTCCCACACTCCAAAAAACATACTGGTAGGTTAATTGCCTGCTATCACAATTGACCCTAGTCTCTCTTTGTCTGTGTTTGTGTGTGTGTGTGTGTCTATGTAAGGGAATTTAGACTGTAAGCTCCAATGGGGCAGGGACTGATGTGAGTGAGTTCTCTGTACAGCGCTGCGTAATTAGTGGCACTATATAAATAACTGATGATGATGATGATGATGATGATAACATCTTTCAGATATAGGAGTTATGTTATTTAGTTCAGCAACAGTTGGCACATTGGCAATGGTTCAGTGTAATGTAATTTAGGCAATCATTGGCTCTTGAGGTGTTGTGAACAGCAAATGCCATTATGTAGTGCCAGACAGCAATGGAGAGCAACAGATTGTCCTCCATGCTCTAAATTGACAGTAAATATAATTCTACACTTTTTCTTCCAGATAGTTTGTTGCAATTTGAAACTGTCACAGATTACTTAAGCTGCTTTTGTAAAAATTAAGTGGTTCACTTAATTTCTTTTTTATATGTCTTAAGTGCAATCTATAAATAATGGCTTTAAATATGGTACATTCCAGCCCTCATTCTTACTGGGGCTGATGCAGAATTGGATGCAAAACGAGAGTAAATTACTCTTAAAATACAGCATTGAAACCGAGAGTATTTCCACCCATATGTGGAGCTGTGTGCATCATGAGGTGCATGCGACTCTGTATAAGCAACATATGAATCACGTCATCAGCGCATATATTCACCTCCTAGCAAACGTCTTTGGGTAGTCTGAGTACGTTTACGCGAACATCCATTTAGTGTGCTCGGCCTGGATTTGCACACCCCTTTCATCCCACTTCTCCAGGCACAAGTGACCAAAAGAACAAAATTCATGCAAGTCTTCATAGGAACATATGAGCGCGCCTACTTTCTGGACATGTGCAGAGTGTTTTCACACGTCACACAAACTGGCATACGTCCCACTATGCAGCCCCAATGTCTCTCTGGCCTTACAACTGTTATGTTTGCAATTCCTGTATGTACTACACACTTTACACTAAGCACTATGGGAGATAAATGTCATCTGCCTATAAAATAGCATCATTTTGTTGCTAAACATAGCAATTGATATTGTATATTGGAGTATTCTCAAACATAAATCTGGATTTGAGAAATAGGATGACCATAGTGTACACATCAAAAATTATTGTTTCTACACATCTTGATGTATGGTGCAATCAACAGCCAACCAGTATACTAGTGCGTATTTTAACCCCAGATATGGTTGGCCTAATTGCTGTGATCTGGATCTACGGTTGCCTCTCAACTTTTTCATTGCCACTTATTCTCCTAGGTCAAACAATGAACCCACAAATGAGGATATGGGACATAGTTAGACACAATTTTGTGCCATAACAGTTAAATCCAGTCCATTACAATTGGGGTTTGATCAAGTATTTATTAGAATCCAACACATGGTACAATGGTTAGTCTGTTAGGTGAGATCAAAGAAACTGATCAATCAAAATCAATGTGTGGCATGCCGGATCCGGCAATCTGGCAATTCAGGCATTTTCTTAAAGTACTGGGCTACATGAGAGTGTTAAGACCTCCTATAGTGCTCGGGCAGAATTATACCTGTATTGGACAGAAATCAATATAATAAGGAGTGGAACAGAAAATATGAAAAATGTTGTATACTGTTGTTAATTGTCTTGACCTATAGTTTTACAGGCCAAGCTTTGTATGGAATAAGACAGGGTTTTGAATCTCTCCCATACCTAGCCAGCAGTAATTCTCAGTGTGGTCATTTTTTTTCCTGTTGAACATTTCCGGATCCAAAACTGCTGGCAATGTAATATTAAATTATGTTACAATCACTGGATGCAATGACATTTATAGAAACTCTTTGCTTTGGGGGAAATTTATGAAAACTGGTGCAGAACATACTTTAAAATAAAAAGATGCTATAACCAATAGCAAGCGATTAGACATTGGCTTTAATTAACTAAACTACAGGAGAAGAAGATAGAATTGTATTACTTGGAGCAGAGAAAGCGACTTCATTTTTAGCAGACTCGGCTACCTCTTAGATACACTACTGCAAGACTGTATCTAACCAATGGCATAAGCTACGCAGGGGGTTGTAAAACTAGCATACACCCCATGGGTCTACTACATTTAATTATAAGAAAAGACATATCCATAAAGGTAAACAATATTCAATATTCTTGGTATCTGCATTTACCAAAATAATTGTGTGACATTTGATGCAAAACAACATGTCAACCTAAATATATTATTGAAACTCCTAATTATGGTGTTCTACTTATTGTGTTCCTCACCATTGATTTTTTTTGGAGTAAATATGGAACCCCACTGGGAATATACTTACTTACTACATTCTACTTGCAAACTAAAAATATTGCTAAACCGTTTTAAGAAATAAGGAAAGAGTTGCTGCTGTCGACCTTCTAATCACATTGGCTCTGTTTCGCATGACTATTTTATGGCAGGATTTATATATTATACTATGTATGTGCATACATTTTTAAATGTTAAATGTGTGCAATTCACATATATCTGGCAGGATATATTTGGTGAAAGGCAGTTATGGCAATCCAACACCAATTCATAACTTTTCAACCCCCTGATATATACTTAAAAAATATTAAAATAGTTCTAAGCGTTCTCAAAAATAGACTGTAAAACAAATGTTATATTCACTCTGCAATGCCCTTAGGGATGTCGGCTATTTAGCATTAGGTCAGTAGCAAAAGACAAGGGATAAAAGTCATTTGTGAAGTAGGGTCAGTTTCCCTAACCTCCTGAGAGACAGAGAGATGCAGGGCAGAAAGACATGCAGACAGATGAAAGACGTGGCTATTAAGGGAACAAGTCTCTTCGTGTTTACACAAGAAGTATTCATGCTTTGACTGTACTGAGTGAGGTATGTAGGTTCCTATCCCACAGAGACAATGCTATACTGAACTTTCACTTCCAAAGGCATAAATCGTGGTCTCTTAATCCTAGACATGTAGGACTTGACTAAGCCTAATAACCTTCACAATACTATATGTGATTTTGCAGTTCAAGCCTATAATAAATCTTTTATCTGGTCATTGCTAAATTATTATTAAAGGGAAATCCTGGGGTTTCACAGATATGACATTATTAAGATATTCTTGGCTGAGAGGTGGTCATAGGAGCTGCATCAGAAATCTATCTCAGATCTTCTTTGTCAGCACTGATAGATCTTGTGTAACCTGGATCATGTCCAGGTAATATTGAATTCATACTGAATGTACATAATTATTGTTCACATTTTTTTAAAAAAAAATATTCTAAATAATGTATGGGGTAAAAAAAACCCTGTTACTTTTGATAATTTCAACAATGGTACATGCGGCATCACCGATACTTGTTCATGAAAGTATTTGCCAGGACAAAATGTTTAATTTCTGCAATAGTGATGAACTTTAGCATACCACTTTCTTGTTGATTAACCCGGTCACCACCAGGATACTTTGTACCTTCTTAAACAATCAATCCAGTGTCAGCATTTTTATTATGTGCCCGTTAATCGTAGAATAGGTTTATTTATTTGTTAGTTTGTCTATTGAAGTTTATACCGTTTTGACTCTTTTGGTAGCACTTTTAAATATAACTTGTCTTGTTATAATCACATTGGCATTATAGATCAAAACAGTAATTAATGGATTAATAAATAAATGTTTCTAGGACTGATTGTTTTCATGCAATTATTGTACCTCCAGATATACACCTAATATTGAATTAATATATCTCCAATTTATTTAGATACAAAATATGTGCAGCTTGTTAGACAAGCACAGCTTGACATGGCCATGGAACCTTAGCATATGGAGTGACTATATGACTATTTATATTAATCTAGTGGAAGAAAGGCTGCCCAACAACATTGCATATGTGCGGATGGCAGGTGGAAACAGATTACATTGTTAACAACAGTTTTCATTGTAAAATGTTTAAACGTAATAAATATTTAAATAAACTGTATTTGGGAAAATATAGCACCTACTATGACAAACAGGGATATTACAAGTTGTATAAATAGGTCACATAATTCCTTACATTTCACAGTGATAGCAAAACATTTTATTAGTTTAATTATGGATGTAATTTGGGCAGCACAGTGGCGTAGTGGTTAGCACATCTGCCTCACAGCACTGGGGTCATGAGTTCGATTCCCAACCATGGCCTTATCTGTGTGGAGTTTGTATGTTCTCCCTGTGTTTGCGTAGGTTTGCTCCGGTTTCCTCCCACACTCCAAAAACATACTGGTAGGTTAATTGGCTGCAATAAAAAAAAAAAAAAAAAAAAATTGACCCTAGTCTCTGTTTGTCTGAGTGTGTGTCTATATTAGGGAATTTAGACTGTGAGCCCCAATGGGGCAGGGACTGTTGTGAATGAGTTCTCTGTACAGCGCTGCGGAATTAATGGCGCTATATAAATAAATGATGATGGATGTATTATGTTTAATACACAATGTGTATGTTTAATACACCTATTTTTTGTTCTTTATTATGTATTTTTTTTTTTTTTTTTTAAAAGATATTTTATTGAGTTTTACAATACAGCGAGAGAAGGAAACAGACAATACAGGAAAAACAAAATTGCAATAGGGTTTCCAAGTAATGTAAGTAGCGTATTGTTGCTGATATGAAAAAACAAAAGAAAATTTAGGGAGAGTTGCAGGAAGGGAAAAGAGAGAAGAAAGGAAATGGAGAAAGAAGGGCAGGGGAAATCGCTAGCGAGGGCGATGGGTAGAGAAGTGAGGAGAGGATGGAGAACCATGACAAGGCTAAAGATTAGTAGTTAGGGCTCAGAGGCCCTAAGATGCTAGAGGAGGAGAGGCTCCGTGATACTCAGTCCAAGGACTCCAGACCTTATCAAATTGAATAGGAGTACGGCGGAGAATGCTAGTCATATACTCCATATGGAAGATATGCCAGATGCGGTTGATAACCGAGGGCAAGGAGGGTGGAGTCGGGTTTTTCCAAAAGAGGGCAATTTGGCATCTAGCAGCACTAAGTATATGTGTAATAAGTTTCTGCGTTGATTTAGATATCTTGGGAATATAGCGCGGAAGTAGGGAGTACGAGAGAGATGGAGGAAGAGAGATCTGAGTGATACTGAAGATTAACTGATGGACCAACTTCCAGAAAGGAAGTAGTTTTGGACAGTGCCACCATACATGAGACAGGGTACCCTCCCGACCACATTGGCGCCAACATAGCGGTGAGGAGCTTGGATATATCATGTGAAGACGGTGAGGCACCAAATACCAACGGTAGAAGATTTTGCGGCTGTTTTCATTTATCTTAACGCAAATAGAGGTCTTTGAGAGGTTCAGGCGAATCTTAATCCACTCCCCGGGAGGGAGCGTCTCCCCCATGTCCTCCTCCCATTTAAGCTCGTGAGAATCCTTGGAAGGGCAATTGTGTTTTACCATAAGGCGGTAGAATGTGGAGATCAAGCCCTGAGAAGAAGAGTGAAGACGGCAAAACGAGACCAAAGGAGAGGTAAGGTGTATATCAGTGACTGTACGTCGAATGGAGTTATATAAATGTCGAAGTTGTAGGTATTGAAAGAAGCAGGACGAGGGAATACGAAAGCGCGCTTGGATATCAGCGAAAGAGGGAAAGAATTGTAGCGGCATGATGTCGGAGAGAAAGTTGATGCCACATCGCGTCCAGTAGAGAAATTGGATCGGACGAAGTCCAGGGGGAAAGATGGGATTATTCCAAAGAGGCGTCATTCGCCATGAGTTAGGAGCTAGGTTATATGAGGAGACTGTGTGAGACCAGGAAGCAAGTGAGAATGCTAATGGAGGGGGGAGACGTGAGGGAGGAGGCCTGTGTTGAGGTTTAAGCCAAAGAAGCAAAGAGGGCGAGGAAGTGTCTGTGAGAGCGGCTTCAATGTCCACCCAAACTCTCTGTCCCGGGGGAGAGTGAAGGAGAACACACTGGGTGAGATGGGTAGCACGATAATATTTGAGAAAGTGGGGAACTCCCAGACCTCCCTCCTGGATTGATTTGTGGAGAATCTGCATACGAATCCTGGGTTTCCTAGCTGACCAAATAAATTTAGTAGCCATTTGTTGAAGAAGTTTAAAGGAGTTAGCGGGGACTTTGAGGGGTAAGGTCTGAAACAAGTATAAAAGTCGAGGAAGAATGTTCATTTTAAGGGAGTTTATTCTTCCCGTCCAGGAGATAATGAGCTTGTCCCACTTTAATAGGTCAGTTTTAATGGCTGAAAATAAAGAGGGGAAGTTTGCAGCGTACAGCTGGTCATAGGAGCGAGTGAGGTAAACCCCGAGATATTTTAGTTTGTGGGGCTGCCATCTAAAGTCGAAGTTGGTTTTGAGGGATGTAAGCAGAATAGGGGGGATGTTAAGGTCGAGGATTTCTGATTTGGAGGCATTGATTTTATAATTGGAAAGAGTGCCAAAAAGAGAGATGTCCTTAAGTAGGTTTGGAAGTGATATAAGGGGGTTTGTAACTGTCAAAAGGATATCATCTGCGTATAGAGATATTTTGTGTTCAGAGGAGCCCACCTGGACACCAGAAATATCAGGGTTGATACGGATTTTGCGAGCCAGGGGTTCAATCATTAATGCAAAGATAAGTGGAGATAGTGGGCACCCCTGTCGCGTACCATTTCGAATTTCAAAGGGAGAGGACTGAAAGCCGTTGACCAAAACAGAGGCAGTCAGATTAAAGTAGAGAGATGCAATGCCCCGAAGGAAGGGGCCTCTCATGCCCATGATCGCAAGAGTCTGTTGCATATAGGGCCAACCAACCCTGTCAAAAGCCTTCTCAGCATCTAAGGCTATGAGCAGGGTAGGGATGTTGCGTGAGTTAGAGACATAGGTCAGGTCAATTGAACGCCGGGTGTTGTCCGATGCCTGACGGCCCGGAATGAATCCGACCTGGTCAGGATGAACCAGAGAGGTGATAACAGAATTCAGTCGATTAGTAAGGAGTTTTGCAAACAATTTGAGATCTACGTTCAGTAGAGATATGGGTCTATAGTTTCCGCAAAGTTGGGGGTCGCGGTCAGGTTTGGGTATAACCACGATATCTGCCCGAGTTGTTGCCTGATCGAATTTAGAGCCAAGGAGTATGGAATTGAAAAGTTCAAGGATCATGGGCATAAGGGAGTTGGTAAAGGTTTTATAATACACGGCTGTGAAGCCATCGGGGCCAGGAGCTGAAGTATTTTTGAGTTCCTTAATTGTTTGGGCGATTTCATCAGATGTGAACGGCTCGTTGAGAAAATCAGATTGTGCAGAAGTAAGTGTGGGCAGGGCAATAGAGGACAAGAAGTCACTAATTTTAGATTGCAAAGAGATTGGATCTGGAATTTGAGGTGTGAGATTATAAAGGGAAGAATAAAAGTCTCTAAAGGTATCGGCTATTAGTTTCGGATCATAAGTGGGGTCTCCTGAGTGATTTTTGATAGAGGCGATGCGGTTACGAGTACGTTTATCTCGTAATTTCTGGGCTAGGAGTCTGTCCGCTCTATCTCCCTTCTCGTAGAACTTCTGATGGAGCCAACCAAGAGTTTTGGCTGCCTTTTTAGAAAGGAGTTGCTGCAACTGTCCGCGAAGATTAATTAATTTGAGGCGAGTCTTGCGTTTCGGGAACCGTTCGTGTAAAGATGTAAGAGCTGCGATTTTTGATTCGAGTTCCGCAATGCGGATGAGTTCAGCTTTACGGCGAGAGGCGGAGAGTCCAATCAGTGTGCCGCGTATGGTAGCTTTATGCGCTTCCCAGAGAATTGAGGGCGAAATATCTGGCGAAGAGTTCAGAGAGATAAATTCCTTAATGGAGTCGGAAATTGAGGTTATCTGATCAGGCTTTAAAAGGAGAGTATCGTCCAGTCGCCATTTTGGGGGAGAAGAGCGCGGGCGAGGGAGGGTAATTTCGAGGAGAACCAGTGCGTGGTCGGACCAGCTAACCGGGAGTATGTCGGAATCAATAAGTTGTTGGGTGGTGAGGCGATCAATAAGAATGAGGTCAATGCGAGTGTGGATGTTATGTGGGGCTGAAAAATGGGTGTATTGCCTACCAGAGGGGTGGGCAAGGCGCCAAGCGTCATGGAAGTCATAAGATTTAAGGAGGGATACCAAGGTTTTAGATTCGCGGCGAGCAGAGGCATGGGAGGAGGAGACAGAGGAGCGATCCATCCCGGGGTCCAGGGTGGAATTGAAATCGCCACCTATAATAATTTGTCCTTGAGCAACAGTGGAGAGTTGTTCAAAAAATGCGGAGAAGAAGGCACCCTGTCCCACGTTAGGAGCGTATAGCGAGACTAGAGTGAGTTTGGCATGTCCTAGAGATCCAACTAAGATTAGATATCTGCCCAGTGGGTCGGCGTAAAGAGATTCCAGAGAGAAGGGGATGTTGTGATGTACGAGAATAGCAGTGCCCCTTTGTTTACTATCGGAAGATGCATAATAAGTCTGTGGGTAAGTTTTACATGTCATTTGAGGGTGGGGAATCTTAAAGTGTGTTTCCTGTAGGAAAACAAGATCAGCCTTGAGACGTTTAAAATGTTGAAGTGCCATGGTGCGTTTGGTGGGAGAATTGAGGCCATTAGCATTAATGGAGATAACTTTAAGAGTCATGGTGGGTCTGAGTACCTGGACGGAGCAACAGCGCTAGCGATTAAGGACAGAAAGAAGAAAGAAAAGGGAAGGCGGGAGACCAACTTCCCCGGAGGGAAGCCAGTCCAGGTTCGAGATAAGAGGTACAACATAGGTACCGGAAAAAGGGGGGCAAGGCCTGGATAGCCAAGGGCGAACGGAGGAGACGACCTTTGAGGGGTCGCGGGAGCGGGATCACGGGTCAAACATCAGGGAATGAGGATACCCAAAGAGGGACTGTAATAATGAATTTTTTACAAATAAACCAAGCATGTGAAACCAAACAAGGGGATAATAAAAAAAGAAAAAAAAAAGAAAAGTCATATCAATGAAAATCAATTAACTGAGCATTCTGTTATAGCTGTGGCGAGCCCAGGGGAGGGGCAAACCGCGACAACAGACACCCAGCGGCAGTTTTGGGGACTCAAAGGGAGACCCCTTTACATAGAAGCAGAACATCGCCGTCCAGTGTCCGTCGAGGCAGCAAACCCCATCCGTGGGAGGAACCACAGGGAATATGATAAGCTTAAATGACTATATTATAACTATAACATGGACGGGAATAGCACAGCATCAAATATCAGTGCAAGTCCTAGGAAGATGAGCAATAGAAATAAACACATAACGGCTAGGACAAAACGGTGTGTGTAACATATAAAACAGCATCCTAGGTTGGGAACGGTAAATTTGGTTAGGTGCCTAGCCACAGTAGGGGAGAGCCAGTGAGAAAGGGCAGAGGGCCCCGGTATTGCCCTCAGACATATGGGCCGGCACTAAGGCTTTGAGTTGCCCCCAAGACGGCTAGGCTTCGAGCAGGTGTGAACACTACAACAAAATACGCTCGTCAGTGAAATTAGAGCAAGTATAACAAATAAAAGACTTTCTTTTTTTTTAGAAATATGAACAGTTCAATTAGTCTTATTTATGTAGTGGACCAATCAGCTTGTGGAGGCCGTTTGCGGGTAGCAGCTGACGAGGCGGCAGATGAACTTGGCAGGTCTGGGAATTTCAAAGATTGTAATAAGTCTCGACCTTGTTCCGGAGTCTTGATTGAATATGCATGGTTGTCGTGGGAAAAAGAAAGTTGTAAGGGGAACCCCCAGCGATAACGGATGCCAGCTGAACGTAGGCGTTGGGTGATGTCAGCTAGGTCTCGTCGTTTCTTTAATGTGATAGGAGAAAGGTCCTGAAAAAAGAGAGGGTTTGTCCCGGAGTAGGAAAAGTCTCGTTGGTCTCGGGCAGCAAAAAGAATCTTCTCCTTAGTGGAATAATAATGGAGACGAATGATGACATCTCTGGGAGGTTGAGAAGGTTGAGGCTTGGGTCGAAGGGCCCGGTGTGCCCGGTCCAAACGAAAATCAGCGGGGGCAAGCTCTGGAGCCAAGGTGGAAAAGAGACCCTGCAGGTATGTGGGTAGTTCTTCTGCCGAAATCGACTCAGGAACATTCTTGAGTCTGATGTTGTTCCTACGGGAACGATTTTCTTGATCCTCAAACTGGTCTTTGAGAGAGTCCAGGTCGGCACGTATAGCAACTATGTCCTGGTCAGTTTGAGTCTGGAAGGAGCAGAGTTCTGTAGTTGTTTTTTCCAGGGAATCGGTACGAGTACCTAGGGCAGCAATTTCCGTACGTAGCTCTGAGACTAATGCCCGAAATTCCGACTGAATAGTAGCCTTCACTTGTTTCGCTATCTCAACCATGGAGGGCTGTGGTGAGTCATCGTCCGAACTCGAAGATGCCAAGGCAGAGGAGGGTGGAGGAGCAGCCTTGCCACCTCTAGAAAACATACTGGGCGTTTGAGTCGAAGGGTTCTTCTTTGATTTATGCGACATGGCCAGTCCACGCAAATCCACCACCAGGAGGAATAGAAATCAGAAGAGGCAATGAGATTACTTTCAGGGTAATGCTTCAAAAAGAGGCCCGCTCCCGCGAGACATGAGGGGTTAGAACATGGGTAGATCGGATTTGAGTATCAGGTGAGAATTAGATCAAATAGGTATATCCTCTATGACGCTGCTCCCTCAATACGGATGAATGTAGAGGAATAGAAATGACCGTTGATGTTATTGCTGGGAGAACTCCACGGTGGAGTGTCACTTCAATGGGTGCGGGTCTATAAAAGGCTCAGGGTTAGGAGGTTAGGTGGAGGTACCACTCCCCTATGGGCTCAGGATCAGGGAGGGAGAGCCGCAGGCACTGAGGGGTATGTGAGGCCCGATATGTGCAAAGCTGGTTGAATAAAAGGGGTCAGCTAAGGGGGTAAGGGCGCACCCCGTATCAGCTTGTATGTTGGGGGGCTAGATTCGCCCCTGAGTAGAAGTAGTGAGGGGGTTAGCTGCACCTGATGTCCCCAACTTTATGTCCAGGGCTGTGGAGTGTTGGGACCCCATACACTGACCTGCTGTAGAAGATAAGGAGGCTTGTATAGCAGAGCCTGCAGGTAGTAGGAGCCTGTAGCGGGTAGTCTGCGCTCCGGATAATGCAGGGACTCAGCTCTCTCCGACCCCTCCGTGTAGGATTCTTCAGTGGCTGACCGGGAGCTCGGCTCAGTAACACCTCCTTCAAATAAAGAGCTTGCAGACTCCAGGGGCGTGGACCGAGCAGGCAGGAGAATTGTTGAGTTGCCGGCAGTGAAGAACGCTGTGACAGCTGGCTACAATCAGCGGTCGGGATCCGGACATCCAGCACCGGAAGTTCGGAGCCGCTGACTTCCGGTTTCGCCGCGGGGACAGAGGCCGCGAAAGAAAGAAGCCCCGAGCACAAGGGCCAACCCGATCCGCTGCACAGGGCAGTCGGCGTGACCCCGGACAGGCAAGTCACCTGCGTCCTAGTGATGGTGGATGTGCGGCAGGGCGTGCTACTAAGTGTTGATCACAGCTCCGCCGATTCTCAAAACTTCGAGCCACTGGGAGGAGAGGGCACCCCCTGAGTTATGCTGGGCTTATAGGGTGTTTTAGAGGCTGAAGACCGAGAATACCTGTCGTTTTTGATCCCCTCTGTGCGGAGCAACTGAATACTGCGACCCGCCAGGATGGCCTCCAAGCCACGCCCCCTTTATTATGTATTTTATTCTTTCTTAATGTGATAAAGGAAGTTCAGCAATGCCTTGGGTGCAGCTTGCAGCATAGAGGAGGTACTGGTGTGGGGACGATGGTCGGTATATGGTGACCAAAGAAATGTGTGGCTGATGTAAATTTACTTGAAAAATCAGTAAAGAAGACAGGAAGCTGTAAGTATTGTTCAAACAAAAAGTGTGAATATGAACAAATGTGTATACAGTGTCTTTATATTTATATTTTTAGTGGTTTATTTACATAACAACTATAGTGAATTATATAATTATTTTTGAGAACTAGAGCTTTTTACAGTGACAAAGACATGAATATTTTTCACAGATGTTTTTACAGTATTCAAACCACTTTTGTAACCTAATCTTATTATCATCTTCCATTAGTTCCTATTATCTGTCAATCTATAATGCACAGCATGAGGCTTGCTTTAATTAGATATACCTACTAAACAGGAAGTGTATCTTTGAAAATTGCACTCAGATGTTGGTAACTGTATTGTAATTTGACACAATGCTCATTTTTAAGTAATCAAGGAATAGGAAACAGGTCTTATTCACGTGTAGAGTATAATAACATATGGACATTATATGGAACGCACACTCCAGTCTTCCATCAGACCCCATCACATTATAAATAGGTATGGCAAGTCCTCACACAGTACAGTGACTGACCAATCTGGTCAAACTACTAAACCAGAGGCTTCTATAGGTCCCCCTGAGCCTGCTAGGTTTAGTGCCACCTATAGGGAGGGGCAGAGTCTAATGGAGCAGAAGGTGTTCACCAGTGGTCCCGCAAAGCAATGTGGGCTTAGTGGCTTCTGTCGTGGTTCTCCCAATAGGTACCAAGCGAGGCTCAATGGAGAGTACCAAAAGGAAGGAAGGAATACAGAGGAAGTTCTGCAGCCAGAGATACACAAAGGTCCAGGTAGCTGTGGAAGCCGGGAGACTGGGCCAGCAGAGGTATAATGGCCTGCAGGTAGCAGTACAGAGAAGGTCCAGTAGTGCTAGAAAATAGGAAACTGAAACAGCAGAGGTGTACAAACTACGGCAAATGTACAAAGAGATCCAGGAGTGATAGGGAACAAAGAACTGAATCAGCGGGTGTGTAAGGAACTGTGCCAGATTTACACAGAGATCCAGGAGTGCTAGGGAACAAAGAACTGGATCAGCGGGTGTGTAAGGAACTGTGGCAGATGTACACAGAGATCCAGGAGAGCTAGGGAGCAGAGAACTGGATCAGCGGGTGTGTAAGGAACTGTGGCAGATGTACACAGAGAACCAGGAGAGCTAGGGAGCAGAGAACTGGATCAGCGGGTGTGTAAGGAACTGTGGCAGATGTACAAAGAGATCCAGGAGTGCTAGGGAACAAAGAACTGGATCAGCGGGTGTGTAAGGAACTGTGGCAGATGTACACAGAGAACCAGGAGAGCTAGGGAGCAGAGAACTGGATCAGCGGGTGTATAAGTAACTGTAGCAGATGTACACAGAGAACCAGGAGAGCTAGGGAGCAGAGAACTGGATCAGCGGGTGTGTAAGGAACTGTGGCAGATGTACACAGAGATCCAGGAGTGCTAGGGAACAAAGAACTGGATCAGCCGGTGTGTAAGGAACTGTGTCAGATGTACACAGAGATCCAGGAGAGCTAGGGAGCAGAGAACTGGATCAGCGGGTGTATAAGTAACTGTGGCAGATTACACAGGGATCCAGGAGAGCTAGGGAGCAGAGAACTGGATCAGCGGGTGTGTAAGGAACTGTGTCAGATGTACACAGAGAACCAGGAGAGCTAGGGAGCAGAGAACTGGATCAGCGGGTGTATAAGTAACTGTGGCAGATTACACAGGGATCCAGGAGAGCTAGGGAGCAGAGAACTGGATCAGCGGGTGTGTAAGGAACTGTGGCAGATGTACACAGAGATCCAGGAGAGCTAGGGAGCAGAGAACTGGATCAGCGGGTGTATAAGTAACTGTGGCAGATGTACACAGAGATCCAGTAGAGCTAGGGAGCAGAGAACTGGATCAGCGGGTGTGTAAGTAACTGTGGCAGATGTACACAGAGATCCCGAAGAGCTAGGGAGCAAAGAACTGGATCAGCAGAGAGGTAAGGAACTGTGGCAGATATAGACGAAGGTCCAAGGAGTTTGCTTGGAAACAGGTAAATGGATCACCGGAGATTTAAGGAGCTGCAATTGGTATACACAGAGTTCCATGAGTTTGCTTGGAAACAGGTAACAAAAACAAGAGCCAGGAAAGTCACGTCCACACAGGGTGAATAGACACAAAGACAGGCAATGAATGAATGGAGACAGGTGTTTTATATACCCTGCCCTATAGAGGGCACTGTCAAATAAGAGGGAATGGGATTTTATAAAAGGATTGGTCTATGCATGCGCAGACCCAAATCAAAGATGGCGTCCGTCAGCAGCTGCGGCGTAGGAGCGCCATCAGCATGATAATATATGGCAACAATTATTGTACATGATGCAATTAAAGCTACATCTATTACTCATTTCTTCATATTATTGGTCTTATAAATATTAAGGTATTATTTAAACATAATAATAAGCATGACCTAAATATCTCATTGTCCTTTGGGACAACATCTGCCTTTTTTGTGTTCTAATGAAAAGTGTCCAGGACAAAGTGTATCTTTGTTTGCTTTATTTTTATATAAATGTTTGTAAAGCATAGTAACATATTATAATTTTTGTATTACTTTATTGCTATTTGGATTAAAAATGGATTAAAAGTATTTTGCTAGCTGACAACAGCATGCTTGGAACTGTAGTTTAATATAAGCTGCAGACACAAATTCCTTGAACCTAGTTCAGAATGTCAGCTTGCAGAATGTACAGCACAATTATAGTAAAATGACCAATGAATGGTGTCTGGAGCTACTGCATGGGAAAGTAGCCACAAATCTAGTAGTCTTATTGTAAAATATGACTTCCTTGAACTTCCTGGAATTGTTTATCCTGTTAGTTTCCTAACAGAATACATTTTAAACATTTCTGCTAACCTTTATTCTCTAAATCCATGCAAGAAGTGGTTTGATGACAGCACACAAATCAATGTGGTTTTAATTAAAATACCAATAAGGGCAGAAAAAAACAGAAAAGTCTTACTGTCACCTGCATTCATTTAATTTAATTTTGAAAGAGCAATTGTATTCCTGTACAATCAGTTTGCACAAATGATTCATTGCTTAACATACATTACAGTCCTGGAGGTAAATATACTAAACCGCCGGTTTGAAAAAGTGGAGATGTTACCTATAGCAACCTCCTCCTCCCAGCCTCCCATCCCACCATGACCTCTCCATTGTCGTTAACAACACTACCATCTTCTCTGTCACCCAACTCCGCTGCTTGGGTGTCACCCTTGACTCCTCTCTCTCTTTTGCCCCCCACATTCATTCCCTTGCCCAAGCCTGTCGCTTCCAACTACGCAACATCGCCCGCATCCGTCCCTTTCTCTCTCAGGAGGCCACCAAAACCATCATACACGCACTCATCATCTCCCGCCTGGATTACTGCAACCTTCTCCTCACTGGCCTCCCCCACTCCCGTCTCTCCCCCCTACGCTCTATACTCAATGCGGCCGCAAGACTCATCTTCCACTCACGCCGCTCCTTCTCTGCCTCCCCTCTCTGCCTTGCCCTACACTGGCTCCCTTTCCCCTACAGAATCCTTTTCAAACTCCTCACCACCACTTACAAGGCTCTCTCCCACTCTACTGCCCCTTATATCTCTAACCTCCTCTCCATTCACACTCCCGCCCGCTCCCTGCGCTCGGCCAATGACCGCCGCCTCTCCTCCACTCTGATCACCTCTTCCCATTCCAGAATCCAAGACTTTTCCTGTGCAGCCCCCCTTCACTGGAATGACCTCCCTCGCTCCATCCGCCTCTCTCCTACTCTGTGCTCCTTCAAACGTGCACTCAAATCTCACCTCTTTCTCAAAGCCTACCAACCATCCACTTAACCCCCTTCTCCTCCACTCATTCTCCCCTCTCTCCCATTCCCTCAACTGGCTCCTCTTGTGCCTGATCTGTTTAACCCTCCCTTAGGATGTAAGCTCGCATGAACAGGGCCCTCTTCCCTCCTGTCTCCTTACCTGTTCTTCTGCTCCATGTCTAATGCATCAGCCTGCCTGGAGTTTCTGAAGTATTGGTACTTTTTGTTTATTGTTCTGTACTGTGTCACCCTGTATAGTCTACTGTTTCTACTATGTGCGGCGCTGCCGAAACCTTGTGGCGCCTAACAAATAAATGATAATAATAATAATAATAATAATCAGATCTTAGCTGTCATTATAACTAGAAGCTGATTGGTTGCTATAGGCAACATCTCCTCTTTTTCAAACCCGCAGTTTATGAAATATACCCCCTGGGGGTAGATTTACTAAAGTGATTAAAAAGTAAAAGTGGAGGTGTTGTCCATAGAAATCCGATTTCCTCTCTCTTTTATCTAGAAAATGATGGCCAGAAGCTGATTGGCTGCTATGGGTAACACCTCCATCGTACCTGTTTAGATGCTTTTGTAAATGTACCCCCTGATCTGGCAGAGTAGAAATACATTTCCAGGGCATGTTCAATGTACGACGGTTGTAGGATCACTACACTAAACTGTCAGATTAGCTGTAGATGTGACTGTCTACATTTCATTTTATTGCATTGATTGCCACCCACACACTTGTCAGTGCTCAACATATCAATAAAAAGAAATACATAAAATGGAATGTTTGGATTGGAACATGTGTGGACTGATTGACTGTCTAGTTAACAAGCTCTAAAATACCAACAAGACATTAACAAGCCCCAGCAAACATTACATTTGTGGCCCTTACAATTTTCACCATTTCTATTCTAAAAGCAGAATAAACAGACTTTACAGATATCGAAGGAAAATACGAAAAAAAAAACAAAAACATTTTTCCCCTGCAGTACAGGTTATGAGATAGGAGGGATATTTGCATTATTACAAGTTGGAATTGCGATCAGAGGGCTTTTACTGTTTGTATTTTTCACTCTATAAGATTGCAAAGCACCATCAGAAAGTGATGTGTTCAATCACTAAGGCCAGTATTTTATTAAAGTATGATTTATTTCATGTTTTGTCTTCTACCTCTAATTGCCTCATGAAGAGCATTTGACAGTCCCAAAATGTCAGGAAGCATCCAGGTGTTGCCCATTTAGAGATAGAGCTAGATAAGGGTCCAGTTTTTATAAACAGAGGTCCTGGGCCAAGCGTCTGATTCTCTTTCACTATCTTAGTCACCTAAAACTGTCCTGTCCTTCCTGTAAAATTCAAACGCATTTAAACTGCTTCCAACATCCACCGATTCTCTTTCAAACATCTTAGGAATTAAGTATTTAAATATTAAGCACTCTTGGCAAAAATAAGGACTGTTCAGAGGAGGGAACAGATGGGAGCCCTTCACAAAACATAGTAACAGTCATTTACAAAAGTGAAAATATGCACCTCCCACTGCGCAAGTGCTATCTTTGCTGTTGAAAAGGGAGGAGCTAGGTGGGAGGGGCATTCCTTGCTGAGTTTCATTCATGCTGTTGGTTATGCGCCCACTTGTAAAAATGGGATTTGCTGGATATGATTATTTAAGGGAGATTCACAGCGAATCAAGGCACATTTAGAGGGCATCCCCTATTTATTGAAGGGCCGCAGAAGGACTTGAGTATTACACATACATGTAGGTGGTAGATGTAAGTCTGGCCTATGCTTTAAATGGAATGCCTTCTGCCCCCTCCAGGTGCACTTAATTTGAGAATCTGCATTTTTAGCCGTATTTCAACCAATGTAATAATAGCACACAAAAGTAACACGTAACAATAATCATGATTAATTTGTTATTCATGAGGCTGGAAAAAAGCAATTATAGGAGCAAGATTTTAACGTTTAAATGAATAAGGGGGTTGGTCCTAAAGTGTCAGTTATGAAAGATTTTTAAGTGTCATTGTTACTCAGTCCCTGTGTGCATTTACAGCCAGGTCTGCACATCCACAAAAGCTAACTTTTAAGTTAGGTACACACTACACAGTTTTCATCCAATAATCGGCTAAATCAGCCAACATACGACCGCTCGTTCAAAAGTCGGGTCAGTGTGTGCAGTGACACGATTGTCGAAAGTCTGCCCAAATGGACGATTCTCGCCTCATTTGGTTGGTCGTACCGTTTAATATTTTCGTTCCAATCTCGTTTCCGCTGTGTAGTGTGTATAAACTTCCGACCGATCCACAACAGTGTGTACGAAATTACAGTCATTGCTCACGACAACATGGCTGTAAAAAGTCGCTAAAGGGATGTCTGCTCTTCCCGTTATCGTCCTAAACAAGGCTAGTGTGTATGCAGTCCATGTACCAAGCGATCGGAACATCGATCGCATGTAAAATCGATCGGCATATAAAGTTGATGGAAAATTCTGTAGTGTGTACCTAGCTTTACAAAGCCAGTTCCAAAACATGGGTTTAATTAACTGCAGGCATCTTAAATGTTATACATGAAGGGAATAGTAGGTGCATTCTGTCTTCAATTGCCAAAATAATTTCACTTTTATTAAGCACAACCTATTGGACTCATTTTTTTCCTTTTAAAAAGGCTGGAAATTTATTATTTAGAGGTCAACAAAAGTCACTTTTGCCTACTTTGTTTATTTTTGGAACTAGCAGCTGTGTCATCCTCAGAATTCCGAGAGAATCTTTAGTGTATTTTTATATACTAATCAGTACAATAGGCTTATACAGAATAACGTATTTTATTTTTGTTTGCTTTTTTTCCTTTCAGTAAAATTAATGTGTTGGGGATTTCTCTGGATTCACTGAAATAAGACCAAATAATAGTTCCCTGACACAATAAATAAAGCAGTTTGCATTTAACGTACTAAGCTGTATTTTACTTTCCATAAATGCTGAATCACTATCTTTTAATGTCCCCAGGGATATATCTAGCTTCTTTTACAAACTCTCCAGATTACTTATTCAATTATCTGGGATTGCGCCATCACTTCTGATGATACCTTAATTAACATCTGTTCCCGTAAGCTGTGTCTATGAACTCTCTAATTCTCAACTGTTTCTCATCTTGGATATCATCCAACGTCTTCAAATAAATGTCTGCCATGTATGTATAAGTTCATTTATTTATCTACATAGTCCTTTACAGAAAAATAAACAATTACAAATGAATATAGGAAACATAAAGATGGATACAGAATGTATTAAGAGAATACTTAAAATACTATAAATGTATAATTTTGTTCAAATTTATACTACTAAATTGGGCCAATTTCTGATATTGCCCTCTCAGACCTCATGTGAACAGAAGAACAAAACATTATTGGGCATAATAATGGCTAATTTATGAGTTGAGCAGTTAAAAAAGATTTCGTGCCATGTTATAAGGTGACTGCTTGTACATGCTCTGATGGTTTTACCCTGCTGCAGACCAATCCATGTGGCAAGATGGCATCGTTCCAAGGTAGCATTTGATAGCTGAATGATGGCCAGATCAGGAGTGGGGTCGGATCAGGCATTTCTATTGTATGTGTCTAATTCACTAAAACAAGATCTTGTTTTGTATGTGAAACCAAGATATAGAACTGGAAGGTATTTGGCAATACTTCCAATAGGGCTTGGTATAATCATTCTTGCAACATAACATATAGAACCATAGTGGGGCAATTAAATTGTTGACGATGTGGCGAGCAGACATCGCGCTGCGCACATTGCCGGCAATTATGGTAGAAATCTCCGGTTATTTACCGTTGCAGCCCATGGAGCGGAGATATCTGTCAAATCTACGCCACGGGGTGTCTCACGGGAGCTCCAGAGACATCTCGTGTCTAACTGAATTCCACCATACTGTTAAGCCCAGTGATACCAAAGTAACACAAGTAAGGCAGCCTTACTTATTGCATACCATAATGAGGGGTAGATTTAACAAACCTTCTCAAAAGGAAAAGTGGAGATGTGAACTATAGCAACCAATCAGGTTCTAACTATCATTTTCTAAAATGTACTAGATAAATGATAGCTAGATTCTGTTTGGTTGCTAAGGGCAACACCTCTACTCTTCCTTTTTAGAAGTTTTGATAAATCTACCCCTAAGAAACAATAGAACATGAAACGGAGAAATCTGCAAACTCTGAAATGTAGACATCAAGGCAGTACTTTCATGTGACATTCTTATTTTTACAAGGCCACAAATATTGAAGTTGCATTGTGGCCGTGCAAAACCAACAGACCAATAAAAGTAATGTTGCTGGCTGAAGCAGGATCTTGTTCTAATACATGTACTGTACTCATGGTGCACTCTTCCTATAAAATTCTCCTCTAAAGTTCTCTGTCCGTTGGAGAATTAGATTTAAACTCCTCACAATAATGTACAGATTTACTTTCTTGTCGACATTGCTCTGCTCATGATCTTCTCCCCTCCATATCTGTTAACACATCTAAGCATCCAGTCTGCATCCATATCTGACTGTACACAACCATTGAAAAAACATTGGTTATCTGTAACATTATTTAACATATTGTTACGTAACTCTGTAGGTCAAGCTTATAGTGAGAAATAAATTAATAAGTCAAACCGCAAATTGATTTGTTCTAAATTCACCAATTATTTAAGCCACGAGTCAGCTGATTGAATCAGCAGAACAGATCAGTGTGTACCATGGATTTGGTTAGGACTGGAAATATCAACAGATATTTGTATAATATGATTCCCCTCTCTGTCAATGTTATTGTTTATGCTATAGGAATGGAATAATTGGATGACAGAGTGTAAAACAGCAAATATGACTTTGCACTGTTGGGCCATGTTTTGTACACAGTACGTACTTAGGTTCACTTGTTTATTGTGTATGAAGTTGCCCCTTGTGCCTGATAGTTGTGTGAGCTCTTTGCACCAGCATACACCCACAGCAAACAACAAAGCAGACTTACGGCACTGTCTAGTTTCCATTTGTTCCACTGCTTCTCCTTATTAAATGCAAAATCTCCGGGCCTGATTCATTAAGGATCTTAACTTAAGAAACTTCTTATTTCAGTCTCCTGGACAAAACCATATTACAATGCAAGGGGTGCAAATTAGTATTCTGCTTTGCACATAAGTTAAATACTGAATGTTTTTTCATGTAGCACACAAATGCTTGATAGCTTATTTGTACACTGAAATTTAAAGTAGATATTTGTGAAGTTTCTTAATGAATCAGGCCCTCCATCTTTTTTTCACTGACCTTCACTGACCTTCTCATCTTCAGGTCTCCATTACCCAATAGGCTGACTAGGTTGCAGCCTAAGGCATGAGGCTTGACGTATTTCCATGGTAAAGACTCAGCGGCGCACGGAGGATTGTCGGGGGGGGGTTTCCCCCCGCTGGCCCCCCCCCCAAAAAAAAAAAGCGAGAGAGAGCTGCTGCGCATGCGCAGCAGCTCCGTTTCGCCAGCGCTGTCCTATACAGCAGCCGCGGCGCTGTCTAAGAAGCGTCTGCGGCAGTGCTGTATACAATACAGCACCGCTGCGGACGCTTCTTTGACAACGCCGCGGCTGCTGTATAGGACAGTGGCCACTTAGTTAGCGCAGGGGGGGGTTTCTAGAGACTCAGAAACCCCCCCTGCGTGCGCCACTGAGACTGAAGACAACCAGTCATCCTTGGGTGGGTGCTTGAGGATAAGCTTTTTGGAGAGACAAGGATGGAGACAGGCGCAGGCATAACAGCCCCCTTCACGTCTCCTCAGTAGTGCTCGTTTGTGCCTCCGTTCTGCTATACCGATTTTAATCAAAATTAAAACGGTGACAAAGATTGCTATGACCCTTTTAAAAAGCCAGGTGGAGCTAAGTTTCGAAAACAGTGAAAAGAAACATTGGAGGGTGCTGCACAAAGCCGAATTTTAAATTACTGTCCAATTCATCTTTATCTACCGCGTATTCGGCTGGTGCAGTGGCGGAACTACCATTGGTGCAGCAAATGCAGAGCACTGGGGCCCATGGAGATAATGTTCCTCTTTGAAGTATATATGCATTCAGGACAACTGAATGAAATTAAATGAAAATACAAGTATTATGGAGCTATTGTGCATAAACATGCAATAGTAAATGGGTTATTGGTTAAAACAAGTAAAATGTTTTTGTGCATCCACAGAAAAGCAAACTAAGTGAAGGCAGGTTGAAATTTTGGGAAGTTTAAGCCAATGAATAGATTTGTTAAAGGTATAACATTTATATTAAACGTATCAATTAAATATTTTTTTTTTTTAAAAAAAACATGTTTTGATGTTTATAATACATAGCATCATCCCAATTGTCAAAAATAATCACTTTTCATTTTAGTAGTAAAAACAATACGGTATCTTTCCTACTCAGACGTACCATCTTGGTAAGCTTACTTGCAGTTTTAATTAACCTTTATTCAGGAATTTAGTACAAATATAAAACAAACTGTCACTGTCAGCGTATTGGCCCATGAAACAGGGCAGCATGTTATAGCCGCACAAAGCTTGCACAAATGGTAGATAAGAAAAACGTAAACCTGAATTGTTGCTCTACCTCACAAACTACCTAGGGGTAAATTTATCAAGCTGCAGGTTTGAAAAAGTGGACCTGTTACCTATAGCAACCAATCAGATTCTAGCTGTCATTTTGTAGAATGTACTAAATAAATCATCATCATTTCCGTAGCGCTATACAGAGAACTCATTCACATCAAACCCTGCCCCACTGGGACTTACAGTCTAAGTTCCCTAATACACACAGACTAGGATCAATTTGTCAGCAGCCAATTAACCTACTAGTATGTTTTTGAAGTGTGGGAGGAAACCAGAGCCCCTGGAGGAAACCCACGCAAACACAGGGAGAACATAAAAACTCCACACAGTTAAGGCCATGGTCGGGAATTGAACTCATGACTCCAGCGCTCTGATGCAGAAGTGCTAACCACTTAGCCACTGTGCTTATAAATGATAACTAGAAACTGATTGGTTGCTATAGGCAACATCGCCACTTTTTCAAACCTGTACCTTGATAAATTTACCTTCTGTACTTTGTTGTCACTTGGGTTGTGCTACATGAGGTGGCACATAAAATGGTGCCCTTCATACACCTTTTATTTTTAGCATCATGAATAGTGGTACTACTGCAATGTAAACTGTAAATAACAAGCACTGTGGTTTTAGTTATTATTACAGCTACCAAGAAACATAAACTACAAACTTTGAACAGCAAGGAAACATTTATTTCTAAAATTAATTCTCTACATTTTATGACCCCTTAAAGTAGCACTACCGCCAAGAAAAATGGAACCTAAGGTGGCCTACCCCAATAAGGGCAGCTTCATGCAGCCGTTTTAGCAGGGCTCCCTCACATTCCCAGCCAACAAACGAGGAGGGGTGAGCAGGAAGGCCAATCACAAGCTGTAATCAAGATATTGGAGATTGTAATTGGTCCTCCTTCTCACAAACCCCCTCTACCGCCATCTAAAGGTGGTCAAGTAAATTGATTTTTCCTGTCAGACCCTGGGAAAAGCAGCTGCATGTATTAGCCAGTGGGTCTCTGACGAAGGAGAGGAGATGCAATATTAAAAAAAATATCCTAAGTGGTAATGCAGCTCTAAAACCTACTGCCTGCGACAAATGTCTTGCCTTGAATTTTCTCAGAATTTCCACCAGTCATCCTACATGCTTTTAATAGCATATTGGTAATGGCATTAGTGCTGAATTCAGAAAGTCAGGAACAATTTTCCTGAGCAGTATGCACTCTCCATTGTAAGCTGGAACAATAAAGCCTGAGGCTAGCCTCATCCTTTCCACTCACAGCAATAATAATAATAATAATAATAATAATAATACTACATGATATAGTATATGGTAATGGACAAAAAATAAGCTAAATGTATACATTGGAATCTTCCTGTTCCATGAACATATATAACAAAGAAATCTGCCTATTACATGAACATACTGTATACAACATAGGAATCTGCCTATTACATTAACATATATAACAATTAAACCTGCCTATTACAGGAACATACAGTATATAACAATGGAATTTTCCTATTACATAGCATGTGAACAATGCTGGACATATTCACATCTAAATGACCCTTTACTCTTTAATTTCCAATATTCTCATTTTTCTCTAGTCCTAGAAATGCCCCATATGCTTTTTTATTCTCTCCCTCACATTGTGCTCCAACTATACATAGTCCATACTACTGCTCCCTATTCATTCACTCATTCATTCTATTCACACAGCTATGCACTTTTTCTCACTCTCACCTGCCCCATTTTCTTGTTCATCTCTTCCCTTCCATTTCTTCTTAATATTCCGCTGTAAACCATTTCCCCTTCCCAACAACTTTTTAACCAAACTGTCCCATCTTCCTTTCACTTTCCTGGACCTCTTCCCATATTATTGTATCTGAGCAGAAACTTTACATAAAAATTCCTGTAGTTGCCGTAAGTGTAGGGTAGATGAGTACAATATATAAATATCTATATACTTCCAGTTTTGAGTGGGTTTGAGTGTGATTAAGATGTCTAAAACTCCCCACCCTCTGCTTAGGGCAGAGTCAGAAGAGGGTCACATTTCCTTTGCTTTAAATGAACTATATGAAAGCAGAACATTGCAATTTAGGTTATTATCTTTTTTTATCCATTGGGTTGCATGAAATAAAAATGTGTGTGGATGTTACCCATCGCTTTATAGGCAGAGTGGGCTAGTTATGATGTGGTAGGCTTATATGTTATTTTTGTATACTCCTCTATTACCAGGAAGGGTTGTATATACCATCTAGTCATAGGCCTAGAACATACTTGCCAACTTTTTGCAGTCGGCGTCCGTAAGCTGCCGAGGGGAGGTGGGCATGCGGGGGGCGGGGCTCAGAAAATAGTGTCATTTTGACTCGGCCTCATGACGTAATGACGCGTGATTTTACAGCAGGGGATGGGGTGAAATGCCGCGATTCCATGAGAATCGCAGCATTTTGGATCTAATTCTCTCCTAGGAGTCTGGGAGACCCACACGGAATCCAGGAGTCTCCCAGACATTCCGGGAGAGTTGGCAAGTATGGCCTAGACTAGAGCTTCTCTGTTTTGGCAACAAGAAACATTTTACACTTACTTGCTTATGTTTTTGTTTCATTTACTGCACTGTCCTTCAAAACCATGCAGAAAGGGATGATTTGGGTAGCATCATTGAATATATTAGGAGCACCAGCATCGCTCAGCTGCCACGGCTATATGTCCATGGTAAATCATGACGATAGGAGGTTTTCTATTGCTAAGAGAAGCATCAATAGCAAGTTAACCCTAAAGCCACTTTATAATAAATAGGCCTGATAATGAGAAGAGAGGCTTTGGAATGTCACTCTGAGCTCTGTCTGCACTGTGGCAAGCCCCCCCTCCCCTGCCATCCCATCTCATGCTGAGAGCTGAAGCCATTGTTTTTGCCAACCAGAGAGGTTTTTAAAAGCAGATGATGATTTATAGGAGAATAGCTTAGAAAAATTGAGTTTATGCTTAAGAGGTACTTAACTTGCAATTTAATAAAATATAAGACATCTAAGGGGGATTGCTACTTTAGCTTGATCATTGTGAAACTATAGGATGTTTTTAGAATGTATCTTTATGCCTTCTCTAACATATGATTCCACGATACACCTCAGAGAGGTTGCCTCAAACAGGAAGTCACCTTGCTTATACTGAAAAGGTTAATAAGCTTTAGCAGAGAGAGTTTAAATCCCTTTCATGAACTGTGGGAAAGATGTTGTAAGCGTACAGAGATGGGAGTGGTGGGATTGGATTTAATTACGGTTCCCAGAAATCTTTCCAGATAGACTGATGATTATTTAATGCAGAATGTAATAGTGATCAGCATTTTGGGTGTGTGTGAGGTGTCTTGGATACAGCCTGCCTCTCAGCCCTCCTCACTGCCAGGGCATTGCATTTATTTATGTGTATTTGAAAAAAAACACATCTGTCTAACTGTTTAAACATATTCTTTATTAAGTCTGACTGCAGAATAAGGACAAAGAACAAAGAGCTTTTACCGAAAAAGTCATAAAGTTCCATTTCATACAGTTACTATCCAACAAAGTCGCTCTGACTATGCTAATATCATTCAAGAAGCAAAGTTGGTTCTGTTTCCTTGGAAAACTACAATGCCAAACAGCACGTTAGTTCTCCTTGCATTTGAAAGAGTTGCTTTGTGCCAAATGTCCTAAGCCATCCAATACACTCAGTCTGCCATGTCATATAGAAGGGAGGTGTGCATATTTTACCATACTCGTATTAAATCCTAAATATATGTAGTGGTTTTTATACCTCAATGGACAATCCAATTTTAACATTTGTGGAGTTGGCAATGTCTGGCTAAAAACTAAATTAAGATAACTTTATTTATTTGTGTTCCCAAGTAAATAGGTCAAAATGTACTCAGACTTCTCACAATAAAAGGAATACTAAATTGATGCAGTTTACTGAAGACCTGAGGGATACAGATCAGGGAAATTAAGGCACGCGGTTTAGATTTCAGTGGAAGTAATATACAGAGCAAAAAGAGTATTTGTATTCTCCCTGTGATATCACAAGACCGCCCTGTCTGGTTTTACACAACTAAGCACATATTTGCAAGACAGTAGTATTTTGGTGAAGCAGACATTTTTGTTTTATTTTGGATGGACAGATTTGGGAAACTGAATTTCTTATACAGAGTGTTATATGAATTGTGTGAAGGTTTTTGCTTTTTTTACACCCTCAACACAAATGCACTCTTTTGCTATAAAAGCTAGCTGCACCTTATTAACACAATAGGGGATAGGGGGTAAGGGAGGGGTAATGAATTACAGGAGAGAGTGTGAGGGAGGGGAAATGAATTACAGGAGAGAGGTTAAGGGAGGGGGAATGAATTACAGGAGAGAGAGTAAGGGAGGGCAATGAATTACAGGAGAGAGGGTAAGGGAGGGGGAATGAATTACAGGAGAGAGGTTAAGGGAGGGGGAGTGAATTGCAGGAGAGAGGGGAAGGGAGGGGAATGAATGACAGGAGAAAGGGTAAGGGAGGGGGAATGAATTACAGGAGAGAGGTTAAGGGAGGGGGAATGAATTACAGGAGAGATGTTAAGGGAGGGGGTATGAATTACAGGATAGAGGGTAAGGGAGGGGGAATGAATTACAGGAGAGGGAGTAAGGGAGGGGAATGAATTACAGGGTGTAGGGTGAGTGAGGGGGGAATGAATTAAAGGGTGTAGGGTGAGTGAAGGGAGAATGAATTACAGGGTGTAGGGTGAGTAAACTTAATTTACTTTGTCCCCATGTTTCAATCGGGAATGTTTTGATCTATGTAATATGTAATCTCATGGAAAATAATGTATTATACATTATTCCCTTATTATTCATGTTATCAATGCATAGAGAAATTAAAAAAATATTAGTGTCACAGTAATGGTACCTGTGACTGGATCACATATAAATTAGTTATGGTATAAATCTATTCAAAGAAAATAGCGCATGGCGCTTATTTATATAATTGCACATGCACTTATTTTTTATATTGTATATATTTTGGTAAAGAAAATCTTTAATTTCTGAAACAAGGGGAAGAAATTTGTTTCTTGTTTAGTCTTGCTAGAGGAAATGTATAATTTCTTAAGGTATATATCTGATACAAAAAGCCTTTGTGGATGGAAGCCTTTTGTGTATTGTGGTGTGGGAAAATGGCTTGTTTGGGGCTTGTGATTTTTTTTGTGTGAATGCATATTCTGCACTGTCTGAAGAAAGGCCCATATGTTAATCAGGTCTTTGATGTGTGAGGCCTTTTGAAGACAGGAAGGGTTAATTAAGATCTTGCTACTAGATTTCCTGCGTCTAAAAACAAGATGCAGGACATCACTGAATTTGTAAGATATCACAGATAAGTGTAAATATTGTTAGCTTTGCAATGCATGTAAATCAATGTTTTGGTAAACAGGTTATATCTTGATTCTAAAAATAGCCTGTGTCCAAATCAGTGTAAAAAGCACTGCCCTGTACACTGAAATGTATCATTCTGAAGTTCCATCTGACCTGACCACTGATACCTTTAATAAATGGAACTGTCCTTGTCAGGGCACCTGAGCAAAATTAAACATCACTCTTTGCTTCAAGACCCTGCTTGACAACTTCTTCAATATTGCTGTAATCCTGTGACCTGGAGATTACACCCTAAATCTAATCCGTTCACTGTCTGTTCCTAAAGTTGGACCCAGCTCTTCAGTACCACCGCTCTGCCGCTACCCTGCAGCTCTGGTCAGTGTGACAGGCCAGGGGGGATCCATCCACAGCAACCCTGATCCATAGTAAGAGGTCCGAGTAAGAGTTACCAGCCCACGTGTACCAGCACAGGAGTAGACTATTATGACTATAGTTACGCCATTGGCTCTTACCAGGGCTCATAGTTGCCATCTTTCCTTTAATTCTATAGACTGTAAAATATTTTAAAGATTTTCCCAACTGCACAGTAGAAGTCCTCATATTTACTATATTGGGTAATATTTGTCATACACATTCTTAATCACCTGGCTGTATAAGTCAATATTGATGAGTATTGAGAATATTAGTATTTAAAAGGTTAAAAATTATATTCTAAATAAGTTCAGTAAATATGTAATTATGGGGACAGTAGTACAACAATGTCCCCTATACACCTCAGCACATGACATGCATACATGTCCTCTCTCAGCTGCATAGTAACCCTGGAAACCCTGGAAATTATTTTAAAATGTTGACATATATAAGGTTTAGTCTAGTCAATCTGCTATGGCATTCAAAAACATATATATATATATATATATATATATATATATATATATATATATATATATATACAAGTTAACCCGTGCATGATACTCATGCATTCTAGTCAAATCAAGCTACTTAAGGTGTTAAAAAGGTTCTTGTCATGCATTTGGGCCATAGCCCAGGCCTCCTCAGGGAAGAGCGTTACTTCCCAACGTAAGCACCCTTTTTTAACGTGGTTTTGTCCACATGTCACCACCTCATCATTCTTCTCCATCACCTCATCGTTCATTTTCATCGCCACATCTATCCAGATGTCTATCCAGACACAGGGATCTCTCTCAGCGGTCCTGAGTATCACACTCCTCTCACTCTGTCACCCCCTGCAACCACCAACCACTCCCCACTGTCACCCCCGGCAATCACCAACCACTCCCAACAGTCACTTCTCCTTCAAGAAATATATATATATTTTTTAAAATCTTTATAAACACTTTTAACAAATTAAATTAACAAATTAAAAACATCTTAGTATACCAAATTTCAGCCCTTACTGAATTTTTTTTTCCACACACACTAAGAATTTAGTAGGTCAGTGTATAACTCCGCCCAGCAGGTGGCGCTGCAGCTTGGTTTTATTTTTTACACACACACACTAACACACGCCACTAGGCATATATATATATATATATATATATATATATATATATTATTATTTATTATTATTAATATTTATTTATAAGGCGCCACAAGGCATCCGCAGCGCCGTACAGAGACAAACAAAATCACAATACAATGGGAGACAGCACAGTACAGTAAACACAGCAACTCAGTACGCTCAATGCACAGCTAGAGAGGGCGGGGAAGGGGGAGGGAGGATCCGCAAACGACGGGGCCCAAGAAGGAGGGCGCGGAAGACAGGGAGACCCCCAGGGGGGAGGAGGGAGCGAGAGTGGACGTGGGGTGGAGGACCCTCGAGGAGGAGGGCTAAGTAGTTGGAGAGCAGAGTTAGAAGTGGTGGAAACAGGAGGAGAGATGGCCCTGCTCAGAGGAGCGTACAATCTAAGGGGAGGGGTGGACAGACAGAGAGACGCAGGGGAGAGAGGGAGAGTAGGGGGACAGAGGCAGAAGATAAGGTAGGAAGTTAAGTGGGAGACAGAAAGGCTTTAAGAAAAAGGTGGGTTTTTAGGGCCCGTTTGAAGCTATATATATATATATATTTGTGGTTATACTTTTCTCTGACTGAGTGCTTTCAGTAGTTTACATGGATCACCCTGAACCATACTTGCCGACTTTTTTGACCTTTCACAGTGACGTTCCAGAGGGGAGGTCCAAGTGGCAAGTGCAGGAAGCGTGACAATGAGAATTGCGTCATCACTGCCCTGCACCCACTGCACAATGCTGCAATTTGCATATTCACAATGAGTTGTGTGTCATTATGGCCTCTGCGCACTTCACTAGAGAAGTGGGCAAGATGTGGGTAGGTGTCCATCTCCCAGAAAATGTGGGATTTTCACAGACATTCCAGGAGAAAAGGTAAGTATGCCCTGAACATTTTTCAAAGTTGGCTGGTCTCTGAATATATGTGTATTTTTTTCACTATGTAGAATGAAAATCAGGGCAGTGGACTGGTGGTAGAAGGCACAGTTGTGCTCAGACTCCAGCCCTCCTTCACTATCTTAACTTGTTTGCATGGTCTGTGTGTGCAGTAAGCATTGACTAGAGCTTTATATTGAACTTTTATACCCTAGGTTTGCTGGACTGAAGGAACAGATGTTGTTTTGTATTTTTACTCACTTTGCTGTTTATTATTATTATTATTATTATTATTATTATTATTATTATGATTACTATTATTATTATTATTTTTAATTTATATGCATAAAACGCACTGGGTACATTTTCTTTAATCCAACCCAGTTCATATATTTCAGGTATGGTTAGGAATAGCTGCACAAAATATTTTTTTTGCACACATGGGGGAACAAAACAATAACACACAAGAGAAACTTTTTTAACACATCCATCCAAATTGCAGAACATTGATTAATAATGGGCGGCAGAATTTTGAGCAAGTGTCTTAGCAGAACTTTTATTTTGACTGGAAAACTTGCTATCTTATTCCAAAGATCTGAGCTGCAGTTTCATATACAGTAGTGTCAATTCTCTCACGGTCCTATAAACTATATGCCTGTGGTAGGGAAATTAGATTGCGAGTCCATGGGGCAAGGATTGATGTGTGTAAATAAATCTGATTGTACAGCACTGCAAAATGCATTTGCACTGAATAAATAATAATAGTAATAATAATAAACTATGGCAATTTATCACACTATTATTATAATATTATTAATATATTTCCTAATCTTTAGCTGTGCATTATCCTTAGTGTTGAATAAATATAGCCAATAAATCATGAGCTCCTTGGCATATGTGTACTGCCACTTTAAAATGAAAAGGCCTTAGCCAAAGTCTCTAACATGGATTAGAGGGGTGTAGGCTAGCATCTGTCTTACGTCTAAAGCCTGACAATGTTTAGAAAACAAGCTCGGCAGAAAGTAAATCCCACTTCCAAACCTTTGAGACAATACTTCATTGAAAAACATTCATGTGCCCTTGTTAAGAGTGGATTATTTTCTCCACGTTATACCATGTGTGCTGTTGTGTTATGTACGTTTTGTCAATGTTTCCCACTGCACACAAAAGGTGTTAATGCTAGGATTCAGACACAAATGTGCCCTTCTATAATTGTATTTATAGACAGATGGTAAAGTTAAGTGGCTGTTGTGCTTTTCACAGCAGGCTAATGGAAGCTTGCTCATGACATGAAGTGCCATTACAGTTCTGTTAGCAATGCAGTAGACCACTTTAACATATATATTTTTTTGTTAGTTAAGTGCACCTGTATATTTTATTTTATCGTATTGTTTTACATAACTAAAACAATACGATAAGTATAATGTAAAACAATACGATAAGTATAAGTGAAAAGCGTACTTTGGTTCAGGGTGTTAGCACCTCTTGTTATAATTTTTAGGGCAGCAATGTGTCACCCCTTTTGAAGTGTGCATGTGCAAAGACATGCATTTTTCATGTTTCGATCATGACACAATTCAATGTAACAGAAAGGGGTCATGCTGAAATAATGAAAGGAGCATCAAAAACTGTTTTCACTTTTGATGGGTTTCTTATGTTTTTGTACGTACTGAACAGAAATACTATGATTGTATTGAATGGGTTTATACAGGTGTCCTCTTCTACCCGCCATATAATTCAGATATGTAACATGTCCATATAGGAATCAAGGCTCATAGGTTACATATAGACTAAAAAGCAGAAAAACGCTGGTTTAAGTCACAAATGTAATCAATAGTTATTATAAATTCTTTATATTTAATGGGAAAAAACAATGATATAATCACATATATAAAAGATTCTTCCAATATGATAAACTTGGCAGGTATATAACTCATACTTTTGCCTACTCTCCCGGAAGAGTAACCAAACCTCCCGGATTAGCCTAAATTCACAGCATAGAATGGCGAGGGTGGGGCTTAATCATGTCATTAAGCCCTGTCCCCGCTATTCAATGCCGTGAATTTTGGCATTTTATAGTTGGGGCGGGGCTATGGTGACTCAATAACGTCACCATGTCCCCTCCTAACCCCTGTCACATGACTTATGCCCCGGGAGCTGCCAGGGGAGAAGTTTTGAAAGTTGGCATGTATGATATAACTTAATATCAAATAACCAAATTATATTATTGTTCAACTAGCTCAGTGTTTCCTAACTCCAGTCCTCATGCACCCCCACCAGCTCATGTTTTGAGGATTTCTGTTGGTGGAAACAGGTGGGATAATTACTGACCCAGCCAAGTAGACTAAGTCACCTGTGCATGATTAACGAAATCCTGAAAACATGAGCTATTGGGGGTGCATGAGGACTGGAGTTGGGAAACACTGATCTAGCTCAACAATATGTTATCATGTAATATATATAAAGATTGAAGTCTCTAATGAAACCGCCCCCTAAGAGGCAGAGAAATGTGTTAGAGAATTCTAACTTGAGGTTTTCCAGTCTACAATTTTTGGCTCAATATTCTTATCTTCATAGTCAACATTTGTTTGGGAACAGAGTCCTTTCTAGAGTTGCAGCCTCTATTACATTCCGGGAGCCATATTCTGGATCATATGCTCCAGCTACATTTGTACAACAAAATGGAACAGACTTTCCTAATGGTTTCTATGCTTGCCTAAAGAGGATTGAATTATAGTCTAACTGTGAGTCCTTGAAGTGGTCTGTTGCCTATAAAGGATTGAATTGAGTACCATGTACATGCTTGTTGAGTACCTGTAGAAGACTTGAATTGCACCAAATTTATCTTGATCTTTTTATAAGAGGCATAATTGGGAACTTTAAAACATATATATTCGGATTATTGATGTAAATTTCTCTGTACCTCATAAGGGCCAATACATTTAAAGGATTGGACATTTTCAATATTTATATTTATTCAAGTTTATCATGTTGGAAGAATCTTTTGTATATGTAATAATATCCCTGTTTTTATATTAAATATAAAGAATTTTAATAAATATTTATTACATTTGTGACTTAAAACAGTACTCTTCTGCTTTTCAGTCGGTTTGCTTTCAGTATACAGCAGTACAGTACCTGTTAATGTTGCACAGCGGTTTAGTCAAGCACCCGGATATACCCATTAGTGCCTAATTGGTTTTTTTGTGGTTTTCATACATGACATGCATTGGTTGTGAAAAATTATGCCGTCCTGAGCAAATGTTCACATAATATTACCCTGGTCTCATCTCTTCTCTGTTCATGTAATTAAATATATAGCTGTTATAAAACATGAAAGGATCATAAAGCTACAAAAATATCTCCAGCTGCCTTGAGCCGAGAATTAGAACTGTATCTTTGATTACCAACTGACTGTAGCCAGAAGCTAGGACAGTACCTGGAATCACCAACTGCCCACAGCCAGGAACTAGGACAGTACCTGTAATCACCAACTGCCCATAGCCAGGAACTAGGACAGTACCTGTAATCACCAACAGCCCACAGCCAGGAACTAGGACAGTACCTGGAATCACCAACTGCCCACAGCCAGGAACTAGGACAGTACCTGGAATCACCAACTGCCCACAGCCACAGCCCAAATCCAGGGGTCATTTCTCCTTACTTATCCTCCTCGACCTCTCCGCGGCCTTTGACACCGTGGACCACCCCCTCCTTCTGCAAACTCTTCTCTCTCTAGGCCTCTCTGGTTCTGTCCATACCTGGTTCTGCTCTTACCTTGCAAACCGCACTTTCTCTGTCTCCATGTCCGGCTCTTCCACCGCCCCCACGCCCCTCCAAGTAGGAGTCCCCCAGGGCTCTGTTCTCGGCCCCCTTCTCTTTTCGCTCTACACTTCCTCCCTTGGTGCGCTCATCTCCTCCTTTGGTCTTCAGTATCACCTTTATGCTGACGACATTCAACTCTACATCTCCTCTCCTGATCTCTCGTCCACCCTCCTCTCTCGTGTATCTGACTGCCTCTCTGCCATCTCCTCCTGGATGTCCTCACGCTTTCTCAAAATTAACATCTCCAAAACAGAACTCATAGTCTTTCCTCCTTCCAGACTCCCCTCTCACCACAACCTCTCAATCGTTGTTAACAACACTACCATCTCATCTGTCACCCAACTCCGTTGCCTGGGTGTCACCCTTGACTCCTCTCTCTCTTTTGCCCCCCACGCCAAATCCCTTGCTCAAGCCTGTCGCTTCCAACTGCGCAACATCGCCCGCATCCGACCCTTCCTCTCAAAAGACGCCACCAAAACCATCATCCATGCACTCATCATCTCCCGCCTAGACTACTGCAACCTCCTCCTCACTGGCCTCCCTCTCTCCCATCTCGCCCCGCTCCGATCTGTACTCAATGCAGCTGCCAGACTTATCTTTCTCTCACGTCGCTCCTCCTCTGCCTCCCCTCTCTACCAGGCCTTACACTGGCTCCCTTTCCCTTACAGAATCCTCTTTAAACTCCTTACTACCACTTACAAAGCTCTCTCCCAGTCTACTGCTCCCTACATCTCTAACCTCCTTACCATTCATACTCCCGCTCGTTCCCTGCGCTCGTCAAATGACCGTCGCCTCTTCTCCACTCTCATTACCTCTTCCCATTCCCGAGTACAAGACTTTTCCCGAGCTGCCCCCCTGCACTGGAATGACCTCCCTCGCTGCATCCGTCTTGCTCCCAATCTGTGCTCCTTCAAGCGGGCACTCAAAACTCACCTGTTCCTGAAAGCCTACCAACCATCCACTTAACCCCTCATCCACTCTGCTTGTTCTCCCTCCTCTCCCCTGGTCCCTTTTTCTCCATTGCATCACTGCCTCCCTTCGTGCCTATTTTGTCCATCCTCCCTTAGGATGTAAGCTCGTATGAGCAGGGCCCCTCTCCCCTCCTGTCTTCATACCGACTCTTCTGCTCCGCCCTCACTCCATATGTCTGCCCGGAGTTTCCGAAGCATTGGTACTTAGTGTTTATTGTTCTGTGATGTTTTACCCTGTATGGTCTACTGTTCGTATAATGTAAGGCGCTGTGAAAACCCTGTGGCGCCCAACAAATAAATGATAATAATAATAATAATAATAACTAGAACAGTATCTGTAATCACCAACTGCCCACTGCTAGGAACTAGTACTGAACCTGTAATCACCAACTGCCCATAGCCAGGAGCTAGGACAGTAGCTGTAATCACCAACTGCCCACAGCCAGGAACTAGGACAGAAGCTGTAATCACCAACTGCTCATAGCCAGGAACTAGGACAGTACCTGTAATCACCAACTGCCCACAGCCAGGAACTTGGACAGTAGCTGTAATCACCAACTGCCTGGAGCCAGGAACTAGGACAGTACCTGTAATCACCAACAGCCTGCAGCCAGGAACTAGGACAGTACCTGTAATCACCAACTGCCCACAGCCAGGAACTAGGACAGTACCTGTAATCACCAACAGCCTGCAGCCAGGAACTAGGACAGTACCTGTAATCACCAACAGCCTGCAGCCAGGAACTAGGACAGTACCTGTAATCACCAACTGCCTGCAGCCAGGAACTAGGACAGTACCTGTAATCACCAACTGCCCACAGCCAGGAACTAGGACAGTACCTGTAATCACCAACAGCCTGCAGCCAGGAACTAGGACAGTACCTGTAATCACCAACAGCCTGCAGCCAGGAACTAGGACAGTACCTGTAATCACCAACAGCCTGCAGCCAGGAACTAGGACAGTACCTGTAATCACCAACTGCCCACAGCCAGGATCTAGGACCAGGCCCGGCGCTCCCATTAGGCAACCTTAGGCAGTTGCCTAGGGCGCCGGGACCTGCAGGGCGCCGCTGACTAGATTTTCTAATCTAGTCAGCGGTTCAGCGGCACGAGAGAGATGCACAGCAGCGGCGGCGGGGCGGCCGCCGCTGTTTTTTAATGTCCGCATGATCACTGACGTCAGTCAGTGATCATGTGATAGTCTGTCCGGCGCCTCTGAGGTATCACACTGTCTGTCACTGACAGACAGTGTGAATAAAGTTATTCCCCCCTCCTCTCCCCTCTCAGCATGCATCGCGAGGAGCAGCTAGAGGAAGATAAGGTAAGTGAAATCTATTTTTTTTTTAATTTAGTGTGTTCGGGGGGCGCGGGCGGGGGCGGCTTGCCTAGGGCGCCGAGAACCCTTGCACCGCCCCTGTCTAGGACAGTACCTGTAATCACCAACTGCCTGGAGCCAGGAACTAGGACAGTACCTGTAATCACCAACAGCCTGCAGCCAGGAACTAGGACAGTACCTGTAATCACCAACTGCCCACAGCCAGGAACTAGGACAGTACCTGTAATCACCAACTGCCTGCAGCCAGAAACTAGGACAATACCTGCATTAATTAACATGTATCATCAACAACAGCTACTATTGTTATTCTACTAACTACCTTTTGTATCAAGTGTATCCCATGCCTCTTAGTTTATAAGATTGTTTGGTTGGGGTCATCTTTACCTTTTGGTTCATATTATTGCATGTAATTTGTTTGTATCCTGATCCCCTTAATGTACAATGCTTCCTTAGATGTTGACACTTTATAAGTAAAAGACACTGTAACAGGCAAACCCACAATGTGACAAGGGCTCCACAAATGGAGTTGGGTGTGAAGACTCCCAAAGACTGCCAACTCTGCACTGAGAAAATGTTCACACATTGCATTATAAAGATAAAGGAATTTCACATTATAATGCTTTGAATATTGTATTTTTTATGCCATTGGGAAAATGAAATATCCCAGTATGCACTGGAAGCTATTGGCTGGAAGGGCATGCTAGTGGTTGTGGCTCACTAAATACCAACGTGCTCTTCCAGGCAATGACTCCCAGAGCATGCTGGAACATGTAATTCCACAATAGCTGGCATCAATTCCTCAATTGTTGATGCAAAACCAGCAGGGGAATTAACGTTGGATGCAAACCTTTGAGTTTCAAGTCTAACTTTCTTGCTTGCCAAACCCCAGACTTTCCATGCAAGGTCCAATGAGCAGACAACTTTATTGAATAGGCTACAACATCAGACATAGTATGTGGAACTTTGGGTGAAAAAAGAGGCCCTTTTTTGCAGCGCCAAAAACTGCCCATCATTGAGCCTATGGGGGAAAGTCAATTGCTTGTGATACGTGTGGTACGTGGGCATCGTGTTGCGCACACTGCCAGCAATTTTGGCATCTGCGATTACTTTCCCTTGCACTCCTATGGGTTGTGAGGAAAAGTGAGCGTCGATTTCTGTCAACGAGGTGTCTCGTAAACGTTCCAGAGACACCTTGCGGCTAACTGTATCTCCCCCAGGACTAGTACATCAGTGCTCCATATTATTCATTGCTATTCTTGTTTCAGTTTACACATATTTGTTAATAGTGATACGAAAGTGTGTGATATAACGCACAGGCACCCATCTGTAGCCCTGAGAGCTTATCTGTCTTCCTCTGCAAGCAGGAAATCCTAGAGATAGCTCTGAAAACAATGTTTGTCCGCAGCCCCTTTCCCTGTTGGCTGTTGCTGGAGTGTATTTTTCAGAAACACAAAGATAACAGATAATGTTAGATCACATTGTAGCTTTTGGCTGAATCCCATGGCTTTTGTGCCTATTCTCTGCTAGCACTAAGAATGTGTCTATGAAAAGAAAGCTCTTGTTCTCCCTGTATCTTGGGTCTTATATCTGGCTGCAGTACAATACTTCTGGTCTTAAAATTAATAGTCACATATTGGCACTGTCAGTTTTATCTCTTCTATGTTCTGTGTCAAATGATGGAATTCATTTAGTCATATAAAGTTCTTCTTCTAAGTACTACGCTATGTCCTTGGGATCTGACTTAGTTACAGTGTTTACAACTCGTTGATCAAGTGATTGACTAAGTGTTCAAGAACATATATTATGTAGAAGTCAGAATACTCACCAGTTCTGCTCTATCACTAGTCACACATACCCAATAAGGGTCATTCACCATCTGCTCAAACTCAAATGACCATATATTTGGGTAAACACCACCCACTTTCATGTGAAGCACCACCCCTTTTTCAGGTCACAAATCAGGATGTCAAAATAGGGTTAGTTGTGACGTATGGATCTACTTTGCCCCAAAACAATATGCAGCAATAATTACAGCATTATTAGCAGTGGCCTGAACTATATGTGTATAGTTTATATCTTCAGTAAATTCTGACTATAGGTGGGGGATATACAACACCTTGTCCACCAATGTGCCACAGTATTAAACTTCTCCTGTGTACATATTATTAAAAGGACCTGATACCTAGATGGATATTTGCCCATAAGTAGCGGCCCATCCGTAAAGGGTGGTCTTCGGTACAATATATATTTATCAATATAGAAAGAGGCTATTTTAGTGTTGCTTAACCCAGTGCTACTTTATTATTATAAATTATAAATCTTAAATAATACAAACAAAAAATGCAACAAAAACAAACCTCACTTCATATTGTATTTTATTTTATATGTTTTTTCTCCCTACAGCCCTTTTGTTTTTGTTTTTTTAAAGACCTTGCTGATTATAATGCGTATAAATCATATTATAGCAATAGATTATATAATGTTCTATTACAGTACTGAACACAGGGGCTGATTTATGAAATGCAAAAAAGCCCTTTTGCTTTAAAAACCTGCTGTTTTTGCAAGCAAGCGGGCTTGGTTTTACATTGGACTATACACTAATAGGGTTATTACATGTTTTAGGGTTTACCCAAAACAAATAATATGAACAGTGCTACTGGGAGGAGGAGCAGAGCAATCTGACACCCTGACCCAGAGCTGGATTAAGGCTCTGGGAGCTCCGGTGTACTTTAGACAGGGGAGATCCCTATGATGTAACATTGTTATCATTTTAGACAAATACACAGGCAATACGGTGTGCACTACTGTTAGGTGCACGTAGCTCTGCCTTTACGAACACTACAGTGTGAAGCAGGACATACTTCCCAACTGTCCTTGCAGTCAGACTAAATCCTGACTAAGCGAGACAGTCACCCAAATTCGTGACTTCTCCACCAGATTCAGGACAGTTGGCAGACTGTCCTGCTCTCTCCTACCTGTTCTTGTCACTTTCACCAGCCATGGCTCCTGGTGTCTTTAGATCAGTTGCTGCTTGTCTGGATCCTGGAATGTTGGATGCCCTATTTGGGAAAAACAATGGGTACATGAAATTTAGAAAACTCCAACCAGCCACAGTGTTAAATAAATATCAGCCACGTTTTATAATAAAGTTTCCCACCTGTCCAACATTAAAATAATAGTATTCACATTTGATAAATATATCTATTTCTCTCCAACTAGCCCTAACATTAAATTAATAGCATACACATTTAAGAAATAGACCTATTTGCCCCCCAACATTAAACAGTATTCCCATTTAATAAACAAACCTATATCCGTCCCTCCAAACAGCCCCAGCAATAAATTAAATAACATTTACATTTAATAAATATACTAATTTCCCACAACCATCCCAGGCATTAAATAATTCATAATCACATTTAATAAATAGACTTAATTTTACTCAAACAGCCCCACATTCAATTAATAGCTCCCAAACCAACCCAGCATTAAATTAAAGGTCCAATCACCCCGTCTTAACTTCATAGGCCCCACTATTAAATTGCCCCACCACCCACAAATAAGATAGCACCCATAAGTAGCCCCCAAGCTACACTCCCCAATTAAATTAATAGCCTACCTATTATATTAAGATCCCCCTTCCCTCACACATTATATTAATATACTGGCCCTCACACACACACATACAATATACTGGCACACACACGCACATAGTATATATACTGACACACACACACACACAATATATATATATATATAGTGGCCCCCTCACACACACAATATATATAGTGGCCCAATCACACACACACACGCACACACACACAATATATAGTGCCCCCCTCACAATACACTGACACACAGAATACACTGACACATGCACACACACAATACACTGACATACCACCACCCCGTCCCCGCCGACACTTACCTTGTTCCAGCCGTGCTGCGCGGTGAAGTTCTTAGTCTTTACACATGGGACGGCACCTGTCACATGGTGCGCGTCCTATGTGACAGCAATAGGGGGCCACACAAAGTGGGAGAGAAGGGGGAAGGACCGTGGCCAATAGGAAAAGGTGGCTGGTCTCGGAGGAGGGGCCAGCCACCAATAGAGACTAGGCAGGGACCAGCCCAAAATAGTCTTTCTTGGTCTGGCCCAGAGGGCATATGCCCCACTGCCCCCCACCCCAGCCCACCCCTGTGTATAAGGCAAACAGCAATAATGAAATTAATATCATAATTATATCCTAAATTACTTATTTTACAGCCTAATTGCTGTACTTTAGACACAAGATATTCCCTAGAAACTTCAAGACGGAAATATGGCTTTAAAAAGACAACACACATGTACCATATATGATCTATTTTGTATTTGAAAAACTAAAATACTTTTCTGTTTAAATAAATATATGATTTCAAGTTTCAAGTTTACTTTGAGTCAAAGTAAAGCAAAATGACCCAGGGGAATTCCACTAGAATGTTAGAAACATTATGATGAAGATTGACCTATAATAACCAACATATCATCCTGGAATGTACTTGTAATTATAGTAAGTAAAGTTTCTTTGGAACGTTTACATAGTTTAGTGTGTGTCCAGTTCTATCTACAGGAATAGAGAATAATCAGTAAATTCTATTATCACAACTCCTAAAATTACTGTACCAGCAAATAATTGGCACAGAATCGACCCAACCAATCTGATCAGACCACACCCTATCTGGCTAACTATGTCCAGATCTGCCCTAGCACTTTATCGAAAAATTCTCCTCTTATTTCTCCAATTCAGTTTAACAGTGTCTACACATAACATAGAGAAAATATGGAAAATTGCTTTATTGCATCCAAAACTGTGCTGCCACCACGTCTTCAGGATATACACGGTTACTACCCTCGCCTTATATACTGCAGGAAAACCATGAGAGCTTATGTTGACCAATGAGGTCATGTAAATTGACATTTAACATGCGCAATATGTAGCATACAACAAATCTTCACCCTTTCCCCTCTTCCTGTCCCTCATTTGTAAAACAAAAACAGCGCAGGTATCTAATGAACTTCTAGGGGTAAATGTATGAACCTCTGGATTCTTAAAATCCGGTGAGTTCAGCGTCTTCAGCGCTTAAATTTAAAGCGGCGCTGCCTTGTAAAGGGAGACTTCCTTTACAAGGCAGCGCCGCTTTAAATTTAAGTGCTGAAGACGCTGTACTCGCCGGAGTTGAAGAATCCAGAGGTTCATACATTTACCCCCTAATCTCTTGACTAGCCTGCGGCTCTTAAAAACATTAGATGCAATAGTGTTCTGCCATAAGTGCGCTTGAAAATTGTGTAACCATGATAAGATGTTCCAATTCAAGGATTTCAGATCCATCGAATGTGTTTTATGTTTTGCTACGACATCCAGTTAAATGAAAAAATATGTATGGACCTCATATTTGTCAGTAGAATCAATGATATTGTACACCTTGTGCCCTAATGCACACTATTTATGGGGCCAAGTATAAATAGTTTTAATAAGTTGCAGTTATTCCATCCATCTGTATGTGCCCCCTTTGTCCCCCACTCTCGAGGGACTTTAACCATTGCCAATTTGTTGCCATGCACTGTCATCAGCAGGGAAGTAGAGAGAGGTGTCACTTCTGGTAGAAAAACTAGTAGATTCGAGCACCTACTTACTATGTATATAGTGAAAGTGGATCCTAATTGAACAGAACCTATGATCAATCCAATCTGGGGTCATGTTCAGTAAATATCCCATCCTTGCTGCTTGAACAGAAACCAGAAAACATAAGTAAGGAAGGGCAAGCAAAGGATTTAAATTGTTTAAGTCTGAAGGGTCAGAGGAGTCCTTCCATAGGTACAAGGAATGTAATAAAACATGCAAAAAGGAAATTAGATTGGCTAAATTAGAAAATGAAAGGCACGTTGCAAAAGAAAGTAAGACAAACCCCAAAAAGTTTTTTAAGTATATAAATGGCAAAAGGATTAAAAAAGATAATATAGGACCCCTAAGAAGTGAGATGGGTGAATTGATAAATGATACTAAGGAAAAAGCAGAGATATTAAACACGTTCTTTTCTTCAGTATTTACCAGAGAGGAACAAATGGCAGGAGTAATACATAAAAATGGAAATGAAACCATGCCATTAATTAATACTTGGTTGTCAGAGGAAGAAGTCCAAAGGCGACTGAAGAATATTAAGATAAATAAAGCTCCAGGTCCAGATGGCATACACCCAAGGGTCCTTATGGAGTTAAACTCGGAAATAGCTAGACCGCTATTCTTAATTTTTTAGAGATTCAATCTCATCAGGCTCAGTACCAAGGGATTGGCGAATAGCAGATGTGGTGCCGTTGTTTAAAAAGGGGACGAGATCACAACCAGAGAATTATAGACCTGTAAGCCTGACATCAATAGTGGGGAAACTACTGGAAGGTATTATAAGGGACAGTATTCAAAGATTACTTGGTACGCAATAAAATTATTAGTGGGAATCAACATGGATTTGTGAGGGATAGGTCATGTCAAACTAATCTAATTAGTTTCTACGAGGAAGTTAGTGGGGACTTATACCAGGGCAGGACAGTAGATGTGGTCTACTTAGATTTTGCAAAGGCCTTTGATACAGTGCCACACAAGAGGTTGGTTTACAAAATAAGGGAACTGGGTCTAGAAATCAAAATTTGTACTTGGATCGAAAACTGGTTAGAGAATAGGGAACAGAGAGTTGTGATAAATGGAACATTTTCTAATTGGTCAAAGGTCTTAAGTGGAGTACCTCAAGGTTCCGTGCTGGGACCACTCCTTTTTAATATATTTATTAATGACCTTGGTGATGGTTTAGAGAGTAAAGTTTATATTTTTGCAGATGACACTAAACTCTGTAAGGTAATAAAATCAAAGCAAGATGTAGCTTCTCTACAGAGGGACTTAAATAAACTGGAGGATTGGGCGGCTAAATGGAATATGAGGTTTAACACAGATAAATGTAAGGTTATGCATTCAGGGATCAAAAACAAGAACGCAATCTATAAATTAAATGGAATTAATTTGGGAGAATCTATAATGGAAAAGGATTTGGGAGTGCTCGTAGACAGTAGACTTAGCAATAGTGCTCAATGTCAAGCAGCAGCTGCAAGGGCAAACAAAGTATTGGCATGCATAAAAAGGGGCATAGATGCAAGGGAAGACAGTGTAATTTTGCCACTGTATAAATCGTTGCTAAGACCTCATCTTGAATATGCAGTACAGTTCTGGGCACCACTCTATAAAAAAGATAATTTGGAACTAGAAAGGGTTCAGAGAAGGGCGACAAAATTGATAAAGGGTATGGAGTCATTAAGTTATGAGGAAAGGTTAGCCAGTTTAGGCATGTTTACTTTAGAAAAGAGGCGTCTAAGGGGAGATATGATTACTATGTACAAATATATTAGGGGTCAATACAGAGAGCTTTCATGGGAACTTTTTACCCCAAGGACCATACACAGGACACGTGGTCATCCCCTAAGGTTAGAGGAGAGGAAATTTCACAACC
This sequence comes from Mixophyes fleayi, assembly GCF_038048845.1. Lineage (NCBI taxonomy): Eukaryota > Metazoa > Chordata > Amphibia > Anura > Limnodynastidae > Mixophyes > Mixophyes fleayi. Next base: position 72,828,759 of record NC_134403.1, on the reverse strand, counting down.
AGCAAAGGAAGGGGTTCTTTACAGTAAGGGCAGTCAAGATATGGAATTCATTGCCAGGGAAGGTTGTGATGGCAGATTCAATAGATATGTTTAAGAAAGGGTTAGACAAATATTTAGCGGAAAGGTGTATCCAGGGATACGACCGTTAATTTAAAATAAAGGGTAGTAGTGGATATAGGGTAAAAATTGAATTGCAATATTGAGTCTGGGGGGATTTTCAAAATTGAAACAGATGGGCGGTTGCCTACTCTGGATTAATTTCAAATATAAGTGCAGGATCGCAGGAGATCCAAAATAGGTTGAACTTGATGGACTGGTGTCTTTTTTCAACCTCATCAACTATGTTACTATGTTACTATGTTACTATGATTTACAAAGGAGAGATTTCAACTTGGTCTTTCATTAAGATAATAGTTATGTATGGGCAGCATGGTGGCTTAGTGGTAGCACTTCTGCCTCACAGCAATGGGGTCATGAGTTTGATTCCCGACCATGGCCATATCTGTGTGGAGTTTGTATGTTCTCCTCGTGTTTTTGTGGGTTTCCTCCCACAATCCAATTGCATTGCTGTTATCAAAATAGACCATAGTCTGTGTGTGTGTATGTTAGGAAATTTAGACTGTAAGGTTCAATGGGGCAGAAACTGATGTGAGTTCTCTGTACAGTGCTACTAGGGAGCTCTATAAAAAGCTGATGATGATATATGCATATTTAATATCTACTTCCTTATCCTGGAAAAAGTTATATATCAAAAGACCTTAGAAGGTGGAGATTGTGTGAGTACTGTTAGTTATTATTGGGTAACACAAAAGGTATTCTAGACAACAGTAATCCCTCTGTGCACTTGCCTATCGCAAGTCCAGCAGGGCTAGTAGCCATGATATAATTTAGATAATGGTGAAGACAGCCTCACCAAAGGGACACTTAGTAGCCTTTAACACTAAATAATAGGATTCTCTAAGGGTGAACACCCCTTTTAGAAAAGGACCAAACTAACTGCCCCAACCTATATATGAAAATTGTGAATTTCACAGTTTTTAAAGCTAGGCTCAAATGCAAACTCATCTGTTATTAAGAATAATTTGATCTATAATAGGGATGCAAGAAAACAATATTTTAGGATTCCGGTGAATGGCAAATGCTTTAACAACAGATTTTCCTGAATACTAAGCCGTATTTGTACTGTAATTTGCATATTAAAATGAAACAGATACAATTGTATCTGTAATTTTAGCGATTAGAAGTACTAATTATACACTAAAATCATAGGAAACTTAAATATTGCTAAAAACTAAACTTTTGCTAAATTCCTCAAATCCTGAGCCAATACAGTAAAAATGTGTATACTGATTTATAAATGTTTCTATACCTTCTGTATCTTGTTACATTTCACTGCACCATAGTGAAATCATAGCAGCGAATGAAAGTGAAGAAAAAACACATACAACATTTATATTTCAGTCACAGATGCATGGAGGATAAAGCAGAAAACATATTTGTGCTTTTGTGGCTAGAGTAAATTGAGATATGTGGATTGATTATTCAGCACAGTTAACTTATTAGGGACAACTCTAATTGATGAAATATTACTTGTGAAATTAGAACACATGGTCTGTAACCAATCAGATATCAGCTTTCATTAGTCTACCTACATTGACCTGCTAAAGCTGATATTCGATTGGTTACTTTGGGTTACAGCACACTGTTCTGTGCAGCATGGGCCTGATTCATACAGGAATGCATTCTGAGTTCAGTATTATACGCACGTATTTAGGCTTTTCTGATCTCCTGAATTCAGCAAGGCACGGATCTCAAGATATGTGTGCTTTTGAAATCGGGGTCAGGTCTGCTGTGCTGTACTACTCAAGATGCTGCAGGATACGTCCAATACCTATGTGGATTTTAAATTTGCAACAGAACACACAGGAAAATAATAATAAAAAAATATATCATTGTTATCTGATAATAATAAAGGCATTAATGATACAGCAGTAAAAAAAAGAGTGTTTTTCCCCATGAAATACATTTATTATAATGTTGCTAATGTCTACTGAGCATAAAATACATTTTTACTGTTGCACAAGATTGCAAACACATGTTATAGCATGCATACGAGACTGTCTTCACTACTGATCAAGACTTAGGGCTAGATTTACTAAGCTGCGGGTTTGAAAAAGTGGGGATGTTGCCTATAGCAACCAATCAGATTCTAGCTTTCATTTATTTAGTACCTTCTACAAAATGACAGCTAGAATCTGATTGGTTGCTATAGTCAACATCCCCACTTTTTCAAACCCGCAGCTTAGTAAATCTAGCCCTTGGACTAGTCCTTTAGCTGGAGCAAGAGATACGGCAGAAAAGCAAGTAACCTTGGCTGCGTGTGCCCGATTTTGGAACACCCCTACTTTAAACTTACTACAGCAAAACACCCATTCCCCACCCAGTTAACTCTGTAGGCTGTAGTAAGTGTTTTTTGTGCTCGGAGGCGCATGGAACAGGTCTGCGCTCACTGTCGGTTCTGGGGATGTGCAGAGTGATTTTGCGTACGGTACGTTTATAATCGTCAGATACGTGTCTTGATGATTCAGACACAATGTGATTAAATAAACCTGATTGTGTTTCTTATATCGACTGTGGTTTCACTGAGTTTTCATGCATGTAAAAGTTTCTGATTCTTTTGATTGATTGACAATGTGCTGTGAATCTACTTCCTTTACCCACCTCTTTCTTCCAGACTGAGAAAATTGCTCCAACCAGATGTCCCTAACAGTTTCACTCTGCAACAGGAGACTGTTGTGACTTCACTAGACGACTCACACTCTTCTAACCATATGTCATTACTTTTCTCTTGCGCTGACCTTCACATTCTATACCTCCAGGGCTTTTTTATTGTACAATGACTTTCTCAGACTTCCCTTATTTGACCAAGTAATTAGGAAGCATTTTAACTCTTGTTAGAAAGCCAAGGGTGGGTCACTCACTCCATTATGTACTAACCTGCATTATTTACAACACATGCTTCAGATAGACAGCGCCATATAGAAACAGGATCTTTCAGTCCATTGATTTTAAAAAGCCACATGGAGAAGATTCCTGGACTTACTTACTAAGCAGACAAAAACATGACATCTGTTCAAAAAAATTCAGTCATTTCCCTATTGCAAGTTGTAGTTATCCCCAATGGTTTAACTACCGTCACTACAGGGCCCAGAGGTGAGGGGGCCCCTTCTGAGGCCTCCGGCTCTGCTGTTCTGAACATCAGGGCCGTAACTAGGGCTGTGCGACAAGGGCGACCGCCCGGGGCGCAACGCTGAAGGGGGGCGCAATTTAGGAATATTTTAGGTTAATTTGGTTGGGCGGCATTTGTCTTTCTCGCCCCAGGCGCTAGAATTCTAAGTTACGGCTCTGCTGAACATGTATGGTGACGTTCCACCAGAGTTCTCTTCATAGTTATAAATAGCTAATGATGATGATGATGATGATGATGATGGGCATGATAGTTTTGGAATGGCCCCAACAATACTATGTTACATCCCTAGTTGGCGTTAGTTTACTCTGGGAACCGTTCTGCTTCACGGTCCGTACACATACTGGTATAATTAATTAGCTTCTGACTAAATTGACCCTAATGATTTTTTGTTTATTAGATTAGATTGTACGTTTCCCTGAGGCAGTGACAAATGTTTCTGGGCAAAAAAAAATATCTCCTTATACATTGCTGTGTAAAATGTTATTGCTACATAGTTAAGGAATCATTTCAGAGGTAATACTTTAACAAGCTGAATAATAAACACAACATACAATAGGAATAGCTATGACTTTTCGTATCTGTTGAGTATTATTCTTAGCGCTCCGCGCTCCCAAGAGACATAGAAGTACAAAGGAAGGGTATTTCCTGGAGATTCCAGTAATTCAGCTGATGGTTTCTATAAATGAGAAAAGATGGCTTATCAAAATGTTCACTGCCAAAAAAAAAATGAAACACAAAACTGGCATTTGTGAACGAAATGTGCTGGCTCTCCCCTACATCTGTATGTATTTTATTTGCAAATACAAGCTGCTTTAAAAGTTGTCATAATTCTATTGTGCTCTTAAACTCTTCATTTTGTTGTGACTATATCCTAATTGTTACCGTCTCTGCTTAAGATTGAAGCACAAATTACTATATAGTTTGTAATCAGGACCTGATGTTTCTGTGCTAAAACATTAAGTACACAGTCTTAATCCTATGTTGATTGTCTGGTGGTTATATGCTACCTATGCTATGTGACTTAAAACCATATGACTTTCAAAACATCACTGTGAACAGCAAAACAAATCACAAGCTAAACATCTCTAATAGTTTGCATCATTAACCTCTAGTCTTTAACGTCTGACATAAGCCCAGCAATCAGAAAGACAAATATCCTGTCTTTATGCAATAGTGGCGCTCTGGACAATGGTCAACTGTTTAATGGTTTCAATGATTGTGTCTATTTCCCACAACTTCATTCTGCGAAAGGACTTGATTTTTGCACCAGTTAAAAGTCTGAGCACCATTCTGCAAAGCAAGGAATGCCCCTGAAAATAACTCTACATCTTTATCTCATTTTAATAATGTTGCTCTGCAAAACCTAATTAGTGTTTGAATGGGGCTGCAAAACTAAGCGCAGTCCAAGAAATTCCCTCTCTCTACCCAGCTCCTACCATGCAGCCATCACACCCTGCAAAACCAGGCACTTGGCAGAAAACTGGCGCAATAATTCAAATTGAAGAACATAACATCACAAAATAGGATTTTCCACTGCATCTCAGCACGTAATAAATAATAAACCTAATTGATGTAGTCAACATATCTGAAAATGGTTCTGCTGAAAAATTAAAGATTTATGGCAAAATATGTGTAATTGCAGTTGAATATCTTATGGAATCCAGTATGCACTTGTTTTGGAATATTTTGTTGTTAATGTTCAATATTATGATATGAAAGATAGAGTTTAATCAGGCAATGCTGGTTGCAATACTGTTTATACAGCTATTTAGCACATTCAGTGCACATTAGGTGTACAGTAGTTTGGCCTACTGATGGCCATGACCACAGGGAGCAACCAAAGACCATTCCATCTAGTTCAATACAGGAAAAATGAGGGGCTTTAGTCTCCTTATATAAGGATATTAGTATGTGACATTTATTGATGCTTGCTGATTGGCATTTTTATATTCCATGTGCTGCAATTGACATTATCCATGGGGTATTTTGAATTCTGCTAGTTTTCGCTGAACCATAGAATCAGGCAAGTCACAGAAGGAGACATGAAAGAGAAACTAATGTATTTAGAAGGGCATCTAGGTGAGATCATATGTTCAGCAGAAAGGATCAAACTGACATGTGGCAGAGAGCGTCAGCAGCATGGGTACTGCCTTGCTACCAGGGAGGGTGTGTCCATCATGCAAGGGGAATAGCTATTACTTTAGACTGTGTTGTGCACATTACTTGCGGTACATGCAACTCAACTGTCCCTGCTGTCCTGACTGCTCGGTACAGGCCACCAAATTCATGATTGTCCCATCAGAATTGTTTTTAATCGTCTCCTACCTGTTCTAGTAGCTTTTATTACCTGCTGCTACTGTTGGTATCTTAAGCTCAGTTACTACGTGTCTGGATCTGCATGTTGGGGCCCGGTTTAGAAAAGGATATGTGCACAGATAATAAATAGACCTATTTCCAATAACAACCCCTAAGATTACATTATTAGCTCCCATGTTGCATTAATAGCCCCTGCAATCCCACATTACATTAAAAGACCTCAGATCACATCAATACACGTCCACATTACATAAATACACCCCTACATTAAATTAATAGTCCCAACATAACATTATTACCCCTATATTATTATTATTATTATTATTATTATTATTACCATTTATTTATATAGCGCCACTAATTCTGCAGCACTGTACAGAGAACTCACTCACATCAGTCCCTGCCCCATTGGAGCTTACAGTCTAAATTCCCTAACACATACACACACAGACAGACACACAGACTAGGGTCCATTTTTTTTAGCAGCCAATTAACCTACCAGTATGTTTTTGGAGTGTGGGAAGAAACCGGAGGACCTGGAGGAAACCCACGCAAACATGGGGAGAACATACAAACTCACAGTTCAATTCCCGGCCATGGTCGGGAATTGAACTAAAGACCCCAGTGCTGTAAGGCAGAAGTACTAACCACTTAGCCACCGTTCTGTCCTATACATAAGCACACTTTTGCCTGCTCTGCATACTGACTCTCAGCCCCTCACTCCTACACACACTCAACAAACTGAACTAACTTCATCATTGCTGCACTTAGCTTATAATTGGGTCAACTACATCCTCTGGGTCTGCCTATCACTGTGCTGCATGCTATCTACAGTTCCTGGTCTGAGAGGAAGGGAGCATTAGAGTTACATTTCGCTCTGAGCAAGTTCTATGCAAAGTTGGTAGTCAAACAGCAGGAACATTAAGCTCCCTGCTGCAGGAGTTTAGAGATAGAGGATTGACAGGCCCATGCAGAGGATGGAAGGGGGAGAAATGAGAAGCTCACGGGTCGCCAATGCTGCCTTCCCTCAATAAGCCAGGACAGGCCACAAAAAAACCATGGTGTGCTGTAGTGGATGATTTAGAGAGTGGAAAAGCCTCAGATTAGTATATTTTCAAACTAACTTGATACTTGGTGACTGAAATCTCCAGCAGACTTGTAAATACATTAAAAACAATTGTATATTTATATTTTCATCAGAAGGCAACAAAAATAGTGATAACAATGATTGGTGAGACTTGTATCTAAGTGCATCACACTCACTTAGAATTTATGTCTATTTAACTATGTTACCTTTCTCTAATATAATGAAATAAAACAATCATGTAAGTTGATTGATGAGGTGCTGAGTTCATTGCTGATCTATGTTGATAAATAGCTTAATGTAGACTAAGGAATATAATGTACACTATATTCAGAAAACAATGCACCTTCATAACCAGCAGTGTCATAATTAATTGCTTAATCTGGGATAGTCTTATCTTCTTCTGTCATTACGTACAGGGACTAAAATGTGCGGAGTGCAGAAAATGCTACTGCTAAAAGTTGCAGTATCAGTACTTTCAGTAAGCAAACCTTTGCTGTAAAAGCGAGCAGGACACTTTCTGGACACTATGCTGAGTCAGCATGGCAATGTGGTGTGGGGTACATGGGAAACTGTCTGATTACTTTATTTTGGAGCTCAGATTAACTCAAAATAGAATGGGTGTTTACGCTAATTGACATGTGTATGTATAACCACAGATATCAGTTGAAACTGATTAGGAGTATATCTTCTGCCTCTCGGCTGCTACTTCTAATTCTTTAGGTCTTATTGTTGGCCTGGTCTTGTTCCTCACTACGATGCTGTTCTCCTGACCTCTGGTACCTTAACAGTGTGGCTTGACTCTGCTTTTCTTCTGCCTCACCTGACTGCAAGTCTGAGTTCCTGGATACTGTCTTTAGCACATGTCTCTTCCCCTGACTTTGCTACTTGGGCTTGCTGTAGGCATATGGGTCTCTCCCTTCTCTGTATTTCAACCTTTCAGCCTATCAGTTTTATATATTGTGAGATATATCCTAATTGCTAATGGGACCCTATTTGGACACTCTGGAACAATCCAGACACTCTGGTTTTTCCCTGAAAGCATTAGTGGGCTATTCTGGATTCCTGACTTTTGCTGAAATGTGCTGCTCTGCTTGCCTGCTTCTCTCTGGGGCAGTGAGCACTGCAAGCTCTGTGTCTGACTCTTGCTAATGTACTAAGCCAACGCAGATACAACCTTGATCTGCCAAGTGAATAAAAAAGCCCTTTATGACATTAAGGGGGGAAATGATTGGACTAGTTTTCATAGTTGTGTTTATCCTTTTATAGCCCCTGGCTTATATTATAAGACTACCATTATGCAGTGGTAAGAAAATAGTAACTCTCCAGGGGGTAAATGTATTAAACAGCGCTTTTGCAACTTGCTGATATTCGGCAAGTTTGCCTGCTAGTTTTAAAACGGCAATGTGTTTAAAGGCAACATTTGCCTTTAAACACATTGCCGTTTTAAATTTAGGTGTTGCAAAAAGCGCTGTTTAATACATTTACCCCCAGATGTTTAGGAACTACAACACCCATTATAATTTGTAGAGTCACCGTTGACTGCGACTTAAAGGCTGGAAGTTTGAAAATATTTTTTTTCAAGGAGACAACACTCTCTCTTTGCCTCTTTGTGCTTGTTTTTCTTTTGTTTCATGAATTGCTAATATCTATGAAGATTTTATGACACATGGCACAGCTATCAAATGCTAGAAGTATTAAACTAAAATCATGCTGGAGCGTGTATTAGCTGTTAAAGTAGTTAATTTCAGACAGAATTCTACCTTTCTATGTGAAATAAAATATAATTACAGTAGTTTGCTCAATAGACATTAGAACATCAGCAGATGGCACATATTATTACAGGGTACTAACATTTTAAAATATGAAGATTAGGCCGAGTATTGTCAAGGTACATCAATAACTGCAATATGCCTCATTCAAAAGTGATGACGTAAGCTCCAAAAATATTTATTAATACTTTCAAACAGTTTAAAGGCAGGGCTGTGTTTACTATATAGCAAAATAGGCATATGTGTAGGCCAGGTACAGGCAATAAAGACATGGGGCCTGATTCATTAAGGATCTTAACTTGAGAAACTTCTTATTTCAGTCTCCTGGACAAAACTATTTTACAATGCAAGGGGTGCAAATTAGTTTTCTGTTTTGCACAAGAGTTAAATACTGCCTGTTTTTCATGTAGCACACAAATACTTCATAGCTTATTTGTACACTGAAATTTAAAGTTGATATTTGTGTGCTACGTGAAAAAACAGTCAGTATTTAACTTATGTGCAAAACAGAATACTAATTTGCTCCCCTTGCATTGTAACATGGTTTTATCCAGGAGACTGAAATAAGAAGTTTCTCAAGTTAAGATCCTTAATGAATCAGGCCCATGGGGTATATTTACTAAACTGTGGGTTTGAAAAAGTGGAGATGTTGCTTATAGCAACAAATCAGATTCTAGCTATCATATATTTAGTACATTCTATAAAATGACAGCTAGAATCTCATTGGTTGCTATAGGCAACATCACCTCTTTTTAAACCCACAGTTTATTAAATATAATCCATTGTTTTATGTTGATATGATATCCTTTTTTCCCACTTAATTTTCAAAATGCTTACCAATCACTTGTTTGCAGACAGTGTAATATATGTTATTTATGCATGTAAAGAGGTTTTAGCACAATCCATCTATATAGGGAACATCACATATTGCAGAGAATAAATTGCATATAATCAATGACCTTTCAGAAAATGGGATTCAAATTTTAAAAACTTTTTTTTGTATCTTGCACATTTTCCGTTAATTTTCCGTTTCACATAATCTCTGTTGTGAGGCGCTTGGAGGTTGTCATCTTTAATTGTTATTTTATTCATGTAATATGACCTACTGAGCCTAAGAGTGCCGCAGAGTGTTTAAAATCATTTCTGTTCCTTTGTATTGTTGTCTCCCATAAATCCACAAAACAGACCTCTTCCTCCCTTCATCTCTGCACAGTATTGTTCCTCACTATCGGTGAGGAAATAGACATGTCTGCATTATTCTAGAGAACACAAATGTGGTGCACAGATGTGACCACATAACTGGCCATGAAAAATGTTACACATGACACAGAGCTCCCACATAGCAACACGTTTAAAGGCTCCATCTGGTGGGCCAACGGAGTGTAATGACTTCTAACCCAGCACAGCGGAGTTCAGTGAGCAGTGTTTGGGAGAAAACACAGGAATTTACAGCAGTTTTACACACATATCTAATTATTTGTTTCCCATCTGTTTAGCATCATCTGAGATAAGGAATAACAGTTCAGAGTCAGGGCCACATTAGACTCTCTAAAGTCTGAAATACAATTTTTTTTTTTGTAAATTTGGTAATTAGTCACAATTACCAGTAGGGTCAGCAATTTATGTCTAGATCTAAATGGGCCTTTTCAGATATAATACTATGTGTCTGATTAGTGTCATATTAAAGTGTACATGCATGAATCAACTTACTCTTAAGTCCAGTGTTTCCTTTGGTCACTTCCAGAAGTAAATTATCCTCTTGTGGTTTTCCTATCACACTGAGAGCATAGTAGGAACAAAAGGACTTTCATAAGTCCACAAACCTACATTGTGATTATATGAGATGTATTGCATTTAGTGATTGTATTATTAGCACTGTTTGCTCAGCGGGTTGTGTGGTAACATAGCCATTCAGCTTTCCTTGAATACTGTAATAGATTGTGTTACATTTGTGTGATCGTATTTTGTCACTGCTAATTATACCTATATACTGGACTATACCATTTTAACATTTTAGAGTGAAGTTCTTTATTTCACCCAATTTTATATTGGAACAATATAATAAAGGTCAAACTACAATCATGACCAGTGCAAAATATTTTATGGTTACGTCACGTGCCTTAATTTGTGCTGCTTCTCCTAGATTTCCTCCAATATCGGGTTGCAGGGCAAGATGGCACTATTTGTGGAGGAGCGAAAGTTTGCCCCGGTCACTGTGAGGAGTGGGCAAAGCAAAGCCATTCCTAATCGCAGAACACATTCTCCGAGCAGCTACTTATGCAGAGCACTGGAAAGACTGAATTTTATTTCTGGAGCTTATTGAAATGAGATAAAGGGGTGAAGGGGTGTACAATTTTAGGGGAATCTCTTGAATTCATCATCATCATCATCATCACCATTTATTTATATAGCGGCACTGATTCCGCAGTGCTGTACAGAGAGCTCACTCACATCAGTCCCTGCCCCATTGAGGCTTACAGTCTAAATTCCATAATACACACACACACACCCACAGACAAAGACTAGTGTCAATTTGTTAGCAGCCAATTAACCTACCAGTATGTTTTTGGAGAGTGGGAGGAAACCGGAGCACCCGAAGAAACTCACGCAAACACGGGGAGACCATACAAACTCCACACAGATAAGGCCATGGTCGGGAATTGAACTCATGACCCCAATGTTGAATTGCAGAAGGATGCACAGCCATCCTCTCATGATTATTTCAGCCATAAATGAGGCTAAGGGGGGCAGCATTTTAGGAGACAACAGTAGCGATTAAATGGGAAAGAATGCGAAGAAGAAAGTGTGGTTATAAATGAATAGGGGGTTGGATATTTATGTGGTGTTTTTTGCATAGTGCACCTCTTGGGGTTTTTAGGACACCCCCTGCTAACCTAGGCAAACTTATAGTCTCCAGAGGTGTCTACGGAGACCGGAAAGCAGGTGTTCACCTTGAAGTGCTCTGGGTTGACGCTATAGGCAAAACTAGTGAGTTGTGGTGCCTGGTGCAGGGAAGCAGAGAGGAGGGAACTAGGGCCCACAGCTCGCTAGTTCCCCGTGCAGTGGGCCCCATTATCTCCATGGGCCCCGGTGCACCGCACCTGCTGCACCAATGGTAGTTCTGCCACTGGTGACCCTGTAGACACACCTGTGTGTGCACCCAACGTCTTTCGGAAATGAAGCCCATAGTAACTTCTCATTCTCATGAAGTTGATAGCTTTAAAATTATTGTATAAATTGCTTAAACATTTTGGACATGGTATATATAATGTATATATAATTTTAGCTGTAATTCAAGAACACTAAATAGAATAAAATTCAAGGAAAGTTGAGCAAAAGCACCAATCTCTGAAATAGCTGAAATACCTCATCATCCTTTCTGAGGAATGAATGTATTACAGGACCGGGTACTTTGTACATATGTGTTTCATTTATGTAGTATTCTCTGCTCAATGTCACTTTTTTGAGGAATGCAGTGTTAATAGACGTGTTTCTAGGAAACTGTGGCTCTCAGGGAGAAACTGAAAGTTTTGCTACCAACTGATCTTTCTATATCAACTTTCAACCCCCACCCATGGTTCTCCTCAGATCTACTGCAGGTTTTACGGTGGGCTTACGTGTACTCTTCTCTGTGTGGGGGCGACAGCAGGGGACACATAGTTGTCAGAAATAGAGGAATAGAGGAAGAAGTAAGGATGGGAGAGAGAAATCTTTATGAAATCAGGGTCAGATTTCAGCACCCACTAGATGGCTCTACAGGCAATCAGTTGGCTTCTGTGTAACTAGATGTGAACCCTACGGCCAATCATTTTAGACAACCAAAAATATTATATATGAAATATTGATCACTTTTAGCTATATGTTTTTTACACGGCTAATTTATCAGTTAGTGAGGTATACAAAATTGTAAGAATTGTTTTTATGTAGAAAAATATTTTATGGAAAAAAACTGGAGCAACATCACAATAGAAGCATAGAGTGCACCTTGGGGCCTATAGACTGCTCCATCTGTGTGTAGTCCAATTTAATTGCATGGAACAAAAGGGGGTAGGATATTTCATGGGTGCTGAATTGGTCTTTATTTTGAATCCTTCATTTATTCACTTCAGCCAAGAACATGCCTACTCTCCCGGAATTTCCAGGAGGCTCCCGAATTTCTGGGAGTCCTCCCGGACTCCTGGAAGAGTAGGCAAACCTCCCAGACCCTTTAAAATGCAGGCATTACGTCACTATAGTCCCATCCCTACTATAATATACAGAAATTCACGGCATTGCATAGCGGGGGGCAGGGCCTAATCGTGTCATTAAGCCCCATCCCCCGCTATTCAATACCTTGAATTTCTTCATATTATAGTAGGGACTGGACTATAGCGACGTAATGACGTCGTCACGCACCCTCCTACCCTCCATCACATGATCTGTACTCCGATCTCCCGGAGTACAGATTTAAAGAGTAGGCAAGTATGGCCAAGAGGTGACAGTCTATACACAAGGGCAATATGGGTTGTGTCTAGCTAAAGGAGTATTTATACATTAACTGTGAGGCATTCTATTGTGGTCAGACCTGGGATGTACCCCTTAGGACTACCTAGGTGGTCATCCAAGCACCCCAGCTAGAGTTCCTCAGACCTAAGTCCTACATGGACAGGAGGCACAAACTGGTACTCTCCTTAGCCATAGGCCAAGTGTCATCTATTTTGGTAGAAGTCACTCCTTCTGTACGTAGAAAAAATAAGTAAGGTCACATAATTATTCATTTCCTGAGGATTGACTAGATCACTAGCTCAGCATTGCTTAATCACTCAGTTACTTCACACTGCCAGGCAAGCTGGTAGTGGTTGTGGTATTATAGAAAAGAGAAGGTGGCTTTGCTCTGGGCCTGGATATGGCTAGGTATTTGGCAATCATTGAACAGTTGTACAAACCTATTTTGGTATTTAATAGTAAATTAAATAAATAAGTGAAAGACTCTCCAATAGGAAATAACCCTTTTAAGTAGGCGTTTAAAAGTTAGGTTTGTGGAGCAGAATTTACAGTAAAGAGATATTATTTTTTAATATATCACCGTGTCCGTGCGTCACATCATAGTTGGTAGTAATAGAATTGGGTTTATTACACTTACAATAGCATGTTCAGTTTGATTAGATTATGGTCTAGAGGTCTTAGGTAAAAATAAATAAATATCAGGAAGGACAAAGTTCAAAAGATGACATCATGTTTTTTTCACTTCTTACATTTCTAAGCATTTCCTTTAAAGAAAAGTCAACATTTTTCATCCCATATCTCGCTTCTTTATCTGTCAGTGGTTCAATATCCCTTGTACTCCTTCCCCCTCCCACCAATGTCTTAGTGTTTTCCCAGTACAGTAGGCTATGTCTTTATAAAGCCAGTGCTGTTTGTTTTCGGATGGCAGGCGCGACACATGAGTACTTCCTGTGCAAGCAGGAAGCAGCCGTTTCCCGTCAATTTCCTGTTGCTATGGCAACCAGACCACAGAAGCAGGAAACTTTGATCCTGCTCAACTGGTTGGTCTTCTAAGGAAGATTCTTTGGAATCCATGAATCATTTTTCAATTGTTAGGTTTTCTTGTGGTTTCATGACTATATGTGTGGATTTGAGAATAGGATTGATCCAACTAAAACAAAATATAGAATTGCTGCAAGTATCTTATGCACATGACAAAGACTGTCTTATATTTTCTTTTAATTCCAGAATATAAAATATTACATTACGGGGCTTATGTTAAGTTGAACGCAAATTTTATTCTTGGCGTAAAATATGCTTTTTTTTTTTACATCTAATCATCTGCACAAACCACTAATTTCATAATTAATGCTTTGTGTGCTTGCCCAGAAAAAAAACGTATTTAACATAAACCCCTGAAAGTTCAATTTGAATGTTCCTCTACTCACTATTATATGCACTATAGTCTCCTGGACAAAACCATGTTAAAATGAAAGGGGTGAAAACAAGTTTTCTATTTTGCACATAAGTTAAATACTGTCTGTTTTTTCATGTAGTACACAAATATCAACTTTAGATTTCAGTATACAAATAAGCTATCAAGTAAGAAATTTCTTGCCTAAGTTCCTTAATGAATCAGGCCTATTATTATTACTTTTTCTGATGTCTTATAGAATTAAATTTAGCGGCAGGCAACGTAAAACTTGATGTTAAGCAAACGCTTGTCAGAGAGCACAAATTATTTCTGGACTATTTGTGTCAAAAAGGCATTTCATAGGCTTTAAAGCGTGGGTTAAAAGATTTACATAAACGCTTATGTGTATGAGGTGTTATGGCTGAAAACAACAAAATAGAACTTGTTCACAAATACACAGTAAAAAAATGGTGAAAATGCATGAAAACTAACATATGCTTTAGTGATGAGTTTTTAACGTGTTTTCATGCGTTGTGCTTTTACCAATACAATCTGTCATATTGATAAGGGGCATTTACACGTGGGAAATAAGGCATGCTGCTGTCTAAACTTTTAAAAGTGGCTTTAACTGACTCTTATGTCAACAAGTCCTTAAACTTATGAGCTTCTCTGCAGCACTAAGGGGTTAAGAGCTCAGACTGCTATCTTTTCAAACTCACTTGATACATGTCCACACATGTCAGGTGACATCTCCAGCTCAAAAAGTAGAGAGGTTACAAACCACTTCACCAGAAGACAGCAAAGTATTAACAATGGTAGCTTGCAAACAAATATGTAGTCAATAGGGAGAGATAAATAAAAAAATAATAATGTGTGGAATACATTTTAAACACGATAAGAACATGTGTAGCATATTTAGCCATATCACTCAACCTCACATACCACAGCAAATTATTTCTTATTACATTCAGCTAATTACTTGCCAGGCAAGAATGTGTGCAAGGAAGTAATCTTAGATTTGATGACTAGTAAATCTGTCTGTGGAATAATAGAATGTTACATTCATTATGGTAAAATTATGAAACCTGAAAAAATTGATAGAAAATAACAGAAAAACTGAAACAAATTTGATACTAAACACCATAAAAGTATTTAAATTGCTGCAGCAATATTGTTAAACAATATTTTGTTTAAAATAATTACATGTTGAATGAGGATGTAGTTTCTTCTGCTTTCCAATGTCCCTTTCTTATGTAAGTTCTGCGCTTTCACAGTGTCTAATTGGTATGATACAATTTATTGTTATAATGAATGTTGTAATGCTAGAAGACTATGTATTCACATATGCATATAGTCTATACATATAAAAGAATCAGTTTGTTTGTTTGTTGGCGAATATCTTCCACAGCTCTCAAGGTAAAGGTGATAAATCTTACATAGTTATTTAGTATCTTAAAAGTAACCTATTAGACCACATAGTGACAACGAGATAATGCGGCAAAGCGACAGAGCGACATATATTGAAAACATAATTTTTTGGTTGTAAACAATTGTTTGACTGCTGGAAGGAAACCTCACCACAACACGACATAACGACAACGTGACAAAGCGACAAATCTTATTTTCTAAATAGCATTTTTGGTCTATTTACCAAATAATTCGCTAATATATAAAAACTGCTACACATTACAAATGAAACCCGCACAACGCCAGGTGACCCTGCTTGTGAACTGCAATGTAAATTTCTTTACAAATATTCTAGAACCAGTTCCACCTTCAAGGACCCTATATATTACATTTATACAAAAGAATAAACCTAGTAAACTATTTTAGTCATCTATGCTGTCAGTGCACAGGGGAGAAATGCTTCTTCAATTTACAAATACCATTAATGTTACTTTCTGAAATTAAATCTTGATGCATTCCTGCGACTTGTATTTTGTAAGTGAAGTTAAAGACCCATTTATTTATGTAGTACACAAAGAGGATGGGAGATTCTGATTATCAAGATTAATCAACATTTCAGTTCAGAATACTAAATTAAAAGATGTCATGATCGATTTCATTGCCATTCATAAAACATAGCAAATGTTAACTTAAGTCTGTTCAGTCAATAATATTTCGGTTACATTTGCTTTTAAATACTTGTCTTATATTTAGACATCAGGTACTAGCACACAGGAGTACTATTACTGTCTTTAATAAGGAGCGCTAAGAAGTAGAAAAAAATATTACAGTTAATAAAGAGGTAATTTGCAAACTATTATAAATTATTTTTCTGCTGTTTTATGGTGGACAAATAAGTAGACTTTATAATTTAGTTTTTAAAACAGCTTTCACATCCACCTTCTTTTATATTTTCTAGAAATCAACTTGCTAAGATGCCACAATTATTGTTAGCATTTTACATTATTGAAATAATGTTGTTTATAAATCATAACGCAGTTTGAAATTATATAACAATGGTAGCAAATAATCCTCAAAATTAGGGAATAAATAAATGTTGAAAATACTGAGGGGACACCCCTCAGAACAGCTGGATTGGCCAAAGATTAGACAAGTGACCTCTCTGTATACAGAAACATATTTGCTCTATTCTAACTCTCCCCTAACATATGTGTAAATTTTGTTTGTTCACATTGCTACTGTTGTCTGTATTGATATTATTTATACTTCCTGGAAAATAGATAAATAGTTATTCTCAAAAATAAATAAAGAATAATATTTGCATTTTTACCAGATGAAATATATCAAGAATAAATTAATGGCCATCCATAATAATATACTAAAAAGAAAAGTAAGCTATCAAAATGAAAGTAACCTGATCTAAGTTTGCATATATAGAAGCAAACAGATTGGTGACACTATATATATATATATATATATATATATATATATATATATATATATATATATATATATATATATATATCATAGTATACATATACATATAGTTTATTTATATATATATATATATATATATATATATATATATAGTAAGTATAAATATATAAATAAATAAATATATATATATATAACCTTTTTCACAGTGTACATAGAATATCACTCTTGTCCGCAGACAATCTTGAGATCACCCCTTTAAAAATGTAGCCAAGGTTAACGTTACAGACCCTTGGGAATCACATGGTTGAGAAATATGTAGAAGTCTGCCAATATCTGGTGATTGGAGTACACAGTGGGACCCATCCAACGGAAACGACAGCTGTGCCAAGAAATCTCCCACACAGAGGTACAAATTTAGAAAATAAGTGAAGCACAAATAAATGACTAAAACATACATACGATGTGTGTTTTCTATACATTTTATACATACAAATCTTTCTGAAATGTTTGAATAACTCAGGATCCCACAGTTATGAAATGCATTGCAGATGCACCACATCCAGTATATAAATCACAGCATTTTGAAAGCCGATATTATTTAATGCTGTAAATCTGACTGCAGCTTTCAGAGGAAATGTAGCTAAAGCTCAGAATTTTAGACAATTAAATGTCCAATTTGATCAACATTACATTCTGGATAAGATAACAAAGTACACGAGTTTGCAAGAGTTTCAGCTTGGAAAATAAGTACGTTTTCCAATTTTCAGTGTTTATTTTTATGGAGACTTATGTGTTTATTGTTCTTGATTTTTTTTTTGTTCATATGCAAAAATTTGTGTTTAAATCAGTGTTAATGAAATATATATATATATATATATATATATATATATATATATATATAAAAGAATAAGTTTGTTTGTTTGTTGGAGAATATTTTCGACACCCATGCACCAATTGGGATGAAACCAAAGCGAGGTGCTCCAGTTGGATCCTGGCCAGGTTTCTAGAGGGGTTATTGCCCCAGTAGGACCTCCCGTTCGTGTACACTGGCCAGAACTTTGACCCGGGGGGCCTGTTCTGATCCTTCCACTGGATGGATTTGGACAAAAACATCACAGCCTGGTAACATTGGATCCCAGAAGACATACTAGGGGGTTGAGATCCATATCAGACCTCCCGTTGGTGTACACTGGGCATTTTGACCTGGGGAGAATGTTCTGGGCCTTTCACTGGATGGATTTGGGTTGTTTGTCTGTCCGGTTATGCATTCTGACACCCCTGCACTGATTGGGATGAAGCCAATGCAAAGTGGTCCAGTTGGATCCTGGTTAGGCTTTAGGGGTGTTAGGGTCCTGTTGAGACCTCCCATTGGTGTACGCTGAACAGAACTTTGACCTGGGAGCCTGTTCTGAGCCTTCCACTGGATTGATTTGGATGAAAACTTCACAGCCTGGTAACATTAGATCCCAGAAGACATACTAAGGTATTGAGGTCCCAGACGGACCTCCCGTTGGTGTACGCTGGGCAAAACTTTGACCTGGGGCCTTCCACTGGATGGATTTGGTTTGTTTGTCTGGTTATGCATTTGGACACCCCTGCTCCGATTGGGATGAAACCATTGCCAAGTGGTCCTGTTGGCTCCTGGCCAGGTTTTAGGGGGATTAGGGTCGTGGTCGGACCTCCCGTTGGTGTACACTGGCCAGAACATTGACCCATGGAGCCTGTTCTGAGCCTTCCACTGGATGCATTTGGATGACAATTAATATAAAAACAAAAACAACACTGCGCAACCACCTCATGGGTGTGTTGGAAGAGCTGCTAAGCTGCTTATTATTTTCAAAATGTTGACAATTACATCCAATTCATTGATAACTTAATAACTTAAAGATTTAAACCCAGTCAATGCTGGGTACTTCAACTAGTATACCATAAAAATGAAGAACATGTGATTTGGTGTTAATCTTGATTTTTTTTTAGTTTTTTTTAAACAAGTCTGGAAGGAGAAGAGCATTTAGGGAAGTGGCAAGGGAACCAAAAGACAGACTCATAGGGCCGCGGACAGGGTATCAGGAGAAAGTGCCAGAGGAGAGAGTCCCAAGATTTCATGAGAGAGAAAAGGTGCTAGGGGACAGGATGCCAGAAGAATGGGCAGGATGCAAGGAGAGAAGGGAGGGTGTCAGAAAGCAATACACAATGGAAGATGGTCCCAGAGAAGCTTTGGGTGTTATCTGTAATCAGCCTTCAATGATCCAATGAATGAACAATGCTTCAATTATGTAAATCCAGTCCTGTTTCTAGTAGTATATTTGTAAAGTAGCCATATATTTTTAATCTAGTCTGCCAGCTTTCAGTTCATTGTCTCTGAATAATTATTATTATTATAATCTATTATTATTAAGGCACCACAAAGGGCAGCAGCGACGTACATGACATACAGATAGCAGTGATCCATAACACATTACATGATAGATGAAGAACAACATACAAATGCCAGACATACTGAATGAAAAAATATACAGGTAACATGGTAATGAAGATCAAATTATTCGCGGAACAGTGAGCAGCAAGAAGCAGGCCTAAGCTTAAGAAAACAGGTCTAGGGAAGCATGTCAAGAGATACAGAGAGTAATAAATATTATAAGGAGACCACAAGGAGCAGCCCGGCAGAGTCCTGGAGGTGGGAGTGGGAAGAGGTGATCAGAGAAGTAGTGAGGAGGCGGTCAGTGGCAGAGTGGAGAGGGTGACAAGGAGTGTATTGATTGAGAGCTCCGAAGGTGAGGGTGAGGATTTGAAATTTAATTCTATAGACCATGGGGAACCAATGTAAGGAGAAGAAAAATGATAACTGAAATGTGCTCAGACTCTTGTCAGACACTGAAACCCACCTTATAAAGTCACAGTAAACCATAATTATATACAGGACATATATTTATATTCTATCCACTAATGTATGAAATCCATATTAGAAATAGGATTTCCTATGTGTTTATTACCATCATTTTAAAGCTGTATTTACCATTTTAGAAGGCAGCACAACCTGTGTCTTATGTGTTAATGCATGCTATCAGTACAATAAATTAAAATTACTAAAATAGCAATGCCTCAAAATAGCATGGAAAGCATACTAAAAATGCAACCAGAAACTGTGTATAAAGCACACATTATCATTTTCCCAGCACATAAAGGTGCACAAGCCCATGAGGGTGATGAACAATGAAGATATAGCAATAGTTATGTGGCTTCCATTCCGCCACTGTTTCCACCCACTATATCAAACGCCTTCCATTACACATATTAACCTCAACCAAGCAAACTATTATAAAGCTAAGACATCGTGGTATACCACTTCGGGTCTAGAAGCATTGACAGCTCTACTACTGTAAAGATTTTTGTATAAATGTTTTATAAAGTGAGGTTAATACAATTAAAGGATTGCCCATTAAAATTCCAAGGTTACCAAGTAGATCCAAAACCCGATTTGATCTTCATAGCACAGTTTGAAAAATATAAGACCAGTAATATTGTTTTTTTTCTTCTTTTAAATAGTATGTTTATTTCGTATTTTCCGCAGTGGTCAGAGTGGGCTGGTATACAGTTGTACACCATACCACCACTTATCCTACTCCTTTCATTGTAAAACTACCAAATTTGAATCACTTACATTTTCCATACCACCACTTCTAAATTTCCACTTCGACCCCTGATTTTATAGGGTATTTCAAGGATAACCCCATGGGCAGCACGATGGCTAAGTGGTTAGCACTTCTGCCTCACAGCGCTGGGGTCATGAGTTCAATTCCCGACCATGGCCTTATCTGTGTGGCGTTTGTATGTACTCCCTGTATTTGCATGGGTTTTCTCCAGGTGCTCCGGTTTCCTCCCACACTTCAAAAACATACTAGTAGGTTAATTGGCTGCTATCAAAATTGACCCTAGTCTCTCTCTCTCTTTGTCTGTGTGTGTGTGTATATGTTAGGGAATTTAGATTGTAAGCTCCAATGGAGCAAGGACTGATGGGAATGAGTTCTCTGCACAGCGCTGCGGAATCAGTGGCGCTATATAAATAAATGATGATGATGATGATAACCCCACCTCCTAGCAAAGTTTTTCAAAAATCCCTTCTACCATACTCCAACTAGTAAAGTCATGGGGTTCCCTGCCCTTTGATCTCCTGCTGCTATTGAGCAGCTAACTCCTGGTAAATCGCACTTTCAATCTGTTTTACAGGCCTCCTAGAGAATTATGAAGGAAAACGGACTTGCACAGGCTGTAAAAACACAGCTGAATTGATTATCTGTGGAATTAATTTTCAATATTCTCTGTCCTATATAAAATATTTTATTCCAAGGCTCCTTATAAAAGAATTTAGTGGTGAGCCCTGAATGCCTCAGTCCAACAATGGTCTACTAACGGCTACTATGTAGAATTCATGACATCTGTGAAACAGTGTCCATAGCAAAAGAACTGTCACCTCTATTAGAGGAATAATAAAAGGGCATAATAGAGACAGAAAACCCAGCATAATAGAACTACTCATATTACTGGGTGAACTTTACATATAACATTCTGTCTTTTCTTCCCTCAGTTCCTTTCTCACCATTCTGTCTCTGTGACCTCCATGACATTGTCATGGGAAAAATGATTTGTCACAACACCAGCCTGTGACCTATTGCTGAGACCGAGGAGGAAACAATTGTTAAATATTGCTCAGTTTCACCGGCATAAGATAACTTTGCCAAAGGAAACAAAAGAGATAAGAGAAGGTAGTGAGAAACAGAAAGATTGTATGAAACTGTCAGTCTGCTTACATGTACATGCAGTGCGAGGTGACTGTGGCAGGGAACATTTAGTGATATTAACTCAGGTCTGAGTCTGCCATGCTACTTACTGGTTTAACAACTCTCCACTTTTACTATGTATGTAGGGTAGCACGGGGGCTTAGTGGTTAGCACTTCTGCCTTACAGCACTGGGGTCATGAGTTCAATTCCCAACATTTGTATGTTCTCCCCGTGTTTGTGTGGGTTTCCTCAGGGTGCTCCGGTTTCCACCCACACTCCAAAAACATACTGGTAGGTTAATTGGCTGCTAACAAATTGACCCTATTCTGTATGTGTGTGTATGTGAATTTAGACTGTAAGCCCCAACGGGGCAGGGACTGATGTGAGTGAGTTCTCTGTATAGCGCTGCGGAATTAGTGGCACTATATAAATAAATAGTGATGATGATGATTAGAATTAAAACATGTATATGAAACACTAGGTATATTCCTTAGCGCTGTACATTTGGGTGTAAAGAAGCCATTATAGGGGAAAAGTCATTTGTGCCAATTGTGTCCTATTGAAAGAATCATTACACACTGATTCATAAAACCAAAATATTTTATTGCCTTGAATATCTGTGGGGAAAGATTAAATATGGTGTCATATTCCTTTGGTATGTGCAATTGTGAGGAACACCATATTTCCCCAAAGATATTCAAGGTAATAAAATAATTTGTTAATATTAAGCAGTGTGCAATGATTGTTTCAAGTGGGCTTATTTAATTTCATACATTTCTTTTAGGTGCATATTTTGCACTGAACTGCAATAACCAATCAGACACTTGCTTTGTCTTATTTGCATGAGGTAAAAGCTAATTGCATTAGATTGGTTGCTGTGGTGCATAAAATGCAATGTTGGCAAATGAGGCGAAATAAGCATGTTTAAATACTTAAAGAACCAACTAATAGACTTTTTAAAAGATCTTACACAGGTGGCAGTTTTACGTGACTTATGCAGGGTGTTTTAGAAATGGGGCTCAGTAGGAGAAAGCAATGTAGTCAGATTCCATATTGAATTTAGTCTGCTTCTGGAAATAGGTCTTAGTTGATAAGTGCTATACACTGTAGGGAAGATGCCGGCTAAGGTTTCGCATAATTTGTGCAGAAAGCTTTTAAAGAATAAACAGGCAAAGTGTATGCTATGTCCAGACTCTGGATTCACAATTATAAAGTGTTATATCTAATATACTCTTATTTGTGGACTTAATGGCTGCCTCACAAAAGTTTATTTGCATTTTAGATGTTAAAAATTTAAGTGGTACTCTTCACAAATACATTCTGGCTAAGTAGAATCTTTATTAATGCTATGGCCACTTTACATCCTTACTTGAGTTCAGTGTTTTTGTTGGAAATAATCGGTCATTAAGTGATAGATTTGTAATGCTTGATTGGAGTCGGATTAAGATTGTATTACAGTTTGTGGTCCACCAACATCTGATTTTGCCTGCCAGTCTTTCTTATGTCTTGGTTTGCTACCTGTATAGTATTCATGCCAGATCACACACAGGAATCATTAATCAATTTGCTGTTTTGTAGCCTGTTGTTCCCAGTCCTAGGTTAATTGATGGTTAATCAATGCCTAAAACTTCTATGCAGAGAATTCTCCATATTGTGGGTCTTTTGATTTACCTATAATAACTGACGTTATGAGGTTTTAAATAGTGAATATGTACTAAATACAATTTTACTCCCTCTGCATCACGTAGATGTGGTGATGTTATCTAAATGTGCTTATATATAGCTCATTTTTCAGAATCTTATGGTATGGATGTTATATTTTTAACACTATTCAGCTATTTAAGACTTTGATGAAGTTGCTAATTATGTCATTGCTTTGATGTGTCTGAAACTTGAGGGACTCTCCCACAGTTGCATGTACGGGAAACGATGTTTGTACTGCAGAAGCCAGGCGTGTTTTTCTACAGAATGGAGAGATCAGTCTCTTGCTTTTGGTCACCAAGAGAAGCTCAACTATCACGGGCACCAAGCCACAATGTAATCCTGGGATGTAAACACTAACCCACGTCATCTCAGATTCGGAAACTAATCTGGTAATTGCAAGGCAAACAGATAGAAGCCGCCCACAAAGCGCAAAGCATGTTCTTCATTTTACTGTGGGAGGGTTAAAAATAGTCTGTGAATTTCAGTTAATGATTGCGTGGGCGAGTGAAGCGTTGCTGTGTTCATCAGCATCAGCCTGGCATCCTTGAATTATACAAATGAATAAGATCAGAGCTTCTTGTTCAGACTTGTACTGTGATCTGCAAACAACCAGAACAAAAAAAGGTTTCACCCGCACCTGAGGACCCATGTCAATGATTTCACACACATTTTCTATATGTATTTAAGTGAACCCATCACCTACACATAACGTGGACTGAACCAATATTTATGCAAAGACAGCTTATCAAATGACTAGGAACTAGGGACATCTCTGAAGCATGGGGCACTCATAAATAGGCTTCTTCCGCTTTAAAGAATAAGTCCACCCAAAATGAAAAATTCAGCTGTGAGTAGAGTTCCGTAACTTAAACATTAATGAAAAATATTACTTACCTAGGATTTGGTGTTCTCCCCAACCTTGAAGATTCGCTGATGTAGGCTATGGTCCAGTGAAGCTCTCCTTGCTTCTGTCGACAGCCTGTTTTCAATAGATAATATACGGTTTGCATGAAAAACTTGCTTTGGCAGAAGTGATCTAGGGGAACAGGCTCTTCTAGCTCTTGTTGAGGCAGACTTTTATCATACTGGCAGAAGTCAGGAGAGTATCCCCAGATATGTCATAGAGGCCACAGGATGAGCCTAAGTTTTATTCACATGCAGTTTGCTACTTACTTGTACTAAGTATTGGCTTTTTTTTATTTTTGACAAATCTACAAACCACTCTACATAGTCCATTTACATCTTCAGTTCTAAGTTCTTCATAATCAGATTCTAGCTTTCATTTTGTAGAATGCACTAAATAAATGACAGCTAGAATCTGATTGGTTGCTATAGGCAACATCTCCACTTTTTCAAACCCGCCGTTTAGTAAATATACCCCATGGAGTGTTTTATTGCTAGGAATGTAGTCTTTTATGCAGGAAGTCGCTTTGCTGACTTTCTTAGACACATTGCATAATCTGATGTTTAGAGTCATTGATCACCAGATCTGAGAGTACCTCAAATGCTACTAAATCTGTCCTAATTCTCTCCTTTGGGGGATAGCCTTTCCTGCTTCATTTTGTTTATGAGCCAGATCACAGCTGTCAATATATTCTGGCATTATTTCCTAACCTCCTTGAGTATTTACAGCTTTGGAGGAAATTGCAAAACCCCTGCCACATAACAGTATTTATTATATTGTTAGGTCATGGTACATTTTCCATTTAATTGAATAGTTTGACAAGTGAAAATCAATTATCAGTGAGTTACTTGTCTGGAGAGCTTTGAAATAACCTAGTTACTTGTGGCATTACAAGTTCAGCACGATAGCATCACAAATTTGCACCTGAACAAATCATGTTGCAGTGCAAAGGGTACAAATCCTATTGTTTGGGGAATGCATGAAAAATACAACATAGCACACATATTCTGGCGGTTATATTTTAACACTGCAGACGGAGCCAGATTAACATAATGGGCTTTCTGGGCTGTAGCCCAGGGTCCTCCAGCAGGTGGGGGGCCCTAGCAAAGATTTTCACATTATAATGCTTGCGATGAGGTCAGGGGTGGCCCTGCCCTCCACTGTCACTGCCATTGCCTCCCATTCATTCATGTTAGGCAGACGCAGCTAACAGCAAATCTGATGCTGTTAGCTGTCCTGCTGTCAGTGTGGGCACGGTGTGCAGTGCGCTGTTTAGTGAGGAGGTCTCATGAGACTGTAGTTTCTATATTATCGAGGGGGAAGAATCAGCATAGGTGATACATTGTGGCTTGGGGGGGAACATGACTGGGGGGTGGGGAGATGAATCGGCTGCAGGGAGGGGGGGCTGTACAAATTGCTGGGGGCCTCAAAGTACTCAGCCCAGGGGCCTACATTGTCTTGATCTAGCTCTGACTGCAGATAAGAGTTTGCTAGGGATATACACAGCCTGGTGTGGGTATAACATTTATCTTGGTTCTGCACGTGGTGGGTACATTTATTATGAAACCATCTTAAATACTTTAAGGCATATTTTTTATCTGGTACCAATTATCCAGGGTGAGTCAAAGTCTACTGGTCATTGAAGAAGATCTCCTACTACTGTTCTATATTTCGGCACTGTTGTAAATGCGATAGCACTAGAGACACATGGGGGAGCAGTGAGGGAACACAGTGGAGACATAAGGGAAAGGTGAAAAGACAAGGGGGTAAGGGAGAAAGATATAGGGACATGGGAGAGATGATGGGGCACAGAGATCTAATAGATAGGAAGGACACATGGGCATGGGAGAGGGATAGCCATGTATCACCTAATATGCCTTTGTATTTTACTGCATAGTGTTGAAAAAATATAAATGAAAAAGACATAGAAATATAAATTCCCAAAATCTTCTGAGACCACCAGTTATCTGGCCATTCAGTTGTTTTTTTTCATACCACCAGTTTTAAATTAATATATATGTTGTATGTTTATATATGCATATAAAGCCTTAGTATTGGTTGTGAGAAGAAGAACCTGGCACATGATTGGTGGACGCAATTCTCAGCCAACCACTTGCCACCTTCTATGCAACTGAATGGTTTAAAACTTCTTCCAGCCAATTTCTGTCTAAACCAACAAACAGAAGGGTAGCATACACCTCCTTTAAATAATAATGTTTATAAAGAACAATAAGGAAACATGTACTATACTGTGTTCACATCTTTATTGAATATATAATGTCTGTTGTTCACAACCTGCACTGCATTCAACTTGGGTGCATCAAGTATCTTGTAGGAAAAACCCCCCTCTCTTCGTGTCAACGCAGGTGGTAAGAATGACCCAATTTGTGGTCGAGGCAAGCACGGTAACTAAATTAGAGCGCAGATTTACACAGCAGACATACACACTGCAAGTTATATAATTATCATATCCAGTAACTCTCTGGAACATCTATCAGCCAACCTATTATTTGCACGACTCAGTGCTATAATCTACATGCAAAAACAACACTCGAGCCCTTGAGAATTTCTGAAACAAACAGCTAACTTGATCGCTCTGTAATTAATTCACGGTGACAATATCTCTAATAACCTGTATGAGCAACAAGAAGATAATCAAGATAGCAACGTATCGTTTTATTTTTAGTACAATAGTTACAGTGTGTTTATGTGAGTTTAAAATAGGCCACCTGCATGTGTTTGTCTTTGTCTTGTACAAGTAAGAGTTCAGTTTCAGTTTCCTGTTTGACTCAGGCTTGACACCTCTTTTGAGTCATTTCGGGTATGGTGCTGTGTGGTGCTCACGCAAAGCCTGTTTACAATTAGCTTGTACTGGGGTTCCCAGAAAGTCACTGGCTTTGCAGTTCCCATCCGGACATCCTTAGGCTGTATGACACAGGTGTCAGGGGCTAAAAATAAGTGGCCTCTCAGTGTGAAGTGGTTCATTAATGAAACGAAACTTTGGGCCTACAGCGAGAAACACAAGACAGAGCATCACACCACTCCGTGCTCACTTGTAGAGCAGCAAAAAAAGAACACAGTGCATTGTTTTCACAGATTGTTTGTTTACTGTGCAATGAGCCATTTCTTTCAGAGTACACTCAATATGTTCCAGATGTACACAGCTAACAGATCGCTGACAGTGATGAGGGGCCCAGGCAGTGCTATTCTGGTCATTTATAGATATGACAACATTGTTATTGACCTAGTTTTGTTTCCGGGCACACACATTAGACTTCAGCTTGTACCTTTTCAGTGCATCTATACAAGAACACTAGACCCTGTTGTAAAACATTTCATCTGTGCTTGGAACAGCTTTTATGTGCCTAGTTATAAAATAAGAGTGCTCACATATTTCAGTTGATCCAGAAACATTGAAGAGCGGCTGCTGTTATGAATTCTACCTTCCTACAGGAGTCATAAACTGTTATTCTGCAAGTTGCAGAAGAATCTTTGGTTGAGGTTCACTATAAATCCCATATATGTTTTTGCCCTAATATGGCATAAATCGCCTGATTTTGTGCATTGTTTATGAAATACGTAGCACCAGAGGCTAGCAAGTGCCATTGTGCCATCACAAAAATTGTATTTGTATTCCGTGAATGTATTTGTGTAGCAAAATGTCACCCACTGCAGAATATCAAGTTTGCCAGGGATGGTGGGAGGACCTGGGTCAGTGGATGGGGTACAGTCCTCACGCCTGTAGGACGATACAATGATGTGCAGGCCCATGTACCTAATCGGTATAAACAAGGTCTGAAATATCATATTCAATGTTTAGCGTCAGGATGAAAAATATTCACTAAACTTGGTTTTAACGCAATTTAAACTTAACAAAATTTACATCACTTTGCAATTTCCAAAATTACTTACTGTTACATTATATAGATAGTTTCCCTATATCTCTAGCTGGACACACAAGATACAAATATATCAACCCCTTGCTGTGTATTTTGGCTAAAAAGATTTTGTATGTCACTCTCAGATGAAAAAGTCTTAATTAGCATGAAATTTCTGTTCTTCAGAAAAGTTACAGAACCAAGTTGCCTCCAAAATCTCATAATAAATCAATTAATGAACAGTATATATATATATATATATATATATATATATATATATATATATATATATAAATAAATATTTTACATGCCCAGCGTTGTGACTTTAAACATTCCAATTAGTACATTTTCACATTTCCTAGGGCTGAGGTTTAACCCATTTGTCACAGCAAGATCGGGTATTAACCCATTTGATACTGCGACAGCTATCTTGACTATGCTGGAGGTGAGGGGGATCCAGCCACAGTCTCCAAATACATGTTCTGGGAGCCTGGCAGTAATAATGATACATGTGTTATTTTCAGGTTTATCCCTGTGACAGTTAGAGTTTTGAAATCAAAACAGTAGGAGAATCATGGCATACGACCGTATACTGGCCAGCTTCAACCACTGATTTGGATAAAACATCATACATTATTTTTTAATTGTTTCTTAATCCCTTTTATAGTGATATTTTCTTCATTTGGGAAGTGTGTAATGCTGTTGCTAACCCACTTTACATAGCTGTTGTCAAATTCTGTGCCATATTAAACGTTTCGCCCAAAAGAATGATAGATGTGTTATGGAGACCTATGAGTGATAATATGTTTACCCCTGATATAGTCTGAAATTAAATGGGTACTAGAGTAGATAATGCTCTCCAGGATTGCAATCTATTTATTCCTAATCACTTTATAAACAATACCTTAAACTACTTTTATCTTTCATTATAAAAACGTTTGACAATCTGTTTTGTTTTCTGGTACTGGGCTCATAACAAACAAATAAGCCTGAATTCTAAAATTTATATATTTCTTCACTCAAATTTGCTTGGGGAATAGTGCATTGTGCCTGAGAAAATTACATTAATAGTTTCAATAATATGACTTTATTATATTTGGCTTAAGAGCATTTAGTGCATCTGGCATGCAAATGGATTCTTTTCTCACATTAAATATATTTTAGAAAGACCGCACCAAAAACATTAGTAACATGTT
This sequence comes from Mixophyes fleayi, assembly GCF_038048845.1. Classification (NCBI taxonomy): domain Eukaryota; kingdom Metazoa; phylum Chordata; class Amphibia; order Anura; family Limnodynastidae; genus Mixophyes; species Mixophyes fleayi. The sequence goes on along the minus strand of NC_134403.1, from coordinate 72,799,154 downwards.
GAAACAAAATTCCTTTGAAACGTCATTCAGTAACGTCAATAGGTCTGTGTTGTGAGTTTGGGTCATTGGCTTACATTGATCAAAGTAAAATGGTACTTAATACATTGAAATAAGTAAATACCATCACTTACAAAGGTGCACTTTCAACGTGCCATTGCTCAAAACAAGAATAACTTTGCAAATGCTAGTGCAGCTTAGGTGGAGTGTTTCCCATTTTTTCTGTAAGTATCCACTACAGTAATATACAATCTGAAATATGTGTATGACAGCTAGCACCTCCCATGTAAAGCTGGTGCTTACGGATGCTATGTTTTGTCTTGATGTCAGTGAATGCAACAACTCTAAGAGATAGAAATTTGAATTCACAGATGTTGGGTGAAACATGCACATATATGGGAATAGCTGATTGGCATCCAGCTATAAACAGTTAGAAGGCTCAATAGCAAAATTGGACATCTCCAACTTCCTCAACTCAGTTTTTTCTTTCACTAATCACAATCTCCTCTCCTTCTACCTCTGCCACTTTTCTTTCCCGCCAAAAGATGTGCGTACTTAGTGATCCCTTCATGGCCTTGACCCTATTCTCTTCTCATCCTCTCTAGAACCCCTCCTTTCTCCAATTTCTCATCAGTCCTGCCAAAACACTGCCATCTCTCTCTTTAATACCACACTCTCTAATGCCTTTGATGCTCTAACACCAGTTGCCCCTCTTCTTCTCCATCACACCAAACCCGAACTCTGACATTCCCAACATATTCATCGTTTTTAAAAGTGCCCACATTCTGTCGAGCCCAACTACAGGACTGAACTGAACAACTTGCCTTCAACTGTCTGACACACTTTCTCTCTCCTCACTTTCTCGTCTACCCCATTTTTTCAGTTTCCATCCTTTTCACTTGACCAAAACTGAACTTTTCATAGCCAAGTTAAAGGGCCACTTCTCTTGACACTTTTGACCACTCTATTCTCCTTGACACGCTTCAATCCTTTGGCCTCACTGCCCTTTCCTGGTTCAACTCCTACCTCTTAGGTCCTTCAGTGTTTCTACTTTGGACTTTTCATCCCTTCTTCTTTATCCCCAAAGCTTTGTTCTTGACCCTCTACTGTTCTACACTGATCATCTTTCCCCCTATTAATGTCACCACCCATCTCCGCGTCTCCCTCATAGTTGGCAAAATCACTCTGCCCTGTTCCTTATGAATGCTGCCTTGGGGGCATCCTTGATACCGCCCTTAGCTTTACCCCTTACATCCAGTCCATCTTGCAGTCCTGCCATCTACATCTCCATCTCTGCAACATTGCCAAAATACGTCCCTTCCTCACTCAAGAAGTAACTAAACCCCTGGTCCTTTTGCACATTATTTCTTGACTAATATAACCTACTCTACACCTGCCTTTCTCCTTTTTAATTCATCCTGAATGCTATGAATAGGCAGCTTCCTTTCCTGGTGCTCCTTATTTCTGGGTCCTCAGTGTAAATCCCTTCCCTGGATCCCCATTGTATCAAGAATTAAGTGTAAGCTGCTAAACCTCAATTACAGGGCCCTCATCAATGCTTCGTCTCCATAAATCTCTGACCTTGTCACAACATACACACGAGCACGTCCACTCTGATCCACCTCTGACAGTCTTCCCCCATCATTACCTCCTACCACTCCCATCTCCAAGACTTCTCCTGTGCTGCTCCCTACCCATGGACCTCCTTCCTTAGTACTACCAGATTTCCCTTAACCTTCAATCGCTCAAACCATCCATCAAAACTTACTTCTTTATGTTTGCCTACCCGACCCCCTAAACCCTCACGTCCATTCCCTCTGGCTTATCGTTCACCACATTCACTCTGGCCCTAATTGGTTTTACTGTCTCTCATTCCCCCCCCCCTAGAATGTAAACAGTCAAAGGTTGTTATTAGCTGTCATTATATTATTGTTCTCATGTTTGTCATATCTGTAAGATGATTGTCCAGCATTGCAGAGTTTGTGGTGCCTTATAAATAAATGATGATGATCAGTTCAATTTAAAATTCATAGAAATGAGTGACATGCATGATATCGTTACTGATAATACTATTATGCTGATCTGGGAAGTTAGATGCCATGTTAACCAATTACCACACAATCATAAGGATGTTTAGGGCAGCAGCTAAAGTGCACTAAAGTCATTTCTTCTCTTTTATGATGTCAAGTGATTACTTGTGTACCTGGGTCTATCATACCACACACAGTTTTCTGTAGTAAGATGTTATCGTTTAAAAATGGCGCAATCAATTGCACCTATGTTGTGATGTCAAGTGACCGACTGTCTGGTTTTATGACACAGAACACAAGATGCCATTTTTTTAAAATAATTAGTAAAGCCTGAGTAAAGGGCAGGGAACATAGGTGTAACAAGCAGTGGAGTGCCCCAGAGGCTGCTATGGGGCCTGGAGTGAGGGGGCTTGGTGATACATGTCCATATTTTGATCATGCGCAGTGGAGTCCCTTTGGGCTTCTGTTCCATGCATCACCACCTTTCCCTCCCAAATTTTTGAGCCTGGTGATTGCAAATAATTAAATAGTAATTTTTAAATGTGCCCCACATGTGCAGGGGAAGCAAAGCAAACAAGATGCCTGCACATATGTATAGGCATAATTACCTGGAGGCAGCCATTTTGTTTTATGAAGTAATTTCATGAGATGGCAGTTTATAAATTCACTAGAAACTAACGACATCAGTGAGAATGTTTGATAAATATAAACAAATACCCTAAACCTTATTCACGTTACTGTCAAGTCTGTAATAAGGGTGCAAATACAAATCAGTAGCCAAACATGGTGACATTAAGTGAATGTTCCTGTTTGAGGCTGGTCGGGTTCTTTAAAAGAATGCCAAAGATGAACATGACCTTTAAGATTAATGTAAGAAAATTAGTTATTCCAAGTCAACCTATGTATTGACACCGACAAACAGAAAGCTAGAAAGATAGAAACTAGGGGCCTGATTCATTAAGGATCTCAAATGAAGAGGTATCTTATTTCAGTCTCCTGGACAAAACCATGTTACAATGCAAGGGGTGCAAATGAGTGTTCTGTTTTGCACATAAGTTAAATACTGACTGTTTTTTCATGTAACACACAAATATCAACTTTAAATTTCAGTGCACAAATAAGCTATCAAGTATTTGTGTGTTACATGAAAAAACAGGCAGTATTTAACTTATGTGCAAAACAGAACACTTATTTGCACCCCTTCCATTGTAACATGGTTTTGTCCAGGAGACTGAAATAAGTATCCTCTTCATTTGAGATCCTTAATGAATCAGGCCCTAGATTTTTTCGCAGGGTGATAGCGTGATGACTACGTAAGTACATGGTAATTTAAGTTTTTCATTCACAATAGAGATTGTATTTTTCTCCAAAAGCTGTGTTAGTTATGATTTCAAAGCCTATGGTGCACATATGACAGTCAATCCAGTTGATGTTAGCCAATTTACAGGAGTCAATACAGCTTCTATGGAAATAAGTAGAGGGTTTAGAGATTATATACATTTACTTGGAAAGTGAATAAATGTCTTTCTTTTCTGGCTTTTTGCAACTAACTCTAAAAATATTTATTCCTAGGAACAAAGTAACATTTCTGTTTCCCTCTAGACATTGTTGTTTCTTAGATATTGCTGGTCACGTGGTTTGCTGAAATGCCCTTTGATACCACATTCAGCATATTAAGATGTAAAGTCCAACTGAGTTAAACTTTTGCCATCCACAATCTGCTTTATTTTCTATCCTTGCTGGATTATCAACTGATCCATGTTTCTTAAGTAAAACAGATAAGGGTGACATTGTGCTGAGTCGTGGAACATCAGCTATTTGTTGTCTGTTCTAAAACAACCCTTATTTGTGTGAAGGTCAGGGACAGAGGTGAAACTGCAACTGTGCATTAAGGGTGCTGCACTGAGCCCTAGAGGCAGTAAAGGAAACATTGCTAACTTTAGTTTTTAATTGTTAATGTATGCATAAAGACCGGCAAGTTTTGGAGCAAAAGCACAAGCAAGTGGGCCAGGTTCTTATACCGCATGTCACAATGTAAAGCTGGCATGAAGAAAACATAAGGGGTTGTTTGTTTAAAGTGGGTGTGGTTTTATATTACTACTATTCAATGCAGAGACTATTCTAGTGACCACTATACAATGCAGAGAGCATTCTAGTGGCCTCTTTACAATACAGACAGCATTATTGTGACATATATACAATACACAGAGCACTCTAGTGACTTATACACAACGCAGATAGCATTCTATTGGTCTCTATGCAATACAGACAGCATTCTAATGATATCTATACAACACAGAGAGCATTCTACTAACCTATGTACAATATAGATAGCATTTTAGTGGCCACTATACAATACAGCGAGCAAACTAGAGACCACAATATATTGTAAGGGGGCATCTTATTGACCAAAATACAATACAGAGAGCAACTTAATAAATATACAATACAGGTAACATTTCCATTGGCTTTATAATACACTGGGTAATTTGAATATTATAGTCAGTAAAACTATTTCCTCACGCATCTGCAAATTTATTTTATGTATTTACTGGAACTCTTTGAAGTGATGACTGAGCAAGGAGTTAAAGCTTTTCTCATGTAAAATTAATGCAAAAGAATAGACAAGATAATTTTGTAGTTGTAGTTGTAGTTTTGTGCTTTTCAAATCAACTTAAAAACTCATATCCCCACACTGGTAGCAATGGATCACCAAACCTGAAATACGGGTTGATTAAGGGTAAGTAAAAGCACTACTGATAACATGCTGAAATAAAGATGTAAATGTTGCAGGCTAATGCACGATAGATAAGGATCCTGCAGGGGTGCACCCGGGAAAGGGGGGTTCCTAGTCCCAGGAGACCCCCCTCCCAGCCTGGGGCACTGTATGCTTGAGGTGGCTGGACCCTGCCCCCGGTACCAGCCACTTTGCAGCTTATGTGCAGATTGATTGTTTCTATCTGCACTGTCTCTCTTCCCTGCTGTGCCCCCCCTTTCTCCTGCTGTGTGTCCCCACCTCTCTTCACACGGCTCTGCTTGAAAAAGGAAGAGCTGCATGCACCTAACAGTAGTGTATATTATGGGGAAAGGTAGCGTTGGAAAGCAGCCAAGTACTGTCTAAAATTATAGCCATGCCCCCATGCATGCTGGTCAAGCCCACTGGCAATGTGGCATCGAAACCCCTCTTTACAAATCCTGCGTTTGCCCCTGTCATGGATGGGCATTTGAAGCAGGGGAGCGCTAGCAAATTTTAGCCTGGGGGGCAAGACTTGACTTAGCAGCCTATTGGGATCATTTTAAAAGGATAAAAATACAAGTGGCCCAGTGACCCAGCCCAAGGTAGCCCACTATGGGACCAGCAGATGCCCCCTTGCCCCCCAGCCCAGCCTGCCCCTGATTTGAAGGACACTGCAGGGAGACATTTGGAACCTAAAGTGGCTGGTAAGCAGTGGTCGAAGTGGAAATTTAGTAGTGAAGATATGGAAGTTTAGAAGTGGCAGTATGAAAACTGTAATGGGAACGTAAATGAATGGAATTTGATAGTTTTACAATGAACGCAACAGGAGAAGTGGCACAAGATGCCTTTTTATATTAGATCCATTTGTAGCCTCAATGGCACTTTAATCTCATGTAACCTTTAGCCAGTACTTGTTTTTCACATGTACTTGTATGCTGGTGACCATCTGAATCTTTTATGCAATTCTCTGAAAAAAGGAAACCATAACCTGAGAAAAAAAAATACAAGACTATGAGAAATGAGCTATTCTCTTAAGATGTGTCTCGTGAACTAACCAACTTTCCTCTGTCATAAATTAGCAGGGGTACAAGTGCTAGGCACGCAGACCCACACTAAATTCCCCTGAAAAATCACCAGGCTACTTGCCTGATTGTAAATCTGTAATACACTGATGAGTGCAAAACCATGAAATGAAACTAAAGAAAATAGATTTATCTTATATAGTCTTCACTTGTCAGAAAACAAACACAATTATCTAATGACCTAATTGAATGTTTTTTTCTGAACTTGTTTCTGAAAAATCCTTATTATGATTGTTCGACAGCAGTCATGTTCCAGGTAATCTTTAAAGTGGAACTAAGCTAAAAAATGAAACCATTTATTTTAAAATGTCATATATAAAATGGATAGTCAATACAAATCTAACTTAGTTTTATAATATCAGGCTCATATGACTTGCATGTGTAATGATGAGCTCTCTCAAAGTGGTGCTATTTCTCGTATGATGCGAGTAAGGAGTATTGTGTAATAATAGAAATGTTTGGTCTGATTTTTATAAAAAAAGAAATATGTAAGTAGAGAAAGCACAATGGTATCCCAGTGGCCGATCACATGGCAATGACTTCGACTTAGACAGCGACCACCGCATATGCCTCCACATTCGTGACGGTTAGCAGAATTGTGAAATGCTATTATGGGTGTGATGTTTAATGGGGCGTTGGGCATTTTAGTGTGGCACTTTCTGAGTGATTACATAATTCATCAACAGACTATTCATACTAAAATGAAAGATTTCAGGAATATTGCACTTAAAATTGTTCTTTCGATTCTGGACAGAATTTTTTAGAGGCGTCTGTTTACGTCTCAGCTAAATCAGAACACGCAAATCTTTTGTTGCACACAGATGTTCGATGGCTAAGCAAGGATACATTTCTATAAATATATCAGGCTCTTTTGCCTTAAATAAATGAGTTTTTGGCCTTCAGAGGCGCACAATATAAGCAATTAGAAGATGAACTGGGGCTGTCAGAATTACAATTTTTAATGTACATTAAAGCTTTGTTAATAAAAAAAAAAATGAAAAAATAGTTGCAGGGAAAAGACACAAATGATTGTGGAATCCTAAGCTCTGGGAACGTTTTTCAGCAAAATTTGAAATTGGAGTCTTCCCATAGGCAGCACCAGAAACTGAGAAATGTACAAAATCTGAAGTCACAGCTAGGACCTCAGAAGAAGGGATATAAACTTCTTGACAATGGTCACTATGTAGGACCGGTAGAAAGTGTTATTTCAGTCTTCACATTTCCAGGGTTCTGCACTACTGGAACCTGTATGCTCAGAAGAGGCCCCATACTCTGCTCTGTTGAGGGTGGGGAGCCCAGGAGGTGAGAATGACATGGCCAGGCCCCTACCCAAATATTTCTTCTGTTGAGGGTGGGGAGCCCAGGAGGTGAGAATGACATGGCCAGGCCCCTACCCAAATATTTCTATAGGGCCCAGTGATGCACTGTTCTGCCCCTGCTCTTTTGGATCCAGATACCTTTTGTGAGTCAGCATTTTTGCAAATAGGAATTATAAAATCTAAATACCCATCTATTTAACAGATGACCATGCTTAACATTAGGAATTGGTAGCTACTGGCCTTACTGTACAAGACTTAGATACACCATATATCAAGCAAGCCATTTCACATTTTATTATTATTATTATTAATATTTATTTATAAGGCGCCACAAGGCATCCGCAGCGCCGTACAGAGACAAACAAAATCACAATACAATGGGAGACAGCACAGTACAGTAAACACAGCAACTCAGTACGCTCAATGCACAGCTAGAGTGGGCGGGGAAGGGGGAGGGAGGATCCGCAAACGACGGGGCCCAAGAAGGAGGGCGCGGAAGACAGGGAGACCCCCAGGGGGGAGGAGGGAGCGAGAGTGGACGTGGGGTGGAGGACCCTCGAGGAGGAGGGCTAAGTAGCTGGAGAGCAGAGTTAGAAGTGTTGGAAACAGGAGGAGAGATGGCCCTGCTCAGAGGAGCGTACAATCTAAGGGATCACCCTACCCAGTATGAGAACAAATTATGGGGGGAGGTCAGTGTTTAAAATGGTTGAAAAGTAAAATGTTGTTTAGGTTTGTATCCATCTTGATTGGGCCCTTGACCTTGGTATCAGCATGTTAACTTCCCCTGACAAGTCCTGGGGCAGCTTAAATGTTGTATCTAAACATTGGTTGATACTTTAAAAAAGAGTTCATCTTAATTATCATCTATTTCTTTATATATTGCGCAACTAATTCCGCAGCGCTGTACAGAGAACTCACTCACATCAGTCCCTGTCCCATTGGAGCTTACAATCTAAATCCCTTAGCACACACACACACACACACACACACACAGACTACGGGCAATGTAATAGCAGCCAATTAACCTACCACTATGTTTTTGGAGTGTGGGAGGAAACACGGGGAGAACATACAAACTCCACACACACAAGTTGTTCCTGGTTATGTAATGTTAATTTATATTTAATTTTAAAAATGAAAAGTTAATAAACTTAATATAGGGGATTTACCCCAAGATCATATATTATGTCTTCTTCTGGGTTGGTGGGGTACAAGGGACTCAATTGCTTACACCAGGTATTTAATAATTTGGGGAGACCAACATAAAACAGTCTGTACTGTCTATCCATTATTCAATAACTAAGGATGTGGGATGGATTTTTAGAGAAGCTCAGAGCTGTTTTATCATGTAAGAAAACACATTAAAATATAGTTTGTTTCGGTTTTAGTTCCACTACAAAAGGTCTTGAGAACAGGCAACAAAAAGACATTTGATCTTCTGCAGTCTCCAAATGCATTATTAATGCTATTCTAGCTTCGTCAAGCTGTACTCTGTACCAAAACCAGGGAACGTGAGTTCCTCAAATTGTAAGCTGATCATCTGACAACAAAGTCTTCTCCTTCTGGCCAGTTTTACCTACATATAAACATTATTTCACTCTGAATTTTAACAATGATCATTGGTATACTTTATATCCGAGTCTTACCTGCACACAGCTTTGAAAGGCATCAATATTGTGTATTTTGTGTAATATTGTGTTTTCAACAATGTACTATCCTAAACATTACTGAAAATAAAACACAACTGCTTTTATAATTATTATAGCAAATTGGAAAACAATATTACAATGATTTGTGTTCAGGCACAAGATGACCTCACCTTGGTTATCAGGACTTGTCTGTAAACTCAGAAATGTGTTTAATAACAGCAGCTATTTTAGCCAACTTAAAACCCTGTATTTTGGTGATGGATATGTCTATCCTCTCAGTGAGGAAAAGCTGAGATTGTAGAAACAAAGTACCAAAATGTATATTATCTGTTTCATATAATATGAGTAGACACCTCTTACCAAAAGTCTAATAAAATGTTCTGTTTTTCTCTCTAGTTCTACATGATTGAAGAATTTTGAAGATAAAAAGTCAATGGAGTAGCGAGCTTTATTGCAGTAAGTACCAATTATATTTCTGTCTGAAAATCACAGAGCATTAAGGATCACAGAATAATATATTGTGTGTGTTATTGTTTTACCTTCTGTGCTTTATTGTTGATTATTTGGAAATGATAAGCTTTTCTTCATTATAAGCCCTAGTGACTTTTTTTCTGGCTTCACTAACGTTGTTATGTACATTTTCAGTGTTTCCAAAGTGTATTAATGTTGATATTTCCAAATAAATGTTTATATCAATGTTTGGGAGTGTCACATGAGTTTGCAAAGTATTGAGCTGCATAAATAGTATTTTATTATAGATTGGTTCTAGCAATGTATTGTTGTGTTATTGCTGAATTTATGGTGTAAGCCAATGGAATATGATGCACGTGTTTTGTTATGGGGGGAGACTGGATGTGAGTCTCTTCATTTGCACTTTGGGAAGAGTGGCAGAAGAAGGTGTATGAACACTTAACTTTCACAGAAAGCTCCCGATTTGTTACTGTGACAACTACAATCAGCTTATTTTCCTGTGTGATGCCAAATGTGATATTGTTGGGGGAAGGGAGGGGGTTGCATGCTGTAGGAGTACACAGCAGACTACTCTTGTGTTCACTCAGTCTGTCTGTAGGTTGTATGGTATCTATGTGCACAAACTATAAGCCTCAACCAATTGACATAACAAGCGAAGCAGAGCAATAAAATAGTTTGATATAAGTATAAAGATCATCATCCAATATCATCACATTGTGAGAATAAATTGTAATAAGATCTCACAATTATCTCTATGTGTGTGGAACATGAAAGATGTGCGTTAGAAATATGATTGTCCCAGTTACATCATTTTGATTATACATACATAGAGATACTTCACTAAATATTGAAGGATCATAAATCATACTTGCAACAATGAGTTTTTGTCTTCCGGGAGGGGGGCATGGTGGGAGGGCGGGAGGGGGGTGTGGTGGGAGGGCAGGATGGGCCGGGTTACAGCAAATCGTGTCATTTTGGCCTTGCCCCTGCAACAAAAACGACATTTTGACTCCTGATTGGGCGCAATTCACCATGAATCACGTCCTGCCCATCCTGCCCACTTCACTAGGAAATTGGCAGGATGCGGAAGAATTACCTGCTCTCCTAGGAGTCCGGGAGACATACCTGGAATTTGGAAGACTTCTGGACATTCTGGGAGCGTGGGAAGTATGCCAGAAATAAATAATTATTATCACATGCTCACTACATCAAGTTTATCATATTTCTATATGATATTTATTTATTTTAACAATGTATTAAGGGCTAATCTAATCCCTATTTTTACTCACCTATTTCTCATGTTTACTGTGTGCTGCTGTTAACACCTAATGGCTACATCTATCAAGCCTATCTGACTTCAAACTTGCCCGTGCTTAAACATGCATAAAATACTCTGTGCTGCTGCAAACATTGTAATACATTGATCAACAAGCCCCACCCACTTTACCTCCTGCCAGACCAGTATGTCTTAAAAGACAGTAACAAATTTGGTAAATGAATATAACAATCACTCTGACATTGTGAACGAAACCTATAAAAACATAATATACATAGTCTTTATACTTGTAGGAGTCAAATGACAAATTTTGGCCTACTGGAGGGCTTTACTATTATAGATCAATACACCAGACCCAAATCAGGGACAAATTGAAATTAAAAATAAAAAAAAATTGGTTGGAAAAAACACAGACAGCAAAGAATATTTCAACATGACTTACTCATTAAGACTTAAAGGGTTAACTAGCTTTGCAGAATACCATTTATTGGAATTCCCACTTTCAAATAATGGAGGCTAAAAGAGACAAGGACAGGTAATAGCTAATTTCGAAACCCACCATGGAAATTATACTGAGAAAGAAAACAACAAAAAAATCTCACATGATGTGAGAAAAAAAAAAAAAAAAGGTACATTCAGGTTAGACCACAAACTGCTTAAAAAAATATTCTAAAACAAAGCGGCAAGACATGGGTTGGATTGATCCGGCTTTCAGATAGACACACAGTAACAAGCTCACAAAGAGGTGAGGATTGTGGGTAACAATCTTGTGCCTTACTGATGAACAGACGCAGCAAAGGTAAAATACTTTCTTATGTTTATTTTTATCGTTGTGTTTTTACAGTCCAACCATAAAACGGATTGATCTGCACTAGAGAGTCTAGTAGCGTACTTTCACCTGTTATATGATATAATGGCACAGGAGTTATTTTGAGGAGCCATATTCTCACTAGGGCTGTGTGTAGAAGAATAAATCTGTATGTTCACCTTCACCGTACTATACACTTTGATAGTGCTAAAATATTCCAGACATAGTATCAAATCTACAGCTCCAGTGTTTTTATTTCTTTATTACTGTTGCTATCGTATTCCAGACAGATTGCAAGTTAATAGCTAATCCCTTACCTTCTGGGACACATTGGAACAGGTCTTTCAGTATTTGTAGGCGTGAATAAGTATGTAACACATGACCCAAAACAGTGGTTATAAATGATATCATGCAGCTGTCAGTGACACCACACACTGCATGTTATAGTCATGCATGTGTCATGTACATTTCTAAAGTAAGCATGATGACATCATGGGAATTATAGTCTAAAATAAGATCTGGAGTGCGACAGGTCGCTTGCCATGAGAACACACATAACATTTGTGTTATATTAATCGCCATCGCGCGTGATGTTATATAAATATCGATATGTCATGGCATTTTTATTCTTATTGTTCAGTTAGTAAAAGAAAAGCACATGAAAATGCGGCATAAAACTTTTATAAATCACTGCACTCAAAACGCTGTATTGCATAAAATAATGGCAGCTTATTGCTCTGTTTTACTGCTGTATTTTATCTCAAGCAGAAAGCGAGGACAGCCTTGTGACATGGTATTAGGGTATGTCTAAAAATCATCAGATGTTGGGTGGCACTAGGGCAATTAACTTGTAGTGGTCCCTGCCAATGTCATTGTCCAAAGTATTTGTCCAACATGTTCAGTGTCTGTACCACCACCCAACCCACACATGGAGATGGGGCAAATACTGCCATGACAGCCTATAGTTAAAGCTGTCCAGCCTTATTCGAGTGCCAATCACCAACCACGCACATCTCTCTGCCAACAGTCATGTTGTCTGAGAACCCCACAAGCAAATCCCCACACCCCCTAGCCTCAGAGCTAGGTGCTAGCCCCACAATTTCCCAATTTATAGCCAACTCTGAAAGTTCTCCCAATGTTTTACTTGGGTGTCAGACAATTGGTTTCCATGTCTACAAATTCAGTTAAAGTGTATCAATATTTACACCCAGTGGATAGCTTGAATATTGGTTCAAACCAGAAAATGACTGCTTGCAGTTTGTGTGGGAGACAGGTCCACTTTAACCTCATCATCTAAAAATTCAGTGGCAAAAGCCAGGGCTGCCATAGGAGAATTGGGATACGTGGAAGATACAACCAGAAGCTGAAAATTTTGACTACTATATGGGCCTGACGCAGCGTTGAATATACGCCTGTTTGTGTAGCCTGGTGGCGGGTGCAAATATACATTTTTGATGATGATCATCGCCAGCACTATCTAACCGGTTTTGATTGGCTCTGACTGCGTTTTCACCTCTGAAGTTGCTGAGTGTTTTCATCATTGATCATACATAAAGTATAGGATTCTGTGGATTTAAACAAAAAATGTTTCTTACTTTCCTTCGTGTCTGAGAAGGACGGTTATATCTGCTGTGTAATAGTAAGCCTAATTGCAAACTAGTTTTTCAATATGAAGGCAAATGTTAACGTTAACTGATTATTATAGTTGTAATGTTCTCCCCAGATTCTCATGGGTTTACTCCAGATGCTCCGGTTTCCTCTCACAGTCCAAAAACTAGACCGGTAGGTTAATTAACTATGGTCGAAATTGACCTTAGTTTGTGTTTGTGTCGTGGAGAATTTAGACTGTTAGTTCCACTGGGTTAGGGACTGATTTGGATAATCAATCATTTTCTGTAAAGTCCTGTGTAATATGTTTCATACATATCACCATTTTAGAACATGATAAAGCAAGAAGTAAAGTCTTCCATCAGTACCTGCAGCATAATACTGCTTGCTTTGAGATAAATAATCATGACAGCACCCAAACAGGTAAGACTGAGATCATACAATTGATAACAATCGGAATATATTACATATCGCTATATAATACAAAGACATGCATACTGTGTCAAGTTTTAAAGTGTTTAATTTTTTTGTACTTACTTTTGCTGTACTATTTTCTATAGAAAGGTCATGTGACAAAATAAAGACCTGGGGCTAGATTTACTTAGCTACGGGTTTGAAAAAGTGGGGATGTTGCCTATAGCAACCAATCAGATTCTAGCTGTCATTTTGTAGAAAGTACTAAATAAATGAAAGCTAGAATCTGATTGGTCGCTATAGGCAACATCCCCACTTTTTCAAACCCGCAGCTTAGTAAATCTAGCCCCTGAACTTATACAATACACAAAACTTTTCTTTCATAGCTACATATCTGAGTTTGCTACTGTCCATTTATTGGATTGTTGGTTTAGTTACTTGTTAGATTTACTATATATGGAAAAAAACATAAGAACAAAACAGAAATCTAAGTACAGCTCTATATATTTTCTCAGTGTATTTAGAGCTGTCCTGGAATTGCAAGGAACGGCTAGCACAGAGACAGTCTTACCCCACTGGAGCATACAGTCTAAACTCTCTACCACATAAACACACACAATTTAATCACAAGCCTATTAACTTACCAGTATGTTTATAGAATGTGATTTAAAACCAACATGAACACAAGAGGAGCATACAAACGCCAAGCAGATAATGCCCTGGTCAGAGTGGAACCCGTATCTCCAGCACTGCAAGGCTAATCATTTTGCAACAAAATATTTCTAATTTAAAGGCATGATCACACAGAGTAGATTAATGATTGCCCATCGACCCCCTCATATGTGACAGTGGGACAATGGTGGGTGGACATAAATTAAAAGGAATATTCACTCCCTCTCTTTCCTTTTCACATATGCTTCCTCACTTCTCACCTTATAACATGCTCCTCAGAGGACCCCATTCCACCGATAGATTTCTACCTGCTTGTCCATTGGAGTGGGGCTCTGATCTTCACAGCAGCTTCCTCTATTCACCTACTAGATAGACAAGCAATAAGTGAACACTGTAGGCCTCTCTACTCCCAATTAGCCCAGTTATTTAATTATTTGTTTCAACATTTAAAGCAAAGATCCTATATTGCATTATTAGCCCCTACAAAACTTTAATAGCCCCAATGAACCTCACATTACATTAATAGCAATCACATTTAATGAAAAGAGACCCCATATTTAATTAATAGATCTCACCTGCTGCTACATTAAATAGACCTCACATTACATTTATAGCCCCCACTTTACATAAATAGTATGCATCTTATATTAATATCCCGCTACATTATATTAATGCCCTCACATTACAGCTTTACATTACATTATTAGACTACACCAGCCCCACACATTACATTAATATCCCAGCTATATTAGTAGCTCCATTGTCTACCTCCTGCTTACTCTCTACACAGGTGGAGAGCTGGCACCATTCCCACTTGTGCTGAAGGATGAAGGGATGGGTTGACTCACACATAAGGGAGGGGGGCTGGATTAAAGGAGAGAGGAAAGTGAAAAAGAGGATGGTATTAAAGGGGAGAAACAGACGGGAAGGGAATGAGCAGATGGGAAAGGGAGGTGGAGGAGCAGGAGGGGAGACAGGCAGACCATCAGGAAGAAACATAACAGAACTCTGTCTTGACTGACTGTGCATCCTTTCTGTTAGCCCAAGCATCTTGCTGTAGGCTGAAAGGGAGATGAGCCGGTCAGGGCAGAGGGTTGATCACCGCTGTTAGTAGCAGGACATTTAATACAGCTGATTCCTGTTAAGGGGCTAACCACCAGGAAAGACCCCAGTGCCAGGGTTTAACCCTGATAAGTTCATGCCAGTACAACCATCGGTGCAGGGTGGGCCCATAAGTCAGCCGTCTGTGTGGGCCTCCATGACTCATGGGCCCAAGTCCACTGTACACCTTGCACCCATTGTGGATACACCAGTGGTCATACTGGGTTTTTGGAATGTCACTATTTTCTGACTATGAAACTGCAGAGTTGTAACATTAAGATAGCTCAGTCAGCATAACAATAATGTCACACCACAGTGATTCAGGTGTCTATATGCTGCATGCAGAGCATTGACTGGAGAAGATCATTCCCCATTCAGTGTAATGTTTCTACAATTCTGGGTTCTAAAACGCCAATGTGACCTTGCCTTACCTATGCTTGCTTTTGCGCTGCAGTAGGGGTTTTTGTTAGCCTTTTGAAAGTGATATTGTTATTAAAAAGAATATTCCTCCTTTGAGGCAGATATTATCTGTGAAGGAAACAGATTTACATAGACAATGTGCATATCTTCCTGTGGTGTTCAGAACAGTGCAGCTTCTGCAGTTCAGGACTGACTGGTGCTATAGATTACTAATGGTGACAAGACTCAGCCTATGGGCAGATCAAGGTAAGCCCAGTCATTGTGCACTACAATGAACGCAGCAAGGAACAATGGTATTTTATGATACATAAGTTGTGATGATGCATAAGTAGTTGTATGATATATAAGTAGTGATGTTATATAATTAAAGTTCCCAAAGATCATTAACATCAGTATATTTGTTAGTAAAGTTAGTAAAAAAAAAAGTGTTATACGTGCCAGAAAAAAGATCAGTAAAAATAATATGACACTTTTGGGTTAACTCTGAATAGTGCTATAGACATTATTTTCTACCCTTGATCACTTTATTTTATACTGGGTTCTACTATGTTCACTTGTTGATACATTGAAGAATAATATCAATTATTGTAGGGGAAACGATCTATTCTGATATGCTTTTAGTATCAGTTTATGTGTGTATATTGAATGTATACAAAAACATATAGCGGTTTTAAAAACACCATATCTAAAAATTATACAAGACATAAACAATATGTATAAAACTGAACAAGATTACAATGAATACCTAATCATTCCCAATTTTGTTGGAGGATAGAATTGTGTATACTGGTCACAATGTAATTTCTTTCAAATATTATCCAACACTTATTGCATTGTATACATAATTCAATCCGTTACTACTCTCTTATGAAGCATACATTTTTTTAAATCCATCTTTCTGGAATTCACATGAAGTGAAATCCAGAACTCAGAAGAGTGTCTCTTATATGAACACTCCAAAATTAGATTAGGTTATCTCATTCAGCAGTGCTTGGTCAGCTGTGCTATTGGTATAATTGTATCGGACTTATCTAACATTAGTGGCAAAAAGTATACTGAAAAATTAAGTAGATGGATGCATTTGTTCCTGAAACTAATACTTTTGTCAGACCTTGGGTAAAGTACGTATATTTGTTGTCTCTGTAACTGGGGACAATGATATTGATTAGTGACAAATTACCCATTGTTATTGTCATGGAAAATTGTATTTTAAAAATGAATGCTGAGATCAAGGCATGGGAATTCCCCACTATATAACGCCAAGTCGGTGTCTCTCTCAGAAGTGATCAGAAGTGATGGGGCTCCATTAGGAGCAAGTAATCATTAGTGTATGAGGGTTTTATATTTCTTAACCCCTGGAATGATTGGTGGATCCCTAGATGAGACCCCCCAGGCTCCAGGAATTGATGAGAAATAATAAGGTGAAAGAAAGTGTGTGGGGTGTATTTATTTCTAATAAAAGGTGTTTGTAAGTGTTTGTATGTGTTTTAGTTCAGCCATGGTGCATTACAGGTCCCAGTAGGCCCTGCATGATAGGACATGTTGGCACTTGTAGTTCTACCCAACACATACCCAACCACGTAAAGGCGGCTATGTCTTGCTGTGACCCACGGTGCACCATGTCAAAATATTTTAATATCACTTTAATGTTTTTTACTAGATCACACACTAGTGTGTGATGAACACTTGTGCTTTCAGCACAGGGTTGGTTTTTCCTGAAGGGGCTCACTTTTTTTTTTTTGGTGGACCCAGTCACCCTAGGGGATTCAGCCCTGTTCTCATCCGCCTCTGATTGGTTGTAACTATTGCAGGGGAATCCCATGCTGCTGGTTTCCCTGCTATAGTGCCATTACTATACTCCAGTGAACATGTTCAATGTTCACTGCATCTACATGCGCAAAGGACACATACTACAGCCTATGATTTCTGGAGTTAATGGGGCAGGGAAGGGGTGTCCGAATCAAGCTTTTGGCATCTCAAAGTTACTTACTTTTCTGCCATATCTCTTGCACCAGCTACAGGGTTAGTCTAAGATCTGAGTACTGATGACAGTCTTGTTTGCATGCTATAACGTGTATGTAATCAGGAGCAACTGTAACAATGTATTTTATGTTCAGTGGACATTAAGATCAGCCTAATAAATGTCTTTGATGGAAGAAATATCTCTATATCTATCTATCTATCTATCTATCTGTCTGTCTGTCTGTCTGTCTGTCTGCCTGCCTGTCTGTCTGTCTGTCTATCTATCTATCTATATTTTTATATATAAATATAGATATATAGATTTTTTTTTAATTGATTTGTCATTAAAGCTTATATTATTAACAGTTAAACATTAGTTTGTATCCTGCTGTGTCTTGTGCAGTAGAGCAGAGGAGACCTACACCTAAATTCATCCGCACACATATCTTGAGAGCCATTCTTGAGAGCCATTCCTTGTTGAATTCAGGAGTATGCAGAGCTGATTTACGTGCATTTTTAAACAACCACACATTGCGCTCACAATGCGTGCCTTGATGAATCCGGCCCTACATGTGACATCAAATGTCTCCAATTATACACATTCTCCCTGCCTTTGAAGTATAAGAAGTATTTAGCCGAAATTTACTTACACCCAGTGAATTCACAGGACAAAATAGCTCATATTATTTGGATAAAGTAGAGCCAGATTTACATTTTCATTTTATTAACTTGTGGGCCATAATCACAACAATATCAAATAAGGGTTTTATGTCACAAGTGCAACTGCCATAAATTTTGAGCTGTTGATTTCACCCATACCCGCATGTACTGTGCAGTTGTACCATATATTGACCAATCCTGTATCATGGTATACTTTTCAATGGTGTCTACCAAAGCTAGTTGTGTCTGAGACTGCTTTAGTCATCTGACACAGTAATCATGATATCTCTTGTACCAGTGTTACATTTCAGTTTAATGGATGAGCCACACTAGTGTTCCAGAACACATTATCGTTTGCAATCAGTGAAAAGTCTTTTGCTTCTCATTGCAGTTTCCGTCTCAAAGCACAAGCATATCAAACACAGCATGTTACACAAGTTACACAGCATAGCAAAATAGCTAATGTCAATACCTTTTACTGTTAGGCTTTATAGCATCAAAGTTTCCCGGAACATTTGTTCAAATACCTTCTTAGAATCTGTTAAAAAAAATTATTGCTTTTATCTGACAAACTTTCATTGTGCATAAACATTACATTACATTCCATTAACTTTCATTTGACCTCTGAATCTGTGTATTGGGATGTTATTTGGAATTTATGAAAGCAGTATTTAGCACTAGCTATTTTTGGGGACGGGAAGTAAAATTATATGCTTTTCATTTATTATTATTAATTTAGACTAGCTATATTCTGTCTAATAAGTGTTTGGGCAAAACCGCATCCCCTGCCTAGTGCCTCTGGTGTGCTGTGCAGCCCCCAAAATCACTCACCTCCCCTAAAAACACTCCTCCATGCTCCAGTGATAGGTTTGTGGGTTCAAAGTTTATAATGATGTTATTTGAATATACATCCAGTCAGGGGTACCAAGGGAGAAGCGGGTACAGTGACATTGAGGAGGGGGGGGGGGTTATTAAAAAGAGGGGCCCAGGCCTGCACTGGAACCCTACTTTTTTTGAGCTAATCCTTAATTATTTCCAACCCTGCATGTTTCTTTGACCTCGGGAGGTTTCGGGAGTTTGTTGTGCTGTCTGGACATTGGTGTTGTGTCATTCCACTTAGGAGTAGTGACGTAAGCCACTATGCAAGTAATAAGTCACAGGAACAGCAGAGGTACATCTCTTGTTCTATTAGAAAAGATCTGATAAAGGTCTATATCTGTAAATAATAATGATAGGTGACCTAGACAACGTATGTGTTATTTACAAATCTGTCTTAGCCATACTAGAAAGATACAGGATCCTTGGACCACTAATCAGACAGTCTATATACATAACACACTGTCCAAGATTGTGATGTAATTAAATTTCCTTACACACATTTCCAAAGACCTAACATGTATTTGCCCTTAATACCTTAGAAAAAAAAGTGTTTATCCCCAAAGCTCAGAAGACTGTCCTAAGAGCAGACAGGGGGCCTGGGGAGGTTGATCCCACAACTCTGGGCCATATGGCGGCTGCACCCCTTGCAGGAGAGGAGTTTGGTAAGTAATTCCGGCAGTGGAAATGCTGGCACTTAACCTGCCGACATGAACGTGCCGACACTTCCATTGTACTGACAGGTTTCCAATGTCGTTAATGTGATATGCAACACTGACAATGTCACTAATCGCAATGCTGACATTAAAAGAGTAATAGAGGCAAGTCAGGCGTATAGCCAGCAGGTTAAGTGCCAGCATTTCCTTTGCCGGCATTCTGACCAGCACCGCAGCAGGGTAGTCTTTTCACTGAGTACAAGTACAAGTAGTGAGATAACTCCCACAGTTGAAAATGTTCACCTGTTTCTGACTGCTGACAAATACTGTACTGAAAAACATAATTGAGACTTGTTCTCTAAAATGTATCTAAGAATCTAAGCGGAGAAAAAATACTGCAGTACATACTGTCAGCAGCTAGCAGAAGTAAACTGTGCCTAATGCTGCATAATCATCTCTGTTCTCTAGATGATGTCACCAATAACAGTCCCGTCAGTTTATTTTAACATCATAAAATGACATTATTATGACAGTTTCCCTTTGCATTTTTTATTTATTTTTACCACAGTGTCACATAACAGTAAAACTAGCTGAAGTACTTTCTCATGTTTATTAAAACTGGCAATTAAGTGAATTTTTATGATTATTTATACAGTCAGTGTTTGTTTTATGGCTATCTTCTATATTAACACTGCTGCACTCTATTTGTCTGTATCATTAATGAGATTTAGGGGAGAGTACCAAAGTGCTGTTTTTCCAAACCACAATTTAAAATGCCTATTTTTATGCAATTTTCAAACCGTCAATTTATCAAAATAAAAAACGACAAATCAAGCAACATTTTTTTAACCTGCAGATGGTGAGACATAACTGGGCTCCACACAAACAGAGCAATGTACCAAGCAGATATACAGATATATAAAGATATACAGATATATCTGTATCAGGATTCACCATAAATCTCCGTTCTGTTTTAATAAGGAACTTTGTTACCCAATGGAACATACAGTCACAGGATGCGCGTCACAGGGGAGCACTTTGGAGGTAGGACATAGGCAGTTTGTGTCTCTAACCCTGCCGGCTACAGCTGACTAACGATCCCTCTTCAACCACCACAATAACAAAGTCGGCTGCCCAGCAGTTTCTTACCCACCGCAAAGTCGTTCCTAGTAGCAGTTAAAGATGACTTAGACCCAAACTCTTCCAAATAGCGACCTTAACCAGATTGTCCTATGGGACAGATTTTTTAGTTGGTCCTTCCTTTAGCAATCAGCGATCTTACGCGTTTCTCCACATATATTGTTGTTTCATCAGAGATTAGGGGTATATTTACTAAACTGCGGTTTTGAAAAAGTGGAGATATTGTCTATAGCAACCAATTAGACTATAGCTGTCATTTTGTAGAATGCACTAGATAAATGATAACTAGAATCTTATTGGTTGCTACAGGCAACATCTTCACTTTTTCAACCCCGCAGTTTAGTAAATCTAGCCCCAGGTGAATCCTGATACAGATACATCTGTTTGACTTTTTCTTTCATTTGACCTGCTTTCTAATATCTATTGGAGCCTATATCAATTAAATATATATGGATGGATTCACCTATAAGTGCACTATAGGGTAGAAGAAACAGCTGGAAATAAATTTCTAATTGTGTCATGAAAATTGGCAATCTATCTCGACTTTGGTTTAGATTTTGTTGGAATATGTGGTGCAATATATTTTATTAATTGGATTTTAATTAATGTTTTCATAAAATGTTTTTAATAGATACATTTGGTATATTACACTTTGTTTGAGTGGTGCGCGCTATTCATTAAGCTGCTCTTCTTTCAAGTTATCAAGGGGTTACACATTTCTCCTGACTTACTCTATGTTATGTTGGCCACTGCAGTCCCCATGGACCGCATAGCTTTGATTTTTGCCACCGGATGGACTCCAATGGAGTCCATAGCTGTCCATAGCCGCCAAAGAAGCCTCTCTGGATCCATTGCTGGGTCCCAATGTTCAGCGCATGCGCGACCTTAGCGGCTAATGAGCAGTAGCCACACAGGAGTCACCTCCTCCTTACGCCGACAGCGCCAGGCTGCTGGTGAAGGAGTTTGTATTTAGTTTAGGTAGGGAGGGGGTTGCCAGGACTCGCCAATGTGCCCTGAACTTGTAAAAGCCGGTGGCAAGACATTTTATATCATTGCGGTATGCAGCAATACAAAATAATACTTACTATTATGAAATAGACTCCTAAATGTTTATATCCGACTATTAACATTTTACTCACCACACTAAATAAGTTAGTAGATTTACTTACTAGCTAGTTAACTCCATTTTAAACTTATGGTTTGAGAATGTTTAACTGGAAGGGGTATTTATATATAGACAATGTAAAAAGAAAACAGTTTAACACACTTGTTTTGCTGGGAAAACCTATGTAATTATTATATTAACTGTGTGTGTTTTTATAACTGGCCCAGGCTTGCCAATCAGATATAATGTCTATTTACGGAAGTAGGCAAAGGGCTGCAAGTAAAGTAATGATAAGCAGTGTTTTGCTGGTGTACATTTAATAAGGGTTACTCAATAACAGCAGGCAGGAAACAGACTTGACAGCGTGTTGGTTAATGGCTGGAGGAAATACCAGATTAGAAGTGACATAGGTAGGAATCATTTCAACAGAATTTACCCACTAACAGCGTACAGTGGCACATTATTCAGAGCTGTGCCCTAGATCAGTACATGCCGATCAATTGGTTACATATCCAGGCATGTTTTTAAAATACTATCATTGTTTTGTAAATAGCTTTAGTATATTAATTTTGATGACTGCTCAGAAAAATATTTTACTCCCCTATTACTATCAGCTAATTTCAGGGAGAAGTTTGAATGTAGTGAAGTGAAAGGTATAGGCTAACCCAAGGTCTAACTGGGCTACAGCCCAGGGGCCTTGGGCATCCAGGAGCATTTTTGATCAGTGCAGGGGCGGGGGCGACCCCGGCCCGGTCAATGCTGCTGAGCTTATCACTTTAGTCCTTCCGCGGCGCTCATTAATCTCCTTACTGAGGAGATCTCGTGAAAGTGAGACTATGAGTCTCACTCTCATGAGATCTCCTCAGTAAGGCGTTTACAGCACGCCATGGAAGGACTACACTGACTGAAGAACATAGAGTAAGCGCCTGGGGGGAGGGGCCTCATGGGGGGGCGACTCACAGGGGGGCCTCACGGGGGATTGAAGGCCCCCTTAGCCCAGGGGCCTCAATTCCCTTAATCAGGCCCTGGGTATAGGTTGGTTCTGTGCTGTAGAAAGCATATACAACCCCTTTCAAGCATTTCTCTCTGGTTGGTCACTGCCAAAGAAGCTGCTTCAACTTGTCCTGTTGACAGCCCACAAGCATTGATCACCAGCTGGAATAATCGGTGGCGGTCATTATTTCGGCACTGTAAATGTCGACACTGGCATTGTGGCTATACCCTGGACACACTGACATTGGTCTTTTAATGTCAGCATTGTGATTGGCGACAATGTGAATTTCGCCAATCACACTGACGACATTGTCCATATGTCTACACAATGCAAGTGTCAACATTTAGCCTGCCGACATTTACACTGGAATTACACTTAGTAATCCCTGAAACTTTGTATCAGGAGTGACTGCATACTTGTCTACTCTACTGGGGAGTCCACCTGTAATTCCGGGAGTATAGGCCACCTTTACGGATGCTGCTTTTTCTTCTTGTAAATAAGTGAAGCACAATGCACTTCACCACGGCCTTGCCCCCTGTGAGATGACACAATCGCGTCATTGTGCTGCAGGGACCCCCCAGCCCACTTACCATTTACAACCAGATACAACAAAAAGATACAGCCGGCAAAGTACGATTCTCTAGCGATGGCTTTCACAAGTACCACCGCGATACCTGTTCTGTTACTGCCTTCTCAGGGTGGAGATAACAGATGATAATCATTTAAAAAAGGCTTTATTAATTAGATAAAACATTATTTAATGGATTGTAAATATTTTTTTATTTTTAATGTATATTTTGTATCTATTTTTACACTCTTTTTTTTGTTTTTTGTTTTTTTGTAATACATGATACTGAAAGCTAGCTATCTGCTGAGATTGGCCCTGTGAGATGGTGAGTTAATCCTTACTGCTCGGGGGGGGGGGCCATTATCACCAGGGAATCTGAGTATCGCTCATCTGCCATGGTGATCATTGTTTGATTTAAAAAAAAACTGCATTATCACCATCAGCATTAACACCGCAATCATTTACCTATTGTTTAACAGGCCCCCTGCTGATGAAATTAGTGTTAGCATTTCTCTGTATATGGAGCTCTATCAATCTATAACATAAAACAGGAAACAGTGAGTCAGAACATAAATTTATATCAGAAGATTCAGATATTAGAACAAAAATGGTTCAGTTTGTTAAGGCTATTAGTTCACATGACTGGTTCCAGAAACAAGCAAACAACGCAGGTAAATCAACTCAGCAGTCTGTGAACTGAGTGAGTTGCAGCATGATCAATCCTTTTTCTGTGACTGCCTGGCCCCATGTGACACTGAAATACACCCTTCTGTACACAGTCCCCTGCAGAACAATATAGTGTTCATTATTGGACTACACTCAACCAACCCCCCAACCGTCCCGGTGGGACAGTCCCGATTCCAGGGCTCTGTCCCTCCATCCCTATCGGGAAAGCTTTGTCCCACAGGTGAGAAAGTTGGAAAGTATTCCGTTCACTGTGAGCAATGGTGAACGATGCTGTGCACACATGGCAGTGAAGGTGTTTGGAGGGGAGACATCCCCCCCCCCCCGTGTCCTGATGACACCTACCCAAATGTTGGGAGTTATGTTACACCTATTACATGAATTGAGTTTGTAGGTGGATCCATAGCAGTTATTAGTTTTGCTTGACAACTTGCATATATTGTTAATTTACAGTGTGCAAATAGGTGTTAGACAAATGGTTCATGCAGACATACATTAAAGCTCCAGTGTCTAATTGTCAGTGTGCTCTGTCAGAGAGGCTGATTTCAGAGTTTCCCATACAATCTGTGCTGCTTTCATACAGCTTATGTTCTATCCACACTTTAGAAGCAGAAGCATTGAGGATTAGACATTCTCCATTGCTTGAAGTGACTTGCGCGGCTGCTGCAGAATGCTTATTTTTGTTCATGAGGCAATCTGGGGTAATAAACAAAGAATGAAATTCCTTAATCTTTCGCTCCAGGGCTCCATTCACAGGTATTTGTTAAAGGCGCAGTGTAATATAACCACTACATAATCATAAGTAAATATATTTTTTTTACTTCTCTATCTCAACCTAGACTAAGCAGATTTGGGAATACATTTTCCAGCTGCTGTAATTACTGAATATTTGTGCATTTCTGCTGCTTTCTTCTCTTAGGATATGAGCCCCTAACCGAAGAATGTCTATAATCAGCCCTGTTGTTTTAGTTTTATGCTGACTCAGATCTACTGTAAATCAACTGAACCATAACATATATTGTAAACTAAAATCAAGTTCAAATGTTGTAAATGTTGTTATGTGATTGCATTTTTCTACTTTAGTGTAAATGACTAGAAGCGGGAGAACCAGCTAGACCATGGCACATATGTAACAGAGTGTTTGTGCAGAATATTATGACAAAGTGCAATGCATTACATGTTTAGGCCATACTTACCTACTTTTGAAGGCAGCTGCCCTGGAGGGGGTCCGCCGAGGGGGCGTAGTCACGCGTGGTGCTCCGTTAGGCTCCGCCCCTGTCAATCTTAGGCAATTCTAGCCAATCGCAGCAGGGGGCGTGGCCACGATGGCACGTTTAGCCCAGTCCCCACCATCTACAACAACGGGGACAGCTGGATCCGGGATTTTTGCCTGCTCTCTCAGGAGTCCGGGAGAACTCACAAGAATTCGGGAGTCTCCCGGACATTCTGGAAGCGTAGGCAACAATGTTTAGGCTTTCAACTATTTAATAGGGGCCTAATTACAAGTAATATGGCATATTTATTTTTGGGAAATGGTATCTTATTTTATTTAATGTTTAATGTTGTTATATTTTTATTTCATTGTCACTGTATTTTGACTTTACAACTGTAAGAGAACTAGGTTGCTATAGCTGGATTTAGTCTAGATAGATTTCAGGGCAAAGTTCTACAACAAAATGCAAATGAAATAATTGTTATACAGTTATACTTTGGACACGTAGTTATGCTATAGCAGTTTCTGAATGATTACACATAGTCAACAATACCTAAGTAACATATATCTGTTGTAACTAGTGGACTTTGAGGGCCTCATGTAAAGATACATAAAAAATACAGGCGGTAAGTTGTGTCTGACAAAAAGACGAAAATCTGTGTCTATACCGCATTGGCCGCATCTAAAGTTGTGCCCAGCTCGGCATCAGTAGCAGAAGTGCAAGTTTTAAACAAGGAGTAAACAGTAGCATATACGGTTGGTTTCCACCAGGAAGAAACAGTAGCACATGTGCTTAGTTTACACCAGCAGTAACAAAAGCATAGGGATGTGGCTTGATAGTGTTAGTAGTAAATACCATACTTGCCAAGTCTCGGAATGTCCGGGAGACTCCAGAAATTCGGGTCAGTCTCACGGACTGCCGGGAGAACTGTCAAATCTCCCGCATCCCGCTACTGCCACCACTAAATGACGCGATTTGTGGTGAAATGCGTAATTTTGGCCCCGCCTCCCGCGACAAAATGTCATTTTCGCCGCTGGAGACTGGACCAAAATGATGCGGTTTGCTGCGCAATGCCCCCGCCCGCCCTCCAGTTACGCCCCTCTCCCGGAAACAGATTTGAGAAAGTAGGTAAGCATGGTAAATACTAAAGTCATTAGTCTTTAGTATCCACAAGTGATACGCCTCCTGACAGGCGCACATTAGGTCTAGTTTGGTCATATTTACCTGAACGTACCTTTACTGTACTCTGCTGTTGTTTGCCCACCCATTCCCTCTCTTGTTCTGCATAGAGAAACGTAGCATAGGATGCAACCAAATATGTATACAGACGGAAGAATAAGTCTTATTTGTGCACATGCAAAAGACGAAATGTTTACTTTACACAATTAAAACAGACATAAGGTGTGTCCAGATTTACATGAGTCCCATTTATGTAACATCAGACAGATGCATTGTACATACACCGATTGGCCACAACATTTAAAGCACCTGCCTAACATTGTGTAGGTCCCCCAAAACAGCTCTGACCCATCAAGGTATGGACTCCACAAGATCTCTGAAGGTGCCCTGTGGTATCTGATACCAAGATGTTAGCAGCAGATCCTTTAAGTCTTGTAAACATTTCTGTATGATTGGGCTAGCATTTGATCACCATGCGCATCAATGAGCCTTGGGCGCCCATGACCCTGTTGCCAGTTCACCAATTTTCCTTCCTTGTACCACTTTTGGTGCTTCTAACCACTGCATACCAGGAACACCCCACATGACCTGCTATTTTGGAGATGCTCTGACCCAGTCGTCTAGCCTTCGCAATTTGGCCCTTGTCAAAGTCACACAGATCCATACCCTTGCCCATTTTTATTGATTCCAACAGGCAAACTTCAAGAACTAACTGTTCACTAGCTGCCTAATATATCCCATCCCTTAATAGGTGCCATTGTGACCAAATAATCAATGTTATTCACTCACTTGTCAGTGGTTTTAATGTTGTGGCTGATGAGAGCAGATTAGCAAAACTGTTATAATTTCTGAACCCAAAGATGTAGAGCGAGAATTCCAATCCTTGGGCCTGTTTCATTAAGGATCTTAACTTGAGAAACTTCTTATTTCAGTCTCCTGGACAAAACCATGTTACAATGCAAGGGGTACAAATTAGTATTCTGTTTTGCACATAAGTTAAATACTCACTGTTTTTTCAAGGAGACTGAAATAAGAAGTTTCTCAAGTTAAGATCCTTAATGAATCAGGCCCCTTGTTATTTGTGCCACAGCAAAATCTCCATGTGATGCACTTTCACACATTGCAGTTCTTAACTCACCAACCTAACTTCGAAGAACTACATTGACAAGCACCAATCTCTAGATCACAAATACTGTTTAAATATGTCAGTCCTAGTACTGCAAAAGCACTTGCGGTGGATCAGCTTTTCTGGACAGTCCATTTTGCCATTAAATCTTAATACACTTAACTTAAATAGTTCAACATAATATTTTTCTAGTTATATAATGAATAATATTTGCATTTTCCTCTTGTTGTTATGATTACACTGAAAATGTCCTAATCCCAGTTGATCCTTTGATTTATTTATTGCCGTTTTTATCACTGCACATAAAACAAGACATTTCTGTAAATAGAAACACATTTCCACATGTAAGTGTGCACTGCAGACATGATGATGATGAGTCTAAAACATAATCAGCATCGCTCTCTAGATCAAATGGTCGTCTGATTGTCCTTCAGTCATTACTCAAAGACTGTCTGAGCTAAAGGTTATGATAGAAATAAACCACAATGTGAGTCCTTTGAGAATAAATTTCCTTTCTCCCAGCCCATTTCATTGTTAAATGGATATATTATATACAGAGACTGAGGCAGGAGTCACACTACCAGGAAGTGAGATGTTTACAAGCCTCACTAAAAATAAATACAGAGAATGTTTGAAAGATGATGTATCCAGCAAACTCTTTTAATCAGTGTGTAACTGAATAGTTATATTGTTCTTTTACATCCACGTTATTTGTAACAAATAAACAAACCCATATAGCTTATTTTTAAACATATTGTAAGGCATGCTTAGACATTAGAGTAAAAGTAACAGAATCATTACATTGGGTCTTTTCCTAAGAGTAAACCTGGCCACACACATGGTCATTTTGGCAGCCGGTTTGGACGATTTAGTCCAAATGAACCAAAAGTGACTGCGTGTGTGGGGTTCCACAGAATGTGTGCTCAAGAGCAATAATCCAAATATAAACTGTTCAGAGCTTTAATTACAGTGGACTGATGACCTCTTATGTGTTATTGGCCAAACATACTCATGGTTCCTCATTGAATCCAGCCATACGGTGTTTGGCCAAAACTGGAAATAGGTCTAGACATTTCCGAATTGGAAACCAATATGGGCAGTTGACAATTAGGAATTACAAAGTTCCATTATTACCAGTTCCACTATCAGATTAGGGGGTCAGCCGGCTATGTAGAAATTGTCCACCTTTGTGAGTCCTTCTTTCCACGGGGTCTCTACATAACAGAGGAAGGGGTTACCTGGTGAGGGACCTCCACCAAATGGTTAATGGAAGTAAGAAAATACTTTTAGAGTTTATTAAAAGGGGAATTAACTTACTTAAGTTATTATTGTCTAGTAGACTGACACTATCAGAAAGATGTTGTTGTATGTTCTACTATATTAAATAGAGGGTAGAATCTTGTAATCAGTGATACAGAAATACAATGTTTATTGATTCTGAGTCATTATTTGCAGGAGTACTGTGTTTGTACATGAGTTTTGCACATCTTATGTCTATGAACTCTAGACAGAAGCTAATAGTAGATAGTACAACTACCTTGAGTAGCAATGCATTGAAAAGTGACATGCCACTGAGGGAAAAATGCTACAGAAATACCAACATCGGCACCATTATGCCCATATAGCCAATAATACAATGGACAATATGCAGTCATCTAGAGACACTATTTAATGACACAATGTTCATTTAAAACTGTTTAAACTATACAAACTTTTGATGATAGATTCAAATTCCAGCATAAAGATACTTATCATTTCTGAAAGCTATATTCATTCAGTATGATACTGCTAATTGTGCAGTCTGAGCAGTTACATTATTATTTTTGCTATGCCTATTAAATTACAGCTGTACCCCAACCATCCTATATGTACACAAGGTGTTCCAGACATTTTACCTGATCATCAATCACCTGGATGGCCAATTTCGTTCTACATGTGGAGGGTTTTGGATGAATGACGAGATTGCAAGGAAATACATGGTTTGGCAGATGATCTTACACAGATGCTGATGAGCATATTGACCAACTTGATTTCCCAATTTCATTAGGTCAAATGAAATATCTACCAGTTTTGGATCTTGTGTGGGCCGGTCATACTGAGACGTCTATGTATTGCCTGCTCTCACAGCAATGTCATGTTTCCAATGCCAGTTCTTTGAAAATATATTTGTGCTACTCAGTTCAAACCACTCACATCAGGCTTGTGGCACAGTAGCGAGGGTGGGGCAACCTAAGATCCACAATGCTGCAGGAAATCTAAGGGCAAGATATACTAGAGAGTGTATCTCTCGCCACCATCATCTTCCTAAATATTAAAATTATATAACAGTCAATGACACCAATATTCTCCCCACTTCCCACACCAGCTATCTCGCAGATACCATCGACTCCACTCTCACCTTCCTACCACATATTCACACTCATCTCCAACTCATGCTATTTACACTATATGTTTCTTACTTGCACAATTTGCCAAATAGATCCCAAGCAACAAATTTATAATTTCCCTCCTTGTCTATTGCAAACTACTTTTTTTCTGGCCTCGTCCGCTGCTGCTCCTCTTTGCTTATCTTCACATTGACTATCCATAAAACTAAAATTTCTGATCTTTGCTATAAAACTCTACAAAAGTTCTATACCATGCCTCACCTATATTTCTGACCTCACCCATAAATACTCTCCCAGTCACCCTGTGTGCTCCTCTAGTGAACTTCTAGGGGTAAATGTATGAACATGCGGGTTCTTCAACACCCGCGTGTTCAGTGTGTTCGGCGATTAAATTTCAAGCGGCGCTGCACTGTGAAGGGAAACTTCCCTTTACAATGCAGCACCGCTTGAAATTTAATCGCCGAACACGCTGAACACGCGGGTGTTGAAGAACCCACATGTTCATACATTTACCCGCTAATGTCATTCTCTGGCATTATCTCTCGCCATAAATGTCTCCTAGACTTTTCTCACACAGCCCCCCATCTGTGGACTTCTCTACTCCAATCTATAAGACTTTCCTAATCCACACTTTCCTAATCCTTCACAATATTTCAATGTTCTCTGTATCCCCCATGTCTTCAAATAAACCTATTCCTCCTCCATAATCTCTGTGCTCTACTCTCTCTAAAACTAGCAATTTCCAAAGACAGCCATGTTCATTCTTCCTCCTCTACCTTTTTATCCTATGTCTTTCCACACCACTTACCTCTATCATTGTATGTAACATCGTAACACAATTCCCTAAATGTACAGCATTATGTAATATGTAAGTGCTTTTAAATTAAGGAGAAATAAAGGACATTAATAATAACTTTAAAGATTCTATTGAAGGAAAATTGCTAAATGTTAGTTTCAGATAATCATTGCTATGTTAGTTGACACAACAAAAGGAGTGTGTATTGGCACTGAGAAAAATGTATGAACATTCCCCTTGTACACAGCACCCAGTACTTTGTTGTGTATGATCTTTGGCCCTGAGATGTTATCAGGATAGCTATTTTAGTGTATTTGCCCATGTGAACAGTTACTGTCACCTTTATTTTCTCTGTGTCTTAGATCTGAGCAGCAGCACGAGGATTAACATGTGGAATGTTGGCTCCTTCCATTAGTTCCATTCCTATGAGAGAAAAAATTGAGTTGTTAATACAGCTGTCAATGTCTAGCATATGCCTGCATGGTTCTTAACTACATTCTTGCCTGTAATATGCTGTGCACTGGTGACAAATACGAATTCAGTGATTTGGGGTATACATCACTATGTATAATAGTATGTATTATGTGGTTTTACTGCCTATATTTACACAGGGTTAGAATGTCCCACTGGAGATATTGATATCTTCTGGTGGGCACCAGCCTTGACTGGACTACTGGCTATCATAAGGAGAGACATATCACCCCCATACAGACATGCGGCGTCATTGAGCCTACTAGATGGTTTTACTGTTTGAGGAAAGCGCAGCGTCAGTACCGCTTGTAGAATACACAGAGGCATAGGCAAACTGAGGGGGGGGGGTTAACTAATGCCTGGAAACCCCCCTCTCCCCCTCCCAGCCTAGGGTACTGTATGCTTCAGGTGGCTGGACCCTGCCCCAGGACCAGCCACTTTGCAGCTTGTGTGCAGATCGTTTCTGTCTGCACTGTTCATAGCCATCTCTCTCCAATAAGTATTGAAAGCAGCAAGAACAGGTAGGAGAGAGCAGGACAACTGTCAACTGTTCTGACACACTCAATCAGGACTTTGTCCTGATTGTAGGGAAAATTGGGAGGTATGTCCCGCTTCACACGGCTCTGCTCAAAAAGGGAGAGCTGTGTGCCCCTAACAGTAGTGCACGCAGCATTGCCCGTGTATATGATGGGGATAGGAAGAGTTGGAGAGCAGCCAAGTACCGCCTAAAATAATAGCCACGCCCCAAAGCATGCTGGCCACGCCCACTGGCGGTGTGGCATGGAAACCCCTTTCTACAAATCCTGCGTTTGCCCCTGAGAGGGTCTCTCCTGGCATGGAAAGTTGTATTATTACTGTAAAGACACATACTTGTGTTTCATGTAGAATCTTCACAGAATTTTTAATAGAAACATATGCAAATAGATGTTTGTTGACTATATATAATATATATACTGTTTCATTTCATGTAAAAGAAATTCCTAATAAAGTATTGTGTGATTTCCTGAATTACACAGCTGTTATTCCAAATCACAGATAAAAAAAGCATTTTGGGGATGGTTATTTATTGGCATTCCCTGCCCTGTGAGGCTCATTAACTGTGACTTCACTTCTACGGCACCTCGCTATAGTTGTCAGCCTAAACTTTGCAAAGCTGCTTAAATACACACAGTATTATAAATCTATACGCTAGAGATGGGGTGACTCCAGCAAAGAGAAGGAATTGGCTGGAATATAATGAACAGTACAATCCATTCATATAACCTTTGTAAATGGTGAGAAGTACAAGTTATTAGTGTAGTCGTATCTACCCACTAACATCAGCACTACCCAGATCCATTCCTAGCCCTCATACATCCCTGCCATTATGTACTGTTGCTGTAACAGTGCTGTCTGACAGCTGAACACATATCAGCACAACCAGTGGTCAAAGTGGACATTGAGACGTGGCAGGATGGAAAATGCAATAGGAATGGAAGTGAATGGAATTTGCTGGTTTTACAATGAAGGCAGTAGGAAAAGTGGCGGTGTGTATTGTCGCCATATACACCCCCACTTCCAGCACTGAGGACAACAAGACATAATTGTGAATAATTTCAAATATAAATGGTGTGTTGTGAACAATTGGAAAACATGGGACTATACTGTACCAATATTATTTTTAATGAATCAAACTGTTTTACCATAAATGTATTTACTGTTAAAAGAGGCAAAGAAAATTATTACTTAGTACAGGTTGTTTAAAATGTATTTATGGCTTCTATTAGCCCTTCCCCAATTTAGAGCACTATGCCTAAAATATAGCACAGTGCATTTAAACATTCCCCACACTGCTATTCACCGCATCATTAAATGACTGCTATCTATAATAGCTACCAACAAGTTACACAAATACATGTATAAACAATCAAGAACTAATTTCAGACAAAATTGTAATACTTAGGAAAGAAATTTCCTACACATACTGCGCATACTTCCTATCAGTAATTCCACTTAAGGACCATGCAGTCATCTGCTTTTAGCCACCTTTTGCAGAAAATTGCTGATAACATTAAACAATAACATGGACTCAGCTGCACTGCAAATTATAATACAATTAGAAATATCTCAGGCTCTGTCAAGCTTTAATAACTGTTGTATGAATGTTTGTTTTACTTTTTTATACCAGGAGTGCTGTTGGACCTTATCCAGGTCTCCCCTGAACCTCGACATTGTAAGATCACTAGTGATGCTGGCATGTACACTAGTCTTAGATCACATTAGATCACTATTACAAGTATGGCATGCTTAGTAGTGATATTTTTACTTGTATAAGGCTGAGTAAACACTACAGAATTTTCCAACCAATGTGTTATCTACAAAGGTTTTACTAACGATCAAAAAAAAAAAAAAAGTCCCGATCAGCGATCTAATTCATGTGTACACACTATACATGTTTTAGAAGATTTACGCTCAGATCTCTGCTCTTCATCTGTCGTAAACGTTGGCTGAAAAAATCATGACTCTGTAAACTCTATGGAGATCCTGATCGTTTGTGTATACACACTGCAGGGTTGGAAGAATGTTGTTCCATAGCTGAACGAGATTTATAGTTCTGCTGAACAATCGAAACAAACGATGGTCGGTGATTTGGAACAACCATCGTTCATCATCTAAGTGTACACACTAATGCGATATCGGGCTGAATGGTCGTTTATTGGGTGATTGGCCCAATGGTTGGCTGAAAACATTGTAGTGTGTACCCAGCATAAGACAGGCACTTTTGGGTCTCACCTTCCAAACAATTGCATGTATTGGATATGCAGAAGGGCCTTGACCTTGCTCAGTTTAGGTGTGCACATATGTATGCACTGACCTGTAAATGTAACATATAGATACACTGAACAGTGTAAGTCTTGTTGTATGTAAACGACCCCCACCTCCCATTGACTTGATGTTGGGTTTAGACTATTTAAAAAGAATAAGTAGGAATTAAATTGGGATACGTAGATACAATGATTTGACATTCTTAAGGTACGAATATTACTGTACAACATAGCACTAATGGTCTGAAGGAATATTGCACATCTAATTATGAATACAATTAGAGAACACTTTAAAATAGTGTTACATGTACAGAAATAACATGAGTTCTGGATTAACAGAAACTGACTGAACGCCAAGTTGTTCTGCTAAGTCTATTCATTTACTTAATGTACTATGCCACTTAAAAATGGTCCACTTGAAATCTAATATGTCATTCTCCTAAGAATTACCTATATAAACATTGTGCAGAGAATGCTTAAGCACTAATGAATCAGACGGTTAGAACAGGAAATTAGGAAAAAATCTATGTTACATTACACAATCACACCCTGAAGGTTTCAGTACACTTGGCTTTGGCCCAACACACAGAACACTTCATAGAACAAAAGACAAAAGTACTGTAGTACAGTCAAACAAATCAGTTACGATAGGCCCAACCTCGTAGGACATTAAAGAAAATGGCAGTGGAGCAAGACACCTTATTCAACAGACATTGTCTTTCTCCAAAAAGAGAAACTAGAACCCAAAGAAGAAAAATGACACCACATCCACTGTGGCTATTCCATGTTTTGCAGCCACTTGTTACAAATTCCAGCATTTTCACCTCTCCAAATGCACTTGCAACTTAATGTAGCCCACTTGGTTCAAACATAAGTGAATTAATAAATGACTGTAGTGCTTTTACCAGACCATTGTTTCCCTGCTGATCGTGTAGCTAGATGCAGTACTATGTGCAGGGGTGCCAAGAGGGAGGGGGGGGCATATGCATAGTATCGGGGGCCCAGGCATACCTGTGTAGTTAGCAGAGTCAATAACCTGGTGTGGCCACGCCCCCTTCAGTCGCCATGGAAGGGGCCCTAAGAAGTTCCTGTACTGGGTCCAGAAATTTCTCTTGTCAGCCCTGACTATGTGAGCTGCACATATACAAACATGTATTGGCTGTGCCTTCATGCCATGACCTCAGAGCTTCTGTTCTTCTGAATGTCGCTACAGAGCTATTACTAGAGGTAGTATATCACTATCAAATACTGTCCATGATTGTGGGGCCATTTTGGTGTTTTTTGTCTGCTCAAACAGTGTTGGGAGGTGAAAAAACAATCACAGGCCATGAGTTCAAAAGAAGGATAGCATAGACTCATAGACTAGGTTGATGTGTGAGTGGATGGCTAGCAGGTTTACGCATGTGCGGTGAAACTGAAAGCCCAGACTACGGCTTACAGTTAGTATATTAGTATATATAGATACATTCAAGGTCAATACATACATGTGTCTAACTAACTTTTCATACCAAGGTTCAGAGGACAAGGGGCTATCAACTGCATATGGAAGAAAGATGGTTTCACCATGAGCACTGAAATGGGTTCTTTACTGTAGGTATGGTTATGCTGTTTAATTCCTTACCGCATGAGATGGTGATGTCAAATTTACTAATAGAATTCAATCTACAAGTAGTAGAGGACATCTTGATGGTGACTGGTCCAGCCAAGTCAGCTGATTGTCATTTTTTGGACCCAAGAGGAAATATTTTTCCCCTGTGAAGCTAAAGAGGCATTGGGTGTTAAGGGTTGACAGACCTTTGTCTTTTTCAACCATACTATGTAACTTGCATGAACAATATATTATGATGCATCAATATATATATATATATATATATATATATATATATATATTAGTGTGTATATATATATATATATATATATATATATATATATGTATCCTCATCAACATTTATTTATATAGCGCCAGCAAATTCTATAGCGCTTTACAATTGGGAACAAGCATTAATAAGACAATACTGGGTAATACATACAGACAGAGAGGTAAGAGAACCCTGTTCGCAAGCTTACAATCTATGGGATATATACACATATATATATATATATATATATATATATATATATATATCTCTTTAAAATGGACAGTGATATAGCTTTAGTGGTCTGGGTCAAATTTTCTATATATTTTCTTCCATATATTATTTTTTTGGTCTCTTTCAGCACTTGTGTATTCATTTGAATACATAGAATACGTTTTGTTTGATAGCGCAGCATGAGTATGCAATTTGCACAATTACTTGCATTGTATGCATATTCAAGATGATCTATTAATGGTCTAGAGCAGCACAAGCATTGTTCCATTGTTCCTCTAACTATGGCATTTGTAACACATATAATGCACACCACAGCGATATCCAAACCACTGTCTCTATGGTGTATGATAGAAACTGCTAATCTTTTGGTTGGAATTTTTGAAGGGATTTCCAACTCTTACACAACCCTTAACCATTAAGAAGTCTTAATATACAGTCTATATTATGGCATCCCTTTATCTAGACTAAATCCATTTGAATTCATAAAAAAGGGGTTCTTTCTTTAAAAAATCATGACAATTCTTTTTTTTCAGCCACAAAATGAATAATACATACAGGCATCCTGTCACAGAGTGTCAGAGGCCAGCATGATTTTTGGCTGCGTCACCTTGAACCTTATAAAAGCACCAAGGATTGCTCAGGAATAATTAGACCGTTTTTAACACATTTTAACAAGTTTGAAAAAAATACAGCTGTGAAAAATAATGCAACCAGGATGACAAGGAACAAACAAGCATCCCTAACAAGATACAATCATACTTGCCAACATTTTAGATTTGGCTTCCGGGAGCTGCCGGGGGGAGGTGGGCGTGCAGGGGGCGGGGCTCCGAAAATCGCAGCATTTTGGCCCCGCCCCATGACGTAATGACGCAAAACGCGGCATTTTACAGCGGGGGTGGTGCCAAACGCTGCGATTCCCGGTGAATCACGGCGTTTGAATCTGATTCTGCCCACTTCACTAGGAAGTGGGCAGATCGGGGAGATTGCCACACTCTCCCGTGAGTCCGGGAGACTCACGCGAAATGCGGGAGTCTCCCAGACATTCCGGGAGAGTTGGCAAGTATGGATACAATGCATGGATTTCATGCTTCATAAATGTATGTCTAGGTCTATATGTGTTCAGTTATATGTCCTTCCTGTGTTTTACATTAAAAAATACACCAGTGTCAGTAACTAGTTCTCACGTAGTGTACACCAAAGGTTAAGCCCGATAATCAACATCACTTTTACTACTAAAGATGATTTCTTTGTACTGGTGGCTTGTGTGTGGCTTGGTCTTTGCACGACAAAAACAAGATAGCAGCAAACAAAAAGTAACAAAAATTTAAATCATAAAGGGCAGAACATGCAGCTTCTTCCAAAAATAATATTATAGAATAATGCTGAGTCATATGAAGAGTGTGTTAGTAAGGGAAACAATAATAATGTTCATTATTTGTAATGCTAAGTGTATAGTTACAGTATTCAGATTATTGCTACTTCTTTTGTTGCGGTTTTACCTACTTTCATACCAACTTACAATTAAAAATGATGCCTGTCTTTGCAACATGCTGCTCCACATTCTGTTTCTGATAACACTTTTAGCAGTGCCCCTCACAGTGCCTGTAGAAGAATACATTTGGTGAATACATCTGTGTTTTGCCAAGCTACCAAGCAAATGCAGTAATATATCACTTTGTTTCTGATTTTTGAAACTTTATGGAAATATTCTGGATATTACAATGTATCTATTTAAGTCCAGACTGCCAATTTTCTTGCATATATTTAATTTAATGGAGGTGAGATTTGGGGTATGCTGCTTCAATCTAGTCCTCATGTAGCTCATCGAATCACAGGGAAACCCATCACCGCTATGAATGGCTGGCAGAGGCTCAGTTAAACATTTGGCAGAATTTGGCTCAACAATTAGCACAAATGTGGGAATAGCCCTAGTGGCATTCGGCACGGTGCTGGTTAATCTTTAGGGGTCCACATTGTTTTTGCAGGCCCTATTTTCCTCTAGGGTTGGTTGTCACTTTGTCAGGGAGAAACCACGCCTAGAACTGGTACTGGAAATTTCAAGGGGACCCCATGCTTTTTGTCCCCCCGATTTTGTCAGTACCAGCCTAGGCTGGCAGCACTAGGCACTAGGACTTGTTTGACAATTTTTGGGTAGGGGCATGCTTTTTTAATTATTGTTTTATTATTATTATTATTATTATTATTATTATTATTATTATTATTATTATTATTATTATATCTGTTTCTGACACATAGGCTGTTACATATCATAGAGTTAAAACATATTATGCTCTTTTAATGAAGGAGAGGCTTAAGCATATCTTATGAAAATTGACATATTTTACATATTATGGCGCTCGTATCTCGGTATGTGTGGCTCTGAATACACGGTAAACTACCGGACATAATTTACGGTTACGATGTAATTGTGTCCATCTCTACATAGGGTTCTTGATGTCCAGTAGTGGGATGACTTGCTCTTTACATTTTTGTTTGGAGTTTTGTTTGTTTGATATTACTACATGTTTAAACATATACAGAAATATGCTGACACCATTAAAAGATCAACAATAATATCATATGATGCTTTAGTAATATAAATAGTTTCGGTGGACCCGACTTCCTTCTTAGAATATATTGCCATTGGCATTAGGAACAGGCTCCCAGCAAGCATATGGATGAAATGTTAGTAACTAATAAAGTAGAACCAGAGAAAAAAAAGCCCGCGCTCGGTATATCCCATATTATATATGGTACCATCTGCTTGGCAATAAGCCCGCGCTCGGTATATCCCATATTGTATGTGGTACCAGCTGCGTGGCAATATAAATGCCCATATATGTATACAAAACTAAAAGACAGTTGTCAACGCTTATCCTTTAAACTGCATATCTGTGTGTGTCTAGCAAAATGGAAACATGAGGTATTAGTTCATATTTTGATCAAAAGATTTAAGCCTAAAAAAGTAAGCATTTGTGGTGTAGTTGTATACAATAAAATGTGACTTTTTACCATTTGTATCTGAATGTCTACAGGGATGCATGTATGTCTATGAATGCATGAAAGATTTTATTTTTAACTAGTCACTTTGGCTAATTAAAATATTGCAGGTATAAAATGTCATTGAATTTGTCAGCAAAAATATGCTAAACACATATCGTTTTCCAAAAGGAAAAACTCCGGATAGATGCTCTTTTTACTGATAAATGCCCCTCCTCACGACTGGCAGACTCGTGAAGCTCTAGTATCCGGGATCTCTGCAGCTGACAATAGTCAGATCTTCAGGTGTCAACACTAAGGAAAAATTTGAATATCTCCTCCTCAGTATCGCTAATGCTGACTGGAAGACTTGGTAGACGCCAAATCAGCGTTATCATGCATTTGCACTGTGCGGTGGATTCATTCAGACCTGTTTATAACTATACTAGGATCTACATATTTGCAAGAAAATAAGATTATTGCTTGATTAAGAGCATCATGGGCCTCAGATTTTTCACTGGTTTAATTGATTTAACTCTCTTGTAATTGTACCTTTATCACGGCGCTACCATTAGGCAAACCTAGGCAGTTGTCTAGAGTGATAATGATTAGGGGGCACCTTACACACTAAATGAGTGACATAATGACATCATTTAACTCATCCAGAGATTTTAATGCCACTGCAGCGCCCCCTCATGGAGTGATGGACTCTGACCTGAAGGGGAAGCTGCCAGCTGCTCCTTGCATGTGAGCTGAAGGTTGCTGCTCCTGCATGTCAGTGTTACACTGGGAGTGTGGCCCTTGGCTATGAAGTCACAACCAAAAACCATACACCCAGTCTGAAGAGCTAAGGATTCCACCCCGCCGGCCAAGGTAAGGAGCAGGGAGGGCGCCCTACCGAAGTGGGTGCTTACACCGACCATGAGCTAAAAAATAGACATACTGATTAAGTCGTTTCCCTCTGGAATAACTCCTGGCTTTCCCAGTATTGGGGTGACTTCACGGCATCCTGGACTGCTCCCAAATATTCCTCACAATTTTGACACAATGTGGTAAAATGTGTGTAGAAAAAGCACTATCCTTGGCATGGCTTGGACAGATTAGGGACATGGTTAGCAGGGATTAGGTACAGAGTGAAAGGTGTCCCCCTTGTCTGCCTTCAGAAGGTGTGTGTTGCAAATGCCAAGGCCCCTTGTTGTTTGAATTCATTTTTCCTTTTTTTTTCCCAATAAAGCAAAACACTGAAAAATCCACACAAAATAATAGTGTTTGTTGGCAGGATCCAAGGCCTGTTTTATAAAGAAGTATTGAATTGCAGTTCCATCTTGCTAACACAGCCCTAAAGTGTACAATAAACAAAAGGCTATTTGTTTCCCATTTGTGTGCTTTCATTGCATCAAGCTACGAACATTGATGCTAGATGATGCAAGGTTTGTGTGGAATATTTGCAACATGATTTCAGTGTTAAATCTGGCAACTAAGCCTTGGCACATGGCGATTCTTTACCATATGGAAAAACAAGAAAAATGTTGGTGGAGACCACTCCAAAATGTAATTAGTTGGCACGGAGAGCCAATGAGGTTTAAGCTGAGAAAGGAGCCAGTGTGTTGAGTCATATGACATTATAAATTCAATGCGAGGTGCCAGGCCGGATCATTACGTGCGCACAAGAGAGAGAAAACACTGGTTTTATTTCCCACAGGTATGGCTTATGAACTGGAGAACCCTCTGTCCATCAGCAGAGTCTCGTTGTTGTATCTGAGATGACTACAAGAATTACACAAGTTGGATTTCAGTCTAGTCCTCATATAGTCAGCTGGAGGCTCCATTGCCCTAGGAGTATCATTCTTGTTGGATTTGGTTTCTTTTTCATTTCCAAACCCTCTGCCAAGTGCTTTGCAGTCTTCTTATTTGTGTGAACAATAAAACAAGCCAGAAAAATACTATCCAGTGCCTATTCCTTTAGCGGTGCTCACCAGCCAGCTTGTTATTAAACAAGTTGGAGTCAATTGAATGTAACTGTTTATTTCCTGAACTAGTTTCCTCTGATAAAGAACGACCCAAGAACGAATTCAAAGCCTTGGGACGTATGAGGGAATTTATTTT
This sequence comes from Mixophyes fleayi, assembly GCF_038048845.1. NCBI lineage: Eukaryota > Metazoa > Chordata > Amphibia > Anura > Limnodynastidae > Mixophyes > Mixophyes fleayi. The sequence continues at coordinate 72,757,773 of NC_134403.1, read as the reverse complement.
TTTATCCTTAACTAACTCTCACTCCCACTTAATTAAACTATATTTACAAATATTATACATACAATATTTCCACTCTATAGAAAATGGTGGGGTGGACTTGTTTTATGGCTTTTTGACCATGTAGGTGACACTGGTGCTTCTGCTATTTACAAAGAGACTTGTGGATTGGAAATCAGTATGACAGCTTTCACTCATACTTAAAATGATTATTTCTAAAGGTGCTGACATACAAACTTCAATTAAATCAAAACACAAACACCTCAGTATATGGCTTCAATGTGTCCAATTGTCCTTGGACAGTTCACTTTTTCTGCCAAAAATCTGTACTGTGTATGGCCAGAAATTTTTTGGCCAGTTAAATGGCGAATGTTTATTTGCTCTCAACACAAGTGTTAAAAAAGTTTTATTGTGCTTATTATGCTTATTGTGCTTATGATCTGGCTGGGTGTAGTTGTATCTGATGTTAGCCTTACATAAGCCTGGGGCATATGCTAGTGGTAGAGAGCTGGGTGTATCTTGAGATGACCATATGGGCGTAAATACGTTATTTTTACATGCATTCTATGCAGTCTATGATCTACATTATTCATATATACCTAATAGAGTTCCAACTAGGGTGGAAGCTGTCTGCATATTTTAGTCCACAAGTGCATAACCTTACATTTATTTTGATCTTTATCTAGCATGTTGCACTCTATCTCCCAATTTATCTAGACTCCTTTGCAAGGATAACAAATCTTGAATGTACTCTAACAGACTACATAGAGGAATCACTATTTATTCCAACTTCTATATAATGTAGAAGCTTATTAATCAGCATTGGTGCCAAGACAGGATCCTGGGTTACAGTACGTACATCCTTTATTCAATTAGAGTATAAACCATAGAGTATAACTACCCTGGGCTTGAAATTTAGCCAGTCTTTTGTCAGGAATATATTGCATTTTCTAGACCTATAATCTTCAACTTATATATTAAGTGCTAGTGAAGCACAGTGTGAGACGCTTAAAAAAAATCTAAATTTACTACATCCACAGCCAACCCTCTGTCCAATTTACTACTCACTTCTTGACAGTATGTAAGTAGATTTGTTTGACAAGTATTCTAGCTGTTGCTGATTATAATTTTTTGCACCGTACCAGTTTGTAGAGAATCTTTAAAAATTAAAAATAATGGTTTGGGAACAGTTAGGTTCTCTGAGGACACATGGAGGTAAGCTATCTGGCCCAGGTTCTTTATTTACATTTACTAATGTCTAATATTTTTGGGCCACAGAAGTACATTTGGTATTGGGTCAGTAGTAGTATTTTAAAATATAATCGTACCAGCTTGTGTCTTTGTTAAGAGGTAAAGAAAATATTTAATTACTCTACCTACTCATAGTACAAATTATCATTTTTTTGCTATCAATATAGCATACTTGCCAGCTGCATTTTACTCCCCTCCAGGAGGTCCCAGGGAGGAGAAGTGGCAACTGCGGTGGGGGGCACGATGAAGCGTCATAAAGCTGTCGTCATGTCATTGTGCTGCAGGGGACGGGGCCAAAATGACAATAGTCTCCGCGATTTGTGTCATTAAGGCTCCCTGTCCCTCCCACTTCATTAGGAAGTTGCCGGGATGCAGGAGAATGGCCTGCACTCCCGGTAGCTCAGGAGAACTACATGAAATTCAGGAGACTCCCAGATATTCCAGGAGAATAGGCAAGTATGAAATATAAGCTACCTAAAAACTTTTTTGGGGAGGGATCGTCCTCTACTTAGCAACATGTTTTTCATTATCTATTTTACTAAATATGCGATTTTGCAACTCTTGCTAGATTCCTTGTAACTCACAAATGAAGAATTTCCTCTGACTTATTTTTTAATACCCTCTTCTTTGCTTTTTTTTTTTTACCTTTAATGTAAGCAACATTGCCTTTTATTTTATTCTTTTCCCCACAGAAATACAATGATAAAAATATGTATTAAAGAGGTCATAGACAAAGCCCAAAAGCAGATTTGTACCCGTAGTTTGTCTCAATTTTCTCAAGTGTGCCTCGATTTTCACCAAAGTGAAGCAAGATGGCAGCATTTGCAGATAAGCAGAAGGTTGCACAGGCAAGGAGAGGAGTTGAACGTTCCAAGCATAGTATGTAGTAGATGCACATTTAATGAGATCCATTCTGCATTTCCATGTTGCACGATCCACTGCTGGTAGAGAAGAAAACTTCCAGGTGCACACGCATAGAGAAAGTACTGATGTCCCCTACTCTCATGATTACTTGCTAAACTGAGCAATAGTTTAGGAGACAAATGGAAAGATTTATTTTAGTGAAAAGGATGGCTCTAAAGTGGAAGGAGGTTGGACACTTGAGCGCACTTCAAGGTTGCCGGAGCATCTGCCTTGAGCAGAAGGTAGGTTGAGACACCTTGAGGTGCGTTGAATGGTCCATCCAGATGCAACACTGCAAAACCAAGGCATTTTACTATGTGTATAAATGACCTCTTAGGAAACCTCCATTCCAGTTTACTAGTTGAATGGCATGGGAAAATTAGCCCCTTCTTGAAGTGTTTTGTCAAATCAACATGCACTTATTTCTTATAGTTTAAATCAATGCAGATTACACAATGACCGTCTCCCAGGTCCTCTTTAATTTGAAAATATATGTTATAAACTTGTATATTTTGAGATTACAAGATAAAACATGGCACTTTTCCTAGTTGGGGTTTCTACTAACTGACGCATGAAATTGTCTTGCTGCAAACTTAAAACCTTTCACCCCTTTGCATTGCTGAAGGTACATTACACCAATCATTTTCAGGGTAATTAGAATCCCCTATAATTCCAACATTGTCCATTTGTGCTATCTTTTCTATCTGTAATTGGAGTCTCTCCATCATCATCATCTATACAGTGGAACAATTATCTTGACAGGTCTCATGCCCAGTTAAAGGTCCACTCATGATGTTTCTTTCTCAAACTTTGCTGTGTGGTGGGTAGAATATCATTCTATATTCAACATACATGTTAACAGTAAAAAGACAAATAAACGTTCACAAACCAAAATGTCTAATAAGTAAATTAGGACCCGCTGTTTTTAGAGGATTCACCTTTGAAACACTTGAATTCAAAAAGGCCTCCTCACTAAATAATGGCACATCTTGGATATAAATCACAAGCCAAGTCAAGCTTCTCCCTTGGTAGCATAGTAGGTGACTTACAGTAAGTCGTTTAGTAGTAGTTTATTTTGTGAGCACATTCTTTCTCTTCTTTATTTTATAGTTTATATGCTTGTAAAGGATACGTCTGTTTCTCAAGAAAAAGGAGAGTTTGGTTTCACAAATTTATTGTGAGGGATATAGGTCATATGGGGAACAATGCTGAGTTCATGGTATATTACCTTGAAGTGGTCCTGTCAGGGATTATTACCATTCTCTCAATAACATTTGGTCATTTAGTAATGTTGCCCATCTGTTTCAAAACATTACTTTTATATCTGTCTCCTTTCCCCTACTTAACACCCTCAGTTACACAAATATTTGCTTGATGAATCTGATGATTAAATAGACATCAGTGGTTTATAAAGGCATGACATGTCCATGGCGGAATGTATTAGAGAGAAAACTATGTATAATAAACTTCCTTCCCCCTCTCCTTTAACTACCCTCACCTTGCCCTGCCTCCTGTCTCCCCCCTCCTTTCCCTGAGTGGCTACCTGCACTGCTGAGGTGTAACAAAATAGGACGGACTTCATTGTCTGCCCCTCCTTTCTTCATGTCACTTGCATTGGGCCGCCTAGCGACCATCCTCCCTTATCCCTCTTCAGCGCTATTGCTGCGCCTGCGATTCCTTTAAGCATACAACACAGTTTATTGAATATCCTCTCCTTATTGTCAAATGCTGATGTCAGATTTCTCTGTCAGGGACACAGAGCATATATTATCTAACAGCGATGATAGCCGACCTTTCTGGGTCCAGCAGGCGAACTGAGATGGTATCACAGTAGATCTTTGGTGTGATGACGTTCATCGGTACCACCTTGTAATTTCCCACTGCGTTCACAAATTATTACCTGTTTTATAGTTGAGAGAAGAGGATTATGTGGGAGGTAGAGCACAGACGTGAACTAAAGTGCAGCCATTAATAACTGACCTTGTGATCTTGGACACGTCAGTGCACAGAAGATTCAAACGTCTATGGACAGGAAATGTGTACAGATCGTGGCACCTGATTTGAGGAGCCGTGGACACCCAGTCAGCATGGCAATCAGAACGCAGTTCCCATTTTAGTTACTTGCATGCCTAGGAGAGGTTGCAGTTTTCTGTTTGAGAAAGTTCTCTGTTTTCCAAAAATGGCTGCCAGGAGACTGTGGACTGTTCTGGTAAAAATTCCAGCACATGGACCCTCACCAGTGATTCACTGAGGGATAGTTAATAAAGATAAAGTGGTATATTTACTAAGCTGCGGGTTTGAAAAAGTGGAGATGTTGCCTATAGCAACCAATCAGATTCTAGCTGTCATTTTGTAGAATGCACTAAATAAATGATAGCTAGAATCTGATTGGTTGCTATAGGCAACATCTCCACTTTTCCAAACCCACAGTTTAGTGAATCTAGCCCAAGGTGTTATCCTGAGGTGAATAGACCTTTAATTCTGCCAGAAAAAGAAATTACTATTTTCTATAATAACCTGAACATCTCTTTGCACATTTCTTTACATTTGTAGAGAAAGAAAAAAAGCAGAAACATACACTATTACTTCACATGACTGGATATTTTTTTCTAGCAATGCTATGTTGTCCTACATACTACATTTCCTTTTTGCTTTTGAATAGTTTCAAATAACATTCAGCAATCTTCTTTCACATCAGCGGACCCCCAGTTCTAGGATTCTCATGTGTCCTGGTTTTCCTGTGACATGACCAGCTTTAGCCACTGCAATTCTGCAAGGTAAAATAGAGAATTGTTGAGAAATGTTCCTATGTCCCTGTCACAGATTATTATCACCTAATAAGATCAAGAATCAAAAAATGGCTTTAATAGTAGAGACATGGTTGTCTTCTTCCATTGTTAAAATATTAAAATACAATCAATATCAGACTGCTTTGTAATGGGCTAAGGCATATATCTAGTTGTCCTGTATGACCTACAGCCTTAAATTCAGTAAATGCAAAATCAGTGTGGTTAATGAAGCTAACATCTGCTGTTATCATTAGGGTCATTTAAACTAAGATATTTTATTCTTCAATTGTACAAAATTTCACAAAAGTATTCTTAGGTTTGCTCAAAATAACATTCTTTACAGATAACCCTGACCAGACACCAGCAATATAGTCTGACTGACTGAGCTGTTAATTATTACGTTTATAATGCTTTACCGATAAAGTGACGTTATATTCATCAGTAAAAGCCAATTGTAACCTTTGCAACCAATTCAGCCTCCAGTGTCCTCCACTGGGTGAATCATGAATACCCATGAATCACCCAGTGGTCAAGCCTACAAAATCCCACTGTGCGATTACAGCTCCAAAATAGGACAATACACTGACCAATATTCCGTACCAAACTGTAATAGAAAAAAATATAGCAATGTCAACACATTTTATTATAAGACATTATCTATTTAAAGGTGGTGTATAAAATCCTAATTTTCTGATTGGGCTTAAGGCATTTTTTCATGGTAAATTATGTATATTAGCACCAGGGCTGGCGGAACAAGGTAAGCCCGGTAAGCACGTCAGGAGGTTAGCCTTCTCCGTTAACTTTCGAGTCCTTGTTCTGAACAGAGCAGGGATCAGAATAGGTGCACCTAGGCACCTCGCTGAAGGAGAGAATGATGCATGCGCAATTTACCAGCAGGGCGACCTGGAAATACAAGGGCCAGCCCTGGATAGCATCTCCCCTCCTAGTTGGATGGCTGTGCACTTGTCCAATCAGAATTTGGCTGTCATTTCTAGATGGTGTGTCAGATGCCTTATTCCTCCATCACCCATAGACAATTTCTAAAGCTCACTAGCAGAGGTCCCCATTGAGGATTATTATTGGGATTCTACTCAACTATGCAATGGCATGTGGGGAAAAGGAAGCTTATGAACTAAACTTAGTTAACTTTGGAAAACTCGTTTAAAGGAAAGTATTCTATCAAGCTTGCAATACACTATATGGACAAAAATATTTGTCCATACCTGTTAAATATTTAATTGTGAGGTTTCAATCAGACCAGTTCCCAGAGGTGTATAAAATCAAGCACCTAGCCATGCAGTCTCCATTTGCAAACATTTGTGATACAAAGTAGGTCGTTCTGAAGAGCTCAGTGACTTCAAGCGTGGAGTCTAATGGAATGGGTTTTCATGGCCGAGCAGCTGCATGCAAGCCTCACATCACCAAGACCAATGCCAAGAGTCGGGTGGGGTGGTGCAATGCACACCGACACGGGACTGTGGAGCAGTGGAAACATGTTCTATGGAGTGATAAATGAAGCTTCTCTGTTTTGCAGTCAGATGGGCGAGTCTGGGTTTGGTGGATGCCGGAAGAACGTTACCTGCCTGACTTCATTATGTTAACTGTGAAGTTTGGTGGGGGAGGGATAATGGTATGGGGCTGTTTATCAGGGTTTGGGCTAGGCCCCTTATCTCCTGTGAAGGCCAATCTTAATGCTTCAGCATACCAAGTAATTTTGGACAATTCTATACTTCCAACTTTGTGGCAACAGTTTGGGCAAGGACCTATTCTATTTCAACATGACTGTGCCCCAGTGCACAAAGCAAGGACTACAAAGACATGGTTTGATGAGTTTGGTGTGGAAGAACTTGACTGGTCCTGACCTCAGCCCCATTGAACACCTTTGGGATGAACTAGAACAGAGATTGTGAGCCAGGTCTTCTCATCCAACTTCAATGCCTGAACCCATAAGTGCTCTACAGAATAAATAGGCACAAATTCCCACAAAAACACTCCAACATCTTGCGGAAGCTGCTATCGCTGCAAAAGTGGGACCAACTCTATATTAAAGTATATGTATTTGAATAAATTGTGATTACAGTCCCTGTTGGTATAATGGTCAAGCGTCCGAATACTTTTGTCCATATAGTGTATGTCCATCCATTGTGACCATAATCATCAATCTAAAACAGAGCCATACTCCAAGTTGTAGTTGTTCAGTTGTCCAAGTTGTTCATGTTTTTGAAGGTCATAAAGAGGAGATTGGGACAATAAGAATTATTATAGTTTAGCTTTCATAGTGGCATAGTTAGAGTCCCCTGGGTCCTAATGCAAAATCTGGGCCAGACCCCTCTTACCCCTGGAAACACCCATCAAGCATGTTATACAGCCAGACCAGTAAATAGTCTAGAAACCAGTTTACAGTATATAACAAATCAGTTTAAATAGATACTTTTCTCCCAAATAACCAATAGTAGTACAGCTCTATGGTCCAATCTCAGCATTCCAGCGCAATCAGTACAAATTGTTCAATTTATAGTATTCATCGCACCTAATGTTTTGTACACTCACCAAATAACCACTCTTATTTACTCACAAGCCCATTGACAATTGTATTGTGCAGAACCCCCCATACTCCCATTGGCCAGCTGCTCTCCACTAGACAGCATAGTGCAAGCTTCCTGTAGTATCCACTGGTATCCAGTAGCTTTACTTCTTACTACATCAACATTCATTCAGACATATTGGGATCGGATCCAAGCACAGTATAACAGTAGTTGGAAGCAATATGCACACTAACTGGCAAGAGCATCACATGTGCTTTCCCTTCCAAAGTTTTCTCAAAATTAACATTACTAAAATAGAGCTCATTGTCTTCCTTCTTCTAGATTCTTATTTCATCTGTCCCTCAACTCCACTTGCTGGGCGTTACCCTCGACTGCTCCCTCTCTTTTGACCCCCACATTCAATCCCTTACCCAGCCCTGTCACTTTCAATTATGCAACATCGCCCATCCAGCCCTTCCTATCTCAGAATGCTACCAAAACCATTATCTATGCACTCATCATTTCCTATCTTGATTACTGTAAGCTTCTCCTCACCAGCCCCCCCAGCTCCTTCCTTGTCCCCCTTCATTCTACACTCAACACCACTGTGAGACTTATCGTCCTTTCACACCACTCTTCTTATGCCTCTCCTCTCTGCCTTGCATTGCACTGGCTGCCATTCCCCTACAAAATCCTTTTCAAACTCCTCACCATCACCTAGAAGACCCTTTCTCACTCAACTGCCCCTTATATCTCCAACATTTTCTCCATTCACACTCCATCCCCTCCCTGAGCTCAGCCAATGACCGTCGCCTCTCCTCCACTCTGATCACCTCATCCCATTCCAGAATCCAAGCTTTCTCCTATACTGTCCCCCTCCACTGGAACGACCTCCCATGCTCCATCCGGCTGTCCCCTAATTTGTGCTCCTTCAAACAAACACTTATAACTCCTGTTTCTCAAAGCCTATCAGCCATCCACCTAACCCTCTCTTCATGCTTGCTCTTATCAACTCTCTCTTCCCAGCCCTGCGCTTGAGCCCTCTTCTGACTCCCTTTGTGCCTGCAGTCTATTTACCTTCCCCTAAGGATGTAAGCTCTTATGAGCAGGGCCCTCTTCTCCTACACCGATTTTTCTGCTCCAACTTTACTACAATAGCTGTGCCTGGAGCTTCTGAAGTCTTGGTATTATTCGTTTATTGTTCTGTACTGGTTTATCCTATATGGTCTACTGTTTGTATTGTGTACAGTGCTCCGGAAATCTTGTGGCATATTATAAATAAAGAATAATAAGAATAATCAGCAACATTACAACCACTTGTCTAATATTGTGTAGGTCCCCATTGTACCGCTAAAATAGCTCTAACCTGTTGAGGCATGGACTTCACAAGACCTATGAAGGTGTCCTTTGGTATCTGGCACCAAAATGTTTACAGCAGATCCTTTAAGTTCTGTTGCAAGATGGGGCCTCCATGGCTCCTACTTGACTTTCCAGCACATTCCACAGATGCTTGATCGGATTGAGATGGGGGAAATTTGGAGGCAAAGTCTACACCTTGAACTCATGTTACTCAACCCATTACTGAACAATTTTTGTAGTGTCACAGGGCACATTATCCTGCTGAAAAAGGCCATTGCCATCAGTGAATACCATTGCAATGAATGGGATGTACTTGGTCTGCATGTTTAGGTAGGTAGTATGTGTCAAAGTAAAATAAACATGAACACCAGGACAAAAGGTTTCCGAGCAGAACATTGCCCTGAGCATCAGACTGACTCTGCCAGTTTGTCTTATTCCAATAGTGCATCCTGGTGCCATCTCTGCACCCGCACCAGCCGTCCATATGATGTAAAAGAAAGTGTGTTTTATCAGACCAGGCCACCTTTTTCAATTGCTCCATGGTCCAGTTCTGGCTCTCATATGTTCATTGTAGAGGCTTTCGGCAGTGGACAGGGGTCAGCATGGACAATCTAACTTGTCTGCGACTACGCAGCCCCATACGCAGCAAGCTGTGATGCGCTATGTGTTCTGACACCTTTCTATGATATACAGCATTCATTTTTTCAGCAATTTGTGCTACAATAGCTCTTCTGGGGGAATGGACCAAACGGGCTAGCCTTCGCTGCCTCGCGCATCATTGAGTCTTGGGCACCCATGTCCCTGACACTGGTTGTCCTTACTTGGACCACTTTTGGTAGGTACTAACCACTGCACACCGGGAACACCCTACAAGACCTGCTATTTTGAAGATGCTCTGACCCAGTCATCTAGCCATCACATTTGGCTCTTGTCAAAGTCGCTCAGATCCTTACGCTTGGCAATTTTTCCTGCTTCCAACACATCAACTTCAAAAACCATCTGTTCATTTGCTGCCTAATATATCCCACCCCTTGAACAGGTGTCATTGTAACGAGATGCTCGCTAAAACAGTGCAACCATTTCAGTTATAGAGATAAAATAAAGTTATAGCTAATTGACAAAAGAAGAATGAGTCCTATCATCTGTGAAAACACCCGTTTCCCCCCACAATTGGACTTTTCGCCCTTTAATAAATCAGCCTCTTAGTTCAGTAACAGTATGTATAAGGTTAGAGCTGACAATGGTCCCTTGGCACTTTGGTGAAATACTCTGCTAAGATTATTTAAATTAAGATATTTCAACAACAGCTGCTGAGTCAGCCAGTTCAACAATCAGTAATTAAGTATAAAGAATTGCACATTTATGACTATATAATTTAAATATAAATGGCAGAGTTCTTGCCCTAACTGAAATGGTTTACATTTATGCAAATGCTGCTTAATTAAATTACATTTCTTGCACACGTATGTTCTTGAAGCTGGTGTAATTAAACGAGGTTCAGAATATTAAAATACCCCTGACTGAGTTCTTCTCCATCTCAGGAAGCAAGTTTATTTTTAGACCAGATAAATAGTACTCATAAACATACACTTTCTGACAGTGTGTGAAAGACTGCAAGCAAGATTAGCATTTTTTACGAAACAGATACTGACCCATAACAGACACTGAAACACAGGAAACAGCATAGCGAACATTCTGATGACATAGGAGCAGTAACAACTATTTTCAAGACCTCCGCCCCCCCCACAAAGCAGCATGAGAGAGAGTGTAACTTGAGATTATTATATTAAGTCATATGATTTCTTAGATTCATATTCGGACATGACAAACAAAAATGATTGATTTACAGAGCTCTGCATTTCTAATGACCATCCTCCTGGTTGGGAAATTGGAACTTGAACAGTGAGAATGAGTTGTAACCCAGAGAAGATTTTAAATGGGGAACTAGAAGTATTTTAGAACAAAATGAACTGAGCAATCTTGGTGAAAGCTCCAGGCACTTTTTTTTTTTGGTTTTAAAATAGAATTGGAGAACAAATTTCACAAACAACCACAAGATATTTATACTCAGAATAGGGAACTGCGTTTTTGATAGCCAAAGATGGGGTAAGAGATGATATCAAAGCTTTTCCTGAAAAACAAACGGTCGGGGGATATTTTTGTAACAACAAAAATTCATCTGCAGTTTTTTGTTTTACATATAGAGAGAAATACATATGTTGTTGCCTTGTAATGCTCTAGAAGTGTACGTTGAATGTTTTCTTTGTAGTCCAGGGTGTATATTTACTAAACTGCGGGTTTGAAAAAGTGGAGATGTTGCCTATAGGCAACCAATCAGACTCTAGGGGGTAAATGTATTAACATGCGGGTTCTTCAACACCCGCGAGTTCAGCGTCTTCGGCGGGAAACTTCCCTTTACAATGCAGCACCGCTTTAAATTTAATCGCCGAAGACGCTGAACTCGCGGGTGTTGAAGAACCCGCATGTTAATACATTTACCCCTAGCTGTCATTTTGCAGAATGCACTAAATACATGATAACTAGGGGCCTGATTCATTAAGTATCTTAACTTGAGAAACTTCTTATTTCAGTCTCCTGGATAAAACCATGTTACAATGCAAGGGGTGCAAATGAGTGTTCTGTTTTGCACATACGTTAAATACTGGCTGTTTTTTCATGTAGCACACAAATACTTGATAGCTTATTTGTACACTGAAATTTAAGGTTGATATTTGTGTGCTACATGAAAAAACAGTCAGTATTTAACTTATGTGCAAAACAGAATGCTAATTTAAAGTCAGTTTTTAAGATTATTTTCTTGGAACTTTTCTCATTTTATATGTCTGAATAACTAAGAATTATTGTAGATGGTTATTTAAAATACACATCCACTAAACCAGTTATATTAGACTTATTTTGCCCTATACCCTTACATATCCTCCCAGATTTTATGGGTAAACTTTGTATCATTCCAGTAATTATATGATCCTTTCACAGTATATAACTAGTAATAACTGTTCATCAGCACTGGAATCTCAGCTTTTGCTCACTGAAATTGCTATTATACATGAGCAGTACTTTTTTATATGCTAAACGCAAATAAAATGCTATGACAAGGTATTATTTCCCTCTATTATATAGTTGCACATTGAACTATGTTTGGTAAGTTTGTTATGTAGTTAGTTAGTATGGATTCATTACAGACTATTCCAGAGTTGTGACAGCAAACTGATGTACTTTCTGTTCCAAAAACCTATCTATGACATTAAAGAATCCCATTATTATGAATATTGTTTCACTAGTTGTATTTTTTACAGAACATAATCAATGCCTCCATAAAACAGACCCAAAGATGTTCATTATAAGATAAAGAACCTGTGGTAAATAGCTCAAGACCTTCGTATCCATTGATCACATACAGCCATATTACATGTATTGTATACTGAGCAGGGAAAGTTTCCCTTGCTTACCTTCGAAAATTGAGATAAATGATAAATTCGGCTTTGGGTGCAATAACTAAGTCCCAAAATATTACTTATCTAGAATTCAGCATTCATCTTGCACAACAAGTCCCCCTAAGCATTGAGCTTGCCCGTGCGCTTATGCTGGCAGTGTGTTATCTGAGGACAAGACAACGATGAGGTTGGCAGGAGAGAGGTGAGCATGGTAGACACTGTGGGAGTGTTAGCATGTTGTCCACTGATAATGCTAAAGCAAACTGAGGGACTGCAAACTTTTCAAAATAGAGGGTAATATGGGTGGTGCAAGATAGAGACAAATCTTCTGGAAAATCTGCTGCAGTCTACAATAGACCTAGGAACTGGCAAATGGCTTATATTAAGAATCTGCCCATACTGTATGGGCAGCACGGTGGCCTAGTGGTTAGCACTTCTGCCTTACAACACTGGGGTCATGAGTTCAATTCCCAACCATGGCCTTATCTGTGAGGAGTTTGTATGTTCCCCCGTGTTTGCGTGGGTTTCCTCCGGGTGCTCTGGTTTCCTCCCACACTCCAAAACATACTGCTAGGTTAATTGGCTGCTAACAAATTGACCCGTGTGTGTGTGTGTGTGTGTGTTAGGGAATTTAGACTGTAAGCCCCAATTGGGCAGGGACTGATGTGAGTGAGTTCTCTGTACAGCACTGCAGAATTAGTGGCGCTATATAAATAAATGATGATGATGATACAAGCTGATGGAACTGCACCTAAAGGTAGTTTTATAAAGTACTAAAACAAGGGGTGAAATTTTAGTACAATTTACTGAGAATTACACGCAGGTGTGCAAACATATCTGTGCATGGCACAGGTAGTACAGTCAGGGTACACATGAGGGTACAAAACAAGAAAACTGCACTATGTAAATGGTCCAAGTAGGAGGAAATAATTAGAGTCTTTTTAAATCACGGTGACAGGTAGACAGTTATATAACTATATTTATTTGATATAAGGAGAAAAGAGCAATCTCACTCATGGAAATTCTTCATGTTCCCCTGGAGATATAATATAACGTCCTCTATGATTTCACAGAACTATTTTAAACCCTGTTGCCATCAAACATGAGCAGCAAAGTCTGTTGTATCTCCCTTTAAGACCTAAGGCATCTGGAAGCTGTGACAAAGATAGGCAAGCATCTGTTACAGGAAAGGGATTTGTATGGTTATGGCTTACAATAACATGACACAGAGGCATCTGCAGCCCCCTTTAGAGAAATTGCTCAAGAATTGTAATGTCAGTCTTGAGATATTACAAACTTTGCAAAGTTTCATGCAGACAATGAGCCAAAGCCCAGGCACTTAGTCTGCATGTTTTACTTGCAGAGAGGTGAAGATAAATGGAATTGTCTGTGAAGGTAAGCAGGGTGCTTTGACCGATGGCAACGTCACAGTTTAATCGGGTTTAAGGAAAAATTATTTTAGTTGATACTAAACATATTCTTAGCTTTCATTCCTTCAGCCACAGCTAAAGTTCCCTTCAACCTCCCTTGTCTTTTTCCAACTACTTGCCGTTATTTTTTGCTTTTTTTCCATCGCCACAGTGCTTCCTAACTCCAACTTCCACTGTGGCCCCTACACATACTTGCCAACATTACCAATTAGAAATAGTAATAAATCAGGCTACATCTCAATTCCACCAAACCACATACATTCATCATCATCATCGTCATCATTTATTCATATAGCGCCAACATATTCCGTAGCGCTTTACAATTGGGGACAAACATAGTAAACTAATAAACAAACTGGGTAAAACAGACAGAAGTGAGAAGGCCTTGCTCGCAAGCTTACAATCTATTGGACAATGGGAGTTTGACACATGAGGTTAAGTCTACATTTGCAGTCGGCCCAGCCAGACTGCGAAGGTAAAAGTGACTCATAAGCTAAATGATCCTGTCACACAACAATGTTGGTCAAGGGGTAGTTGTATAACAGATTGCAATAGGGTAATGTAATGAGGTTAAGAGGGTGGTAAGCTTGTCTGAAGAGGTGGGTTTTCAGAGAACGCTTGAAAGTTTGTAGACCAGAGGAGAGTCTTATTGTGCGAGGGAGAAAATTCCATAGAGTGGGTGCAGCTCGGAAAAAGTCCTGTAATCGGTAATGGGAGGATGTTATGAGTGTGGATGAGAGACGCAGATCTTGTGCATCATTTTTTTGCTTTTCAGCAGCCTTTGTAAAGGCTGAAAATCATGACTCTATTGGAAAATGTTGTTGGATGTTATACACATACCATGTATATAAAAGGAAGACATTCATTTCGCCAATAACTATAATATATTTTACTACTAGCAGACAAGTATAGTAGAAAGAGTTAGAAGATGGGTTAACACGGGACACACTGCCATCCCTACAATTCTGCTGCCTAAGTCCAGGAATTATGCGGCCTTTCAACAAATCTACCAGCATAAATTCTACAATGGCAGTAGGGATCAGCGAAAATATTCCGCTCATCCCACATTTAGCCGGCAGAATTTGGCCTTTAGTGTTCCCAGTTCTACTCCAACCACATCACACAGCAGAATGAATTGATCATAGATGTCCATTCATTCTGACTACAAAACTGGCAAAATGTGATTTTACAGACACGGAGCTCATTCCATGAAACGGCTAAGCAAAAACGAAACTCAAAGATCACATTGTCGGAACTTCACAACTATTTGAGATGACCTGTTCAGCGTTTTGTGCAAAATGTCACTGTAACTTTATTCACCTCTCATCGATAGGTATTTAACAATCTAAGCTGCGGTCAATGGCATTAAGGTGACAAGTAAATATTGATTCAGTATCCCCATAAGTTATAAATAGTGCCCTATGTAACAGCAGTAAACACTGGACAGTGATCGTTAGTGTCTTCTCCATAAAAGAGGTTTTCTGGGTCTGGTAACACCCAGATTTTCTTTGCCACAGAACCCTTGGTGCCAGACTATGGGGTCTATTTACTAAATTGCGGGTTTGAAAAAGTGGAGATGTTGCCTATAGCAACCAATCAGATTCTAGCTGTTATTTTATAGAATGTACTAAATAAATAACTAGAATCTGATTGGTTGCTATAGACAACATCTCCACTTTTTCATACCCCTATGTGTTTAAAGACTATGACATAGCCTGTGATTTCTGTGTTTAAAAACCCTGAGATTTTTGTATCACTTCAGCCAATGGAGTTGTATGTTTTAAAAGTCATTTTAAAAAAAATGGGTAAAAGTGGTATTGGTGTGATTTTGGCAGTGAAAGGGTTTAAATAATTCTGCCATTTCAAGAAATACTTAACACTGATAAATATAGATATAGAGAAATATTATATGTGGTGATTATCAAATATAAGCATATACGAATGTACTGTTGTGACCAATCACTGCATTTTCCTGATCTACACACTGAACAAATTTTAATTAGAGATGAGCGGGCTCGGATATCTGAAATCCGAGCTCACCCGAACGTTGCCGATCCGAGTCGGATCCGAGACAGATCCGGGTATTCCCGCCAATTGCAAAACTGAAACCGAGGCTCTGAGTCATTATCCCGCTGTCGGATCTCGCGATACTCGGATCCTATAAATTCCCCGCTAGCCGCCGCCATCTCCACTCGGGCATTGATCAGGGTAGAGGGAGGTTGTGTTAGGTGGTCCTCTGTCCTGCTATATCTCGTGCTGTGCTGGGGAAATAACAATGCCCTTAGAAGGACACAGCACAGCACAGCACGAAAATTTTTTAAAAAAAGTTATAAAAAAAATAAAAAAAAAATAATTATAAAAAAAAAGAAATTAAAAACAAATATCCAAAAACAATCCTGCAGTATAAGTCCATTGGTACTGCAATATTACAAAGTTCACTGATTCTGCAGAATAGACTGGGAATTAGTGGAAATGATTGTTATTGAATGTTATTGAGGTTAATAATAGCGTAGGAGTGAAAATAAACCAAAAAAACTTGATTTTAACACTTTTTATGTTTTTTTCAAAATAAATCCGAATCCAAAACCTTAAATCCGAACCAAAACCTTTTGTCAGGTGTTTTGCGAAACAAATCCAAACCCAAAACCTCAAGCAAATCCGAATCCAAAACACAAAACACGAGACACCAAAAGTGGCCGGTGCACATCCCTAATTTTAATTCATTCATTTCAATCCATACTCAGCAGCCAAGTATCATTTTTCAGTACCTTGTTGTGCAATTTTCTTTGTAGTCCCAAGTTCTATTTGTAGAACAGAAATAATTATATATCAGCTCATAGCAAGGTATACCTGCTACAACCTGAGGCAGCTGTCCCAGGCAGCATGTGTTGGTGACAGTAATTTTTGTTTTTTACAAAGACAATTTTCTTGATGCAAAAATGTAAATTGTGGGAATTTACATTGTAGGTATCTGTACTTGTCTTTAAAGTGAACACAACTCATGTGCAAATGTTTATGGTGGTTATATAGGGCCTGATTCATGTTTGGATGTAAGTCTGTTTGCATGCTGTATCCTGCGTGAGATAGCTCTGCTCATGTTCAGAAATGGACCAATGAATGCAATGCATGTCCAAACGCAAATGACACTTATAACTGCTTCCTACTTGTAGGGTGGAACGGGAGGTTGGGTTGGAATGGACGGACATAGGCAATGTACATTAAGGGCGTGTCGACGCAGGTACGGCCGATTCAAGTCCTGGGTTTCTTTTAAGTATCTAGTTTCAGTCATATCATTTGCACCAACTACTGGGCAGGTGTAAGGACTGACTGATAGTGATGACTGGCATGGCATAGTCTTTGTTTGGAAAAGTATGTGTATGCGTGCCACTAGCTAGCACAGAATATGTGAATGAGTAAGATTGATGAATAATGATTACACTAATTTATTTTACAATATAATTTTTTTTCATGTGTTCTGATTTGTTCTTATATTGAACTTATGCTTGGGCGCATACTGCAGTCTGTTCTATCTGTTACATACTTGCCAACTTATGGCAAGTATGATCCGGGACCTTCCGAGGGAAGCTGGGCGTGCAGGGGGCGGGGTTCCAAAAATCATGTCATTTTGACCCCGCCCCCGTGTCATTTTACAGCGGGGGTGGGGCCAAATGCCGCAATTCCCAGTGAATCGCGTAATTTTGGACCTAATTATGCCCACTTTACCAGGAAGTGGGCAGATGCCATACTCTCCCGGGAATCCGTGAGACTCCCCCGAGATGCGGGAGTCTCCCGGACATTTGGCAAGTATGATCTGTTAACATACGGCAAGTACCATTTAGGCAGAGTGGACTTACACCCAGATTTAAATTGAGATCTTGAGATCCGCTTGGATTTGAATATGGCCTGAACTACGCTGAAGTTCCGTGATCTTTTTTAAACCACAAGTTGCATTCCAATTTGAATCAGGTCCATACAGTATAAGAGAGCCAGTTCACTCGTGGCCTCAGGCAACAGAATAACTTGATGCACCGCTGCCTAACAGGATAATATTATGTTGATGCCTGTAATTCTGTAAATATCCATACAGTTTCCATACAATTTTGAGTAAAAGAAAGCAGTTATATAAAATGATCTTATCATACAAGATCAGCACTGATTACAAAGGATAATCATTTGTTAGGTGATATCTACTTTCATACTTACATTCTTTTGCTTTTCTCTTCAATGCGGAAATTGGCTGACCTTTATATTTTCTTCAATAAGCAGCTGCACTGGTTGGGTGACCAGTGCTCTATGGAACAGACATTTGTTGGTTTTATGTCGCCAACTATCAGTCATTAAAAATAAAAAAGTAAAGTGCAGGGTTGGACTGAGACTAAAAACCAGCCCTGACATACCAGTCATAAGTCTGTATACATATGGACACTCTGAGCCAAACAGTCTTCCTTAGGTATATCATCATCATCATCACCGTTTATTTATATAGCGCCACTGATTCCGCAGTGCTGTACAGAGAACTCATTCAGATCAGTCCCTGCCCCATTGGGGCTTACAGTCTAAATTCCCTAACACACACACACACACACACACACACACACACACACACACACACAGACAGAGAGACAGACAGAGAGAGACTAGGGTCAATTTTGATATAAAGGTAGTTAGACAATTACATAAATAGCAATTGACCTTCCTTCTACTGGACTTAATTTGGACTAACATAAATCTATATTAATATTTGTAAAAAGTAAAAATTGAGACATGCTGAATGCAACTTAAGGTCATTTAGAGACAATCAGGACACAAGCACAGGCAGGGAGTAATACAACAGTGCTCCCTCCCTCCCTGCTTGAAATGGCTAGCAGGGTATAACTGTCACACAGCCCCTGTCATCCAATATGTGTAACATCCACTTTAGGAGACAAGCTAATGTTCCTATACTTAATGCAATCCTAGACAACCAGCCTCAATTTTCTTACCAGAAATCATACTTGCCAACTTTTGCTGTTTCCCCTCCGGGATCTGAGGTCATCTGGCAAGTGTGCGAGGGGGTGTGGTGATGCCATTGCATCACCGTAGCCCCACCCCTGCCGGAGAATCATATTATTGAGCCTTACCTCCACTCAGGATCCAGTAGAGTTCCAGGAGCACTCCCCGAAACTTGGGAGCCTCACAGACATTCTGGAATAGTAGACAAGTATGCCAGAAATGCCTAATCACCTTTTTACATACCATGGCATCTACTGTCTGCTCCTCTCCTGTTCACCCTGCATCTAGTACCCACTATCAGCAGTCCTTTGTTTCAGTCTTTGTGTGACTGTATTACACTGCAGGTTTAGGTGACCTGAAGCTGTTGCAGATGCTTAGGAGCATTCTAGGACTTTTTGTTCCATAGTAGCTGAAATGCCATTTGTTGACCAAACAAAGCCTTCCCAAAGCTGCTGTGTTATGTGTAACATGGCATTATGTATGTGTGATGTGCCCTCCTTCTTGTGCCAGTCAGTGTAATATATCAGTTTATCATTGTATCATATGTTATGCCACTGTGTGGTGTGCCATTGTCTGTGTGATGTGCCCTCCTTCTTGTGCCAGTGAGTGTAATATAGTAATTTATCACTGTATTATATGCCATTGTATGATGTGCCATTGTCTGTGCCATGCGTTGGTGTGGTTTCGGTGTGCTATGCCCTGTGTGTACACAGTATTCCAGGATTTGTAGTGTGCCACTGTGGACAATGTGCCAATGGCTGTGTGGCAAGCTATGTCATTGTGTGTATAATAAACTGATGTGTTTGTGATTTGTCAGTCAGTATACAGTAGTAAGTGACGGAGTGGTTTGGCCACTACATACTACGCTATGGAACTATAATTCTGCATTATTTCTGTATTTTGTGTGTGACAACTGTTCTAATGTCTGTGACATTGTACTATTGTAAAGCAGGCCCAATGTAGCTTATGAGCTGCGTGCAGAGCTGGGTTAGTGATAACTTAGTTTGCATGAGTCTGTGGTAAGGTGTGTGCATATCTATAAATGTACAACTGTGGTTGACTGTGATTCTGCCTGTATAGTCTCCACCTTTTTGTTTCCTTCCATGTAATATAATACATCACCCAGTTTCTCAAGCAGACATACATAATGTATGTAAAGTTCACTCTCTGCTTCTCTCACCTGCAATAACACCCATTGAAATTATATCCACCGTCCTTACCGCCAACTATGTGACCCTGTCCTCCGGGAGGACAGGTCACGTGACAGGGGTAGGAGGGGGTGTTTTGACGTCTTTGTGACACCATAGCCACGCCCTCACTATAAATTCACCTCACTGAATAGCGGGGATAGGGGCTAAATAACGCGATTAATCCCCACCCTGGATATTCAGTGCCGTGAATTTCTGCATTTTTTAGGATCCAGGAGGGTTGCCTATTCTTCCGGGAGGACTCCCTGAAATTCAGGAGCCTCCCGGAAATTCCAGGAGAGTAGGCAAGTATGAGTTATTAACACTCAACACAAGCAACTACATACAACAATAAATTCACACACATTACTAGATTCCCACTTATTATATGCTGCTCATTCTATACAGTGAAAATCTTGATTTCAATGAGAAAATTAGGCTCTGTTAAATCTTTGGCGAAACCTCAAACTGTAAGCATGGGTCCTCGCTGTGAATTTGGAGCAGTCTTTGGACACAAAAGCACATGCAGTTGCGACACCCAGTGGATTCCTGATACTTGCTGACACCCGTGTGGACTTATGCGTTCCACCAGTGGTTGAAGTGTACTGGTATGCAGTGGTACCGCCACTTCTCCTATTGCCTTCATTGAAAAACTATCAGATTCCACCATTACATTTTCCATACCGCCACTATATATAGCCAATATTACACTGTGACTCTCACTCTGTACAAAGTAGATTGTGTAATATGGTGTATTGGTATACAATCCAATAAAAGAACTAATGATTGCTTCATACACATTATAATTTCAAATTAACAGAGCCAAAATACATTTGCATTGCTGGCACACTTCAATATCGATTGTCGATTGCCGAAATGTGTTTCCAAAGCACAATGTGATTTAATAGCCAAAAGTAGCAGAATAACAATCAGAATAAAATGAGTACAGCCGCTACTTATCGCAGGCGCCCTGGATCCAGTGTACAGTCATTCAGGTCTGAAGGCTATGGTCAAGTAGACTGTCCACTAGGTCCAGAGCCCCTGCTTATATACAGTCAGTGAATACAGTAAAATAATGCAGATGATGTGGCTTGCTTCTATAGGTCCAGGCTTCAGGAGGGTCCAATGTAATGCAGGTCATAGGCCAGTTAAAAAGAAAATATCCAAAGGTGGGGGTCAGCTCTCCAGGGGATGCACTCAGATTTTCCTGCCAAGAATCCAGTTTAAACTAGTCTATTTACATTACACAGACAGTATAATTTTAAACATTTATTCCCTATCATCGCTAACTAGACTATGCAATGTGCGATCTTTTTGGCGAATGAACCGGACAACTGAGGATAAATAGGGGATTAAAATTATACTAAACTTGACATATTTCCTATAACCTGAACCTTTGATTTCACTAACATGTATATAACTTATAATATTAACCTTAAACATTGCTACATTTGGATATAAAAAACTATGTGTTGCAACTACAATTAGTGTGTACTATTTCCAGATGTTTATGTTCGTGTGAATGTGTGTAAATGTGTAAACCCTGTTGTTGCCGTTGCGACTGTATATGCTTCTCCACGCCGTAGCATGCTTTACGCATAATTTTCAGACAGACTATCAAGTTTGCTAGATATTAATTGAAATGACTTTATCCAATTATCTGACTTTGACAATGGTATGTGCAAGGAGATTAGTATTTCTGGTAAGAAGAAGGAGAATGTCTAGGGATGCATTGGATCTCTATGGGAGCAGTAACTTGACCTCCAAACTAGATGTTACTCTATTTGATTACAAATTCTGTGTGGCATGGGTACACTGCAAGCCACTTAGCATTGTAGCATTGCCTACCCTGTGCTTATCTCCTCAGATACAGTTTTATACTATTCTAAATTAGAGGTATCTGGAGAAACCCATCGGTATCCGCCTTAAATTAAACTGAAATGTAATGACTAAACTACTTTATAAACAGAATTCAATAAACTTTTTATACACTACTTTACATGTATAAATGTTAACAATGGTAAATAATAAATAAATAACTATATTATCAATCACTATATTAAAAGAACTAACAAATTTCTTTATACACTATAATATGTGTATAAGTTCTTCCATCGAAGTTATGTTGCTGGGAATGATCCTTGTAAGACGCACTGATATATGTAGCTGCAATTAACTGCCACAGTTTCCCGACCATCCAGCAGGTCACATGTTTCATGTCACCCAGCAGGGCTGCAAATAACTGTCACAGTTTCCAGACCACCCAGCAGGTCACATGTAAATGATAGACGGACATTTTGCGAAATAACTCAGAAATGATGCAACCGATTACATATTTTTCTGCAAATCAATAGACCAGGACCTTTAATTTTGCGTATGCTGTGCCCTGCTCAGACAACGGCATCATAGAAATAAGTCACTGAGAAAAGTCGAACTTATGCTGTTAATATATAAATTTAGGCTAACTTGTCATTGATTCTTTTGAGTTTGTTTTGTTGAGCTCAAGTATGTCCTGGTGGTAGGAATATTTTGTACTTTTACAATGATTATATCTAAGTTAGGCACCATTTCTAAATATTGCTTGTTCAACTGGAAATTATCACTATTTCATGTATGCTGAGTCACTCAGTGATTAAGATATATAGGAGAAGCCCATTACTGCTGTCACCAGCCACTTCTGTATTTCAGCACAGGATGAGATAAATCCCCAATAGCATGTACCAAAGCTCAAGAAATTAAAAAGGACAGTTTGACATCTTAATAAAACAGTGAACTAAAAAACAAAACCCATGATTCCTAAATGAAAATACTGAAAAATGATTTGGCGCTATGTGTTATACATGTCCGTATCCTAGTTTAATTCACATTCATTTATTTTTGGTTATGCTACTTGCCCTTTATATTTAATGAAGGTAAAATTATGTTAAGAGTTATGGAATCATAAAAACATGTTTAATAGAAAGTGGCTTATTTATATTCTGGATAATTTCACTTAATATCTCTGTAAATGTTCAGTAAAGATATATAAATATTATATTTTGTACAAAAAGGCCTTTACCTACATTCTTTTTCAGGTTTATAAATAAATGGCAGCCGACCTATTAATCTTCTAAGAAAAAATGAAAGTAAAATAGTATCCAGGAAATGTTGATGAATCATCTACAAATGGGAGAGTATGATCAATATTTTTTAAAGAACAGTTCATTTAACTGCAAAAGAGGGTTGTGGTCAATGAGCCATTGCTACAATTTAAGGATGTGGCCGTATATATTTATTTTTAATCAGGATTAAAATGCTATGACCTGGCTGGAGACTCTTTCGGTCTTAGACTGGCCAGCCAACCAGTGTAGTCTGTATATACATTAAGGGTGTGCACCGGCCACGTTTTGGGTTTTGGGTTCTGATTAGCTTGAGGTTTTGGTTCTGATTTGTTTTGCCAAAACACCCCACAAAAGGTTTTGGTTCTGATTTCGGGTTTTGGGTTCTGATTTTTTTTTAAAAAAGCATAAAAAGTGCTAAAATCCATTATTTTGGTTTTAGGGAGCAATTTGCGACTTGTTTGGTTATGATAGCTACACGTATTTCCATGATTTGGAGCTTATGATAGGAGCACTACCTGAGCACTCTAACAAGTGACAGTAAATATTGATGTCTGTAAGTGAAATCAGCACCAGAGTGACAGAGATTCCTCGGGGTAAGTACTAGACCTGGCACTGTCATGCTGGAGATAGCCTGTATATAGAAACATTGAGTATTTATACATAAATGAGGCTGGCTGTTGTTGAAATTGGACTGTATGTGGTGGTCATGGGACTGTTGTACTGACGGGGGCTGGTTATACTGATTTGGACTGAATTTTCTGGGCATTTTGGGCTGTATAAGCTGGGGATCATAATATGCTAGATATGAGGCAGTGTAATATGATGGTGTATAATACACAGTATTTACTTTTTTTGCAATATCTTTTTTGCCATACCATTCACACTAATATTTGTTGTTTTCACATTACTGTGTACCCTAGTTATATCCATTTATGAAGTGACACACATAGTAGTTATTACCTGGTTTTCAGTATTGCATTCCACATTATACATGGCGAGTTGAGTAAATCCTGACGGAAAAAAATCAACTTCCCTCTTCCCTGATCCATCTGAGCCCGACTGAAGATGGCGGCCGCAAGCGCGAAATTTATACAAACCGAGTCTCGCGAGATCCGACGCGGGGATTTGGCATCATAGCCTCGGTTTCATTTTTTTTAGCTCCGGAAATACCCGAACAGTGCTCGGATCCCGTCGGATCCGCACTGTTCGGGTGGGCTCGGATTAGCGAAATCCGAGCCCGCTCATCTTTAATATACATACATGAGCTAGATGAATTTGTTATCTCTCTCTCTGGCTGGTGACACAAGAGAGGACTTGAAGATTGCTCTTTTCCAGATAGAAAAGTGTAGCAATCCAAGGAGCTCAATCATCCCGTATTAGAAGGGGAAGGTTTTCCCATGTCACACGAGAGCGATTCAGCACATAAATTGTTGCATGTGGAGTCTTCGGAGTTAATGGATCTCGTGTGACATGCCTATCCCCCTCACTTCAGCCCGGCACCAGGATAGCAGTTGAGCTCTTTTGAATGCTGGGCATTTCTAGGTGAAATGGTGCAGCCGCAGTGTTCAAGCACTCCCATTTGACATCACACTTTTAGTTAAGGAAATAGTTTGCATACTGACACACATGCCTATTTAAAGTCCTATGCATTTGTATTAAGTACCTGCATTATTTAAAATGCCTTTTACCTATTGTGGAACTACTGAACCTCTCTTAGTGGTTTGTATTTTTGCAACTACTTATGTGTTTTTATGCAAATTAAACCGTGATAATGACACAGAAGAGCCAGTACTTGTATAAATTAGATTCCATAGTATGAGTTATTTAACTTCGCACATTAAACCTTAACAACAGATATTGGAAATATATATCAGTCTTAGTTCTCAAACCCACTGTCATTTTTTAATTGTGGTTTAAACGCATTTTTAACTTTTAAGCACATTTAAATGAGTATGACGCTAGAAACTTTTAAACGCTTTGGAAAGCACATATCAAACGCGTTTGCGTGTGACAAGCATGTTTACTAGTGTTACACAGAGCATATAAAACACCAATAGGCATGTGGTCTTAAGCAAGAACTTATTGGCCTTTAAAAAATCATTTTTAGGGGTGAATTCAATTGGCCGCGTTACTGTAAAAAGTAATGCGGCCTGCGCA
Source organism: Mixophyes fleayi (assembly GCF_038048845.1). Classification (NCBI taxonomy): domain Eukaryota; kingdom Metazoa; phylum Chordata; class Amphibia; order Anura; family Limnodynastidae; genus Mixophyes; species Mixophyes fleayi. The sequence continues at coordinate 72,732,627 of NC_134403.1, read as the reverse complement.
CTATTGCTGTTATTATGGTAATAGTGCGCTTAAATACTGTTATTACGGTAGTTTCATTGCTGGATTTTTGCTTGCAGCTCCCTGAGCTGTGAGCAGAAAGCCGGGTTAAATTTACTGTAATAACGGTAATAGGTTTAATGCTGCGCTACTTCGGGGGGAATTGAATCCCCCCCCCCCCCCCCATAGAGGTTCAAATTCTTTCAACTTCTTTTTCTCTTAGCTGAGAATTAAATACATCATAGAACTCTTGTTTTATACATCAAAATTGTTTCTGTATGAGTAAAAGAGGGAATAAAATGGAAAAGTGTGCTGGTAATATCAATGGAATCTGTTTTATACCTTTGCCAAATGTAAGTGGGAATGGGTGAGACATCCTAGACAACTCTTGGAGGACATAGGCGTACCAGACTATTTGTGTAGCCTACTACATACATATAAGTGATGTGTATTGTGCTAAAAATAAGACCTGTTGCAAAGTAGACATCAATGAGTCATACTCATGGATGAAGTGCTGCAGTACACAGCACCACGTCATATTATGATTAATCACCAGTGAATGTTGACAATGGACATTTCTGGGTGCCAGCTTCTCAGCCCTGCATGAACGCCCTAAAAATCTTCCCAGATCATGTTTGTCAAATGTCTTTTGTTTGGGTCCAAATTCTCCTGTTCTCTGTTATGAGCACTTAAATAGCCTGTTTGCAACCTAACCTCCTCCATTTACATCACTAGAGTGCCTGCAGCTTCTCGTCCTCTTTAAGGCATGCCTGACTATGGTAGTGAAATAATTTACTTGTTACTCTTCATCTCTGGCATTTCTGTGTGTCTAGTTTTTAATTAAGAAGGAATAGTACAACCTCAGAACCATTATAGTTCTAGTTCTCACAGCAGCACAGATTATTTCAGAATATTAGTCAACTGGTTTCTGGAAGGCAGTCCACTCATGAGACTTAGGTCAGTTACCTACTGACGTTAAAAATCATACATCTTTAACAGCTTTCCAAATGCCGTCTGCTCCATTCCATGAGTTAAATGAACTGACGATCAATGCAGTGAACTCCAATGACCCCCCTCCCCCAAACCACTCACCCCCGATAAAAACAGGATTTGGCAAACTGTTTCACTGGCATTTCAACTTGAATTTTCAAATGTAAATCAAGTGTGTGTGTGTGTGTGTGTGTGCGCTTGTGTGTGTGTATATATTCATACATATATACATACATACATATATATATATACATATACATATACAAATATATACATATACATATATATATATATATATATATATATATATATACAAATATATATATTATTATTATTATTATTATCGTTTATTTGTAAGGCGCCACAAGGTTTCCGCAGCGCCGTACATGGTACAAACAGTAGACTATACAGAGTAAAACAGTACAGAACAATAAACACAAAGTACCAGTACTTCAGAAACTCCAGGCAGGCAAATACAGTAGAGACGGAGCGGAAGAACAGGTGTGGAGACAGGAGGGAAGATGGGCACTGCTCATATATATATATATATATATATATGCATATACATATCATGGAATTTGGTAATGGGGACACAAGACCTCAAGTAACTGTCTAAAACCAGCTCCATTAATAGTGGATATTGGACGCAAATCTAATACTAGCATAGTCGCCATGGCGTCTGTGATCCGCTTTTGGTGACAGCTTTCATACTTGCTTCCTCTTGCAAAGGATTGTTTAACAGTCAATTGTTGTAAACTACTAGTAGTCTTCTTCTTGGTCTGTTTCTGGGATGAAGATCCACCCCCAGCAGCAGCAGCTGTGGGACTAACGCTCAAGAATTCTTCTGAGGAATCCTGGATAGTGGAAGTGTCATCTAGCCTTAGCAACTTGGATGCAGGACTAACTCTGATCGCTACTGAGGATATTGATGAGGAAAGTGTTGTGGGTGTAGATTGCAGGCGTCGGGATGTAGGTGAGAGAAGGGTCCTAGCTGATGATGGAGTGCTTGTTGTTATTTTTTTAGAATAAGTTTCTGATTTTCCCAACAGCTTCCCATGAACTTGCTTCAAATGGCGTAACATGGATGAGGTTTCTAGATGGTGAAGGTCCCTACCTCTACTGACTGTGGCTTTACAAACACTACAAATGGCTAGACAACTGTTGTCAGGATTTGGGTAAAAATAATTCCACACATAAGAGGTGGATTTTTTGGTCTTATGCCCAGGCATGACAATGGCCTTCTTCTTATCACGTGCAAGAACTGCTTCCAATGGTGCAGGACTTACACAAACAGCATCATTCTCATCACCATCTTCATCGTCAGCTACACAAATATCCCCCTCATCCTGTTGCAATTCCAAAATGGCAACCTCAATTTGTGTATCACCAGCTACACTTAGGCTGTTCATGCACACATCTGCAGAAATGCTGAAAGGGGCCTTCTTTATGGGTACACTATCAGAAAGGTCAGACTTACACATAGCACTCATGGATAGACTCTCCTGAGGGATTTGTGTCATTTCTGAATCAGAACATACATTTACCTCTAATGCCTTACTGTTTTCTTCCTGCTCGGCTTTTACACGTAAAAGTATTTGGACACCACTTTTGGGGTCCGAATGACAAGGTCTTGCTTGGTCATGACTGACCTTACAAGAAGATGCCTCAGTGACAGTTGCAGAACTAGCACTCATAGAGAAAGGCGAAGGCCTCATTCTTTCCTTGCCACTGCGTGTCTAGAATGGCATGTTGGCAATTTTTATTTTTTCCTGCAGATAACTTTGCCTAGATTACAGGTCTTTTTTTTCTTGACCAAGCTAAGTTTGTTCCCCTGACTTAAAAACACTATGCACTTTAACATATGCTTAAGCAGATGACATAGAGGGTTTACTATCATCATGACTGGTGCCAGCAGCTGCTTGGTGCTCCTGGACTTTTGTGTACTGCTGTGAATCCATTTCGATAACACAGTACAATGTGACTGCAGATTAAGAACAGCACTGCCAGCCCTATTATTTCTATTTCAGCAATGACAATTAGCAATGGAGCTCTCCAATTTGTGTTTTACCTATATAACACAGTAAAATGTGACTGCAGATTTAGAAGACCAAGCCTGCCAGACCTATTATTTCTATTTCAGCAATGACAATTAGCAACGGAGCAATGGAGCTCTCCTGTTTGTGTTTTACCTATATAACACAGTTCAATTTAAATGCAGCTTTAGAAGACCAAGCCTGCCAGACCTATTATTTCTATATCAGCAATACCAATTAGCAATGGGGCAATGGAGCTCTCCTGAATGTCACTGGAGACGTTGAAGAACACTGCTACCCCTCCTCTTTCTTTTCTTCCTATGACGCTGATCAACTGCACTAGAGACTGCCAGGAACTGTGCTACCCCTTCTGTGTCCCTCTGTGAAATGGCGCTGGATCGCAGTGGAGAGTGGTACTTATAGAATCCAAAACCTGTGAGATTCGACGATGTAATGATGACGTTTTGCCTCGTTTTCAATTCCGAGGATGTGCCTCCCATAAAAAGTGGGAGGCACATATAGAAACCATTGTAATTCCTACACCGTTTACCTGATTTGGATGTAAATACCCTCATATAAAGCTGAAAGTCTGCAGTTAAAGCACATCTTGTTAGTTTAATTTCAAATCCATTGTGGTGGTGTATAGAGCCCAAAATATGAGAATTGTGTTGATGTCCCAATATTTATGGACTTGACTGTATATATATATATATATATTTATATATATATATTAGTGTACACGGTATATAATACTGAACTGCAGGGCCACAGTTGTTAGTGTTAATCACCTATATGCAGTGGTCGAAGAGGAAGTTTAGAAGTGGTGGTATGAGATTTTAGAAGTGGCATTATGGAAAATGTAAGAGGATGGAATTTGATCATTTTACAATGAAAGCAATAGGAGAAGTGAAAGTATGACATAACACTGTATACTAGCTCACTTCCACCACTACCTATATGTTTAAAATGAGCTGTGAAATGCTTTTGGATAGCTGTAACTGAACCTGTACAGTGCAAAACGCCCTGATTACCTGCCCCTAATGATCAGCTGACTGGAGCAAGTTTCCCGCTGCTCCCACTGAACCAGCCAATCAGCAGCGACTGGCTCCAGCCACTGAACAAATGTGAAGAGAATGGCTGAGAACAGAAAACACCTGACAGGAGGGAAGAAAGAAGCAGAACAGGGGCCATAAAGATGAAAGTATAAAGAGAGGAATCGGACAGAACAAGTGACTGAGAAATTAGAAGGAGGGAGGAGGCAAAGTTAAAGGGAGGAAGAGAAACCACATGGAGAGAAGAGGGGAGTTTAGATGGGAGGTGAATAGAGAAAGACAAGAAAAGAACATTAAGCGACAGTAAATAGGGGGAGCCGATGAGTGGGATCAAACAGATTACTGTATTAAGGAGAAATAAAACAAAGACCAGAGTAATAGTGAGGATAAGAAGGACAAGTGAATGAGGTAGAAAAGAAGTTCTTAGTAAAAATAAAAGTATATAGTTGATAACTCATCCTTACCAACTTTTTAAAGTTGGTCTGTGGTAGATCTGAGTGGCAGTGCGGGGGAGGGGCTAGACTAATTGCATCATTTTGGCCACACCCCTGCAACACAACGACACAAACGCGTCATTTTACCATGAGGAGCTGGCCAAAATGATGTGATTCCAGAGGAGAATGCCCTGCTCTCCCAGGAGTGCGGGAGACCTACCCGGATTTTGGGAGTCTCCCGGACATTCCGGGAGAGTAGGCAAGCTTGTGATAACTTAGTCAATAAATTACTAGATTATTGTTAGTCAATTAAATACATTTAGTCAGTAAATTACAAGATTATTGTTAGTATAATATATTTAGTCAGTAAAAGTACGAGAGTATTGTTACTCTAAGGGGCATATTCAATTGTCTGTGGTTTCCGCAGCGGAAAAACTATTACCAGTATTACGGTAATAGTAAGCTGGATTTCAAAAATCCAGCGAGAAAAGCACCGTAATACCGGTATTTACACGCGGTAATAGTGTGCGTGCCACGAGATTTTGGGCTATAGCGCCAACAATTGAATATGACCCTAAGAGCTCATTTAAAGTTGGACAAATTTACATTTCTAAATGTATGCAGAAAATAATGGACGCAAAAAACGTGTTTATGTGTGTATGCTAAACAGTAGTATTTGTGCCAGGCGTACAAGTGTGTATACGTATGCATTACTATGCGTACTATGAGAACTGAGGAAATCCCAGGCCATATCTCAGAGCTAAACTTCAGGATATATTTGCTACCTAGCTCCCTATACCAACTCACCTGTGCACTGTATACATAAATGTATACATTTAAAATACCAGTATCATATTTTAGTATACTGTATTTTTAGGTGGGCTTCTCCCTGCCATTTACTGGATACCCAACACTGGGGTCTTTAACAATCACCATAGTTGTTTGTGTGTCATTAAAAGAAAGAAAATCTGATTCTAAATTAACTGTGATTTTGCTTACTAAGCTTACAAGCTGCTAGCTATCTTTCTTTTTAAACTGTTAGAATGCCTGCTGAACCTGCTCCCCTTCTTCTGCATAGAATTTCACTGGTATTATAAAGAATCTGCCAGCAAAGGGGAGTTAGGAGACAACTAAAAAGTGAAGAAAAATGTTCAAGAAAAAAAAATGCATATAATATAGTTTTTTAAATCCTGCAGCAAATCAAAACATGTTCATTTGATGTGACCATTTTACATTTTATTAATTATACAATCAGTGACATTGCAAACATATTATCACAGTACCTTTAGCTAGATGTACAGGAAACCACCTAGAACACCAGGTACTAGAAACCAAGCAGACCAAATTTTTATTCGGTGTTGGAGAAAACTTGCCGGAATGCCGGAACGCCATAATGATTTGACTCCTTGCAGCACCCTCTGCTGCTTGGCGTCTTGAGTGAAGCTTGCTGTGTTTCCTCTCCTTATATAGTGCACTCTCTTCTGCTACATACATACGTTCTCTGTAATATGTGGAACAACTGTTACACATATTATATTGCATAGATATTGTATTTCGTGTATGTGTGTGTGTGTGTATATATATATATATATATACACACACACACACACACACACACGCACATAATATATTTATATATATTTCTGTATATTATAGCTATATGTAGTTATATGTAGTTATCCGTTCTACCTGTATATCGGAATGGAGTGCTGGGTGCATTGACTATCCGGAATGGGTCTGCCAGTATCTTCTTAACCATCCATTTTGGGTGCCAGAATGGAGGTCTTCAGTACATTAATCATCCATTCTGGCTGCCGGAATGGGGCTATGAGTACATTAATCATCCATTCTGGGTGTTGGAATTGGGCTTTGAGCACCTTACCCATTCGTTTCGGCTGCTGGACTGGAGTTCTGAACACCTTAGCCATCCATTCCGGCTGCCGGAATGGGTCTGCCAGTACCTTAACCATCCATTCTGGCTGCCGGAATGGGTCTGCCAGTACCTTAGCCATCCATTCTGGCTGCCGGAATGGGTCTGCCAGTACCTTAGCCATCCATTCCGGCTGCCGGAATGGGTCTGCCAGTACCTTAGCCATCCATTCCGGCTGCCGGAATGGGTCTGCCAGTATCTTAACCATCCATTTTGGGTGCCAGAATGGAGGTCGTCAGTACATTAATCATCCATTCTGGCTGCCGGAATGGGGCTATGAGTACATTAATCATCCATTCTGGGTGTTGGAATGGGGCTTTGAGCACCTTACCCATTCGTTTCGGCTGCTGGACTGGAGTTCTGAACACTTTAGCCATCCATTACGGCTGCCGGAATGGGTCTGCCAGTACCTTAGCCATCCATTCCGGCTGCCGGAATGGGTCTGCCAGTATCTTAGCCATCCATTCCGGCTGCCGGAATGGGTCTGCCAGTATCTTAACCATTAATTTTGGGTGCCAGAATGGAGGTCGTCAGTACATTAATCATCCATTCTGGCTGCCGGAATGGGGCTATGAGTACATTAATCATCCATTCTGGGTGTTGGAATGGGGCTTTGAGCACCTTACCCATTCGTTTCGGCTGCTGGACTGGAGTTCTGAACACCTTAGCCATCCATTCCGGCTGCCAGAATGGGTCTGCCAACACCTTAGCCCTCCATTTCGGGTGCCAGAATGGAGGACTGAGTACAGTAAGCATTCATTAGGGCTGCCGGAATGAGGTTCTGAACACCTTAGCCATCCATTCCGGCACCCAGAATTTATGGCTAAGGTACTCAGACATCCATTCCTGTACCCAGAATGGATGGTCAAGGTACTCAGACATCCATTTCGGCACCCACAATGGATGGCTAAGGTACTCAGAGCCCCATTCTGCCAGCCGGAATAGATGGTTAGAGTACTCTGAGCCCCACTCTGACACTTGGAATAGTTGTCTACAATACTTAGAGCCCAATTCTAGTAGCCGGGATGGATGACTAAGGTTCTCAGGCATCCATTCCGGCACCTGGATTGAATGGTTAAGGTTCACAGATATCCATTCCGGCACCCGGAATGAATGGCTAAGATATTGAGACGTCCATTCTGGTAGCCGGAATGGATGGCTAAGGTACTCTAAGCACCACTCTGGCAGTCGGAATGGATTCTTAGGGTACTCTGAGCCCCATTCCAACTGCCGGAATGGATGAATAATGTACTCAGAGCCCTATTCCTGCACCTGGCATAATAATCTAAAATACTAAGAGCCCAATTCCGGCAGCCGAAATGGATGGCTAAGGTCCTCGGAGCTCAATTCCGGCAGCCGGAATAGATGGCTAAGATACTCGGAGCTCCATTTCGGCAGCCGGAAAAGAGGGCTAAGATACTCAGAGCTCCATTCCGGCAGCTGGAATGGATGGTTAAGGTCCTCGGAGCTCCATTCCGGCAGCTTAAATGGATGGGTAATGCACTCAGTGCTCCATTCAGACATACATTCAGGCAGGTAGAACGGACAACTAGAATATATAGCTATGATAAACAGAAATGTATATATATAAATATATTATACATACACACACACACGTACACACCATATAATATATATGCAATATAATATGTGTAACAGTTGTTAAACATATTACAGAGAATATATCTGTGCAGCAGAACAGAATGCACTATACAGGCAGAGAAAACACAACAAGCGTCACACAAGACACCAAGCAGCAGAGGGGGCTGTAGTAAGCTGACTCATTCCAGTGTTCCGGCATTCTGGCAATTCCGGCTTTTACCTAATCCCGTTTTGATGGGAAGAGTTGGTTTTTTTTAACCATCATCACAATGATACAAATAAATCAAAGGTTGAGTTAGTTATGCAGGTTTTGTTCTATGGGAGAGAACTGAGGAATGTAGCTATGAGAAAACACATCGAGGAATTAATCTGCAAATCTGGTTCAGCGAGAATCAGTTAACCTCTTCCATGCTACAGCAAAGCAAAAAGCAGCAGAAGAGAAGACGTTTTAAAGGTTTCAGTTACTTTTTCTTCCCACCCCCCTCCTCCTCCTCCCTTTTTATGACTGTAAATGTAAATAAACAGCTAAATTTACCCCTGCCGAACCTGCAGGTATACCAGGAAGGAAACATGTGACTGTGCTTTTCCTGTTCAAATCCCTTCAGCAGATGGAGCCCTGAATCTGGTTTATAAAGTATGGACAAGCCGAGGGCTGAGTCCTGATTGGGCCCCGCTCCAGCCAACCCCGGAGTCCCCCGTCCAAACAATGCACACTTCTTTTGTGTGAGTGTGGAGCTGGCTTATGATATTAGGTCTATTTTTGGCGGTGCTCCTCCTCCTGCCGATCTATTTCTGTCAGTTTCAGCTCGGGGCAGTGGTGTTACGAGGCTGTGTGCACACCCAGAACAGCCTGGACACAGCCATTCACATTTAGGGCAGGTGAATCAAGCGCTGCCAATACTGCACACTGCACTGGGCACGTTGCTGATTGTCACTGGGGGGTTTAGCAAAGAAAGTGGCAGTTTTCTGCTTTTCATTTTTTTGTGTGCAGCGTGCTTGACTTCCCTGCCCCCCTGCCTCCTCGGCTGAGCTGAGTGAGCTGCTGGCTCTGTAGCTGAATGGGAAGCAAAGTTTCTTTCTACTTGCGGTAACATATAGACCTTGTACGGACAGAGGCTGCCGTGGAGCTGGATTTGGAGTTTTCTTGTTGGATTGCATTCTTCTTTCACTGACTGTTCCTTGCCCTTCCCTGCACATAGCACGCTGAGGGTCACGGTGCCCTCCAGGAGCCCAGCAGATCGTGACGCTTGAGTCCTAATAGTGTTATGGAATTTAGATGGGGCTTGGTGTGACCCTTCAGTCAATGTGACATTCGGGGGCTTCTCCGGGGATCACACTCCCTGTACAGCATTGTCAGTGTCTGGTCTGCTGCAGTGAGTGCACACTCAGGACAGAGGACCTGGTGCCCGCTGCCACCCCTTCATACACTCGCCTCCATGCCGGGATTACATCAAATGTTAAACACTATTTACGAGGCTGATTCCGCTTCTTCCACGGATGGCATCAGACGGGGCGATCCGGGGCTGAGGTTCGGGCACAAGAGCGGCGCCGCTGGAGCAGGTAGGACTGTCCCTTTTATCTGTATCCTTATTATTACTGTAACTGTAAATCAGAGTTAGGGAACCTGTAGAACTACAAGTTCAAGCATGGCCTGGCAGACTCCGCAACAGCTGGAGAGACACAAGTTTCCTAACTTTTATAGACTTTTTGTGTGTCTGATTAACGTGTAAGTTTGTGAAACATTAAAATGGTAATGATTGCTGAACTAATTTTTTTATTGAAAAAGTATCTTTATTTGCATAAAGGCACAAAAAACATACAATACATTACATTGCAGTGTACACAGTACACTGTGAAGCACAATACAAGGTATAAGGTACAAGATATGGCATCCTACGCTATACATCAGATACTGCACTTAACAAGCCAAACATAAACAAAATAACATTTCCAAATAAGCAGTGGTTGTGGGGGCGGTAGGTGAGAGGGGTAGGGTGGGAAGATCACATGCGAAGCTTTTATTAAGATAGACACAAACAGGAAAGGGTGCATAACTCAAGGCAAAACATTACAACAAAACTTCAAACAGTGATGGGAGAACTAACTGCTGAACTAATACCCCAATTAACTCTTCCTAGCCCCGTCAGATTGAAGATCTGAAGCCCCCCTATAGTTTTAGGGCCAAGACTGAACATAAATGTACAGATCTTACTAGAAATGTTCCCCACTTTAAGTCCTCCTGGCCTTGTCTTGTAACTTGGGGAGACTTGACGTCCACACCCTTTGAGACATTGCAGAAAAGGGTATTGCAACTACTAACACTGATCATCCCACCATACCCACTAATAATGTTGTCATCCAAAATATAAGGTTTGTATTTCTATACCTGCCGGTGAGGAGACAATGATTCATGTTTTCTCTAATTGTGGGATGACAAGTGTGACACTGTGTGACAGATACAAAACTCCTATACAGAAATAGGAGTAAGTGGAATAGGAGCAGGATGCACCCCATGACCTTTCAAAGCCTGTAATTCGATAAGTATTACAATAGCTGCACGAACATAATGCAAAACTGTTCACCTAGATTATTATAGTAACCTTCTAGTGAAATGACATATCACCTTGACCTTTGTACCTGTGCTTCAGGTTCACAATAATGTGCTGTACAAAATGTGGAGTCCAGTGTGTAACCTATATATTACCCCCTAGCTTCCTTCTTAAACAATGTACCACTGTTTTGTTTTGCAATTTTAATATGGCTTAACAGCAGAATGTAACATTTCTAACAGCAATATTATTAGCACCGTAAATGAGGTTTAGCTTTTGCAGCTACCTTAGTGTTGCCAAGCCTTATAAAACATGATGCAGATATAAACAGCATGATTTTGGCAATCTCTTTACCTCATAACTTCAGATGTTGCAACTTGCTGCTGCAAGTCTTCAGTGGACTGAAGCCATTTTTTTTTGCAAATAAATATATACAAACACGAGACAGCAAGACATGACATTTGCTGCATATGTCATTAGCCTGAAACAAAATCCTTGTGTTCGCATTTTATAGGGAAACTGTATGACTTCTAAAATATTTCCAGTTTATTTGTAGCTGTTTCTATTATGTGTTTGAGCACTCAGGAAGCATCATATGTGAGAAGAAGCAGATGTCTGGGGCAGACATGTTTGAGCATTCTCCTTCTAGGGAATTAGGATCTTTTAACATTACAGTGTTTACAAATGTAAACAGAACACTTCTTGTCATGAGAGATGGGGACAAGTTTTGCATTAACGCTGCACAATAGTTTGCATAATCTTGTATGTCATCGTTTAAAAATAAGGGGACATCCTCTTAAAATTCTGGTGGAGGAGAAAAGCTCATAAGTAATGTTAAAAATGTTAAGTAGTAGATGTAGCAACAGATGGAAAATGTAAACATGCTTGGGGTATACACAGGTTTATTTTGAGAATAAACCATTAAGAAGTAATACTTGCCAGGTTTGTTGTTCTCCGTCACCCTTCTAAGTGAGAAAAACAGTTTCCTAAATATAGGCCCATATATTACTGTGTCTCTTTACAATTATGCGTTTCAGGTTAGGGGAGGAAAGTAATGCATCTAGTTACATAGATTAAAATAGTAAACAGGCAACTAAAGTGTTAAAAATGTACTCTGAACATATTTTAGCATGGTGATGCAAATTTTCATGTCACCAGGAAAGAACAGAGCTCTAACAAATCATTAGCCAAAAAGATCCAGAGATCAGTCTCGCAGTAAAGCATTTTATTTTTAGCTGGATGTGTGTTGCTTTAAGATTTATTTATTTATTTTTTTACAATGGAGGGAGGAACAATTGGTGTTGATAAACGCAATCTTAAAAGTTTCTAGGCACTTCCTCCTACGGGACAATTATTTGTATTCACAAATTTCCTGTCTTGAGAGGTGTACTTTGGCACATACCTGCGGTGTTTGAAAAGTTTTGCAGTACCAGCTTGAAACATGTGATGGTATTGTAATAACACCCATATTTACAAAGTGGTGATTTACTATCAGATACCTTATATCCATGAGAATCACATTACTACTGGGACATGAAAAGGCCTCTAGACTTTTTCTGGCTCAGAGATGACTTTCATTGTAAAATCAATCAGTGAGCGCAATTTCCGAGAGACGTTTTCTAAGAAAAAACAAGGAAAATGTGTAATGCAATATACTAAATGGCATAATGCACCAATATATATAGTTTTAGTTGTAGTTTTTTTTTTTTAAATTAATCTGGGAAATCTGTTAAACGTAATTCTAACCTAACCCCGTGCAGACACTATGAGGTAATCATTGTGTTTAATGATGTAATAATCATTGTCATGCTTTGTTACTAGTCTCTTAAGCCTACTTTAAATACATTGGATTAGTTTTTTTTTAAAACTTTTATAGGGCTCTGCACAGCTTAGTTAAAGCAGCTCTGAATTTCTGTACATACTGTCATTGTACTTGATTTGCAACCTGTTCTTCTTTTGTAGTCTTTGTATTAAGATAAAGGGCTGATTTCTGATATCAGCTTCTGTGCAGCTGTAGCCTCATATAATAGCTATGTCTATTCTACTTGAAAACATACTCTTAGTTCTAAATACAGTCTCGTAAGAAGAACAAAAGATTGCCTTTAAAGAAAGCAAACACCAAGGGCTTGTTAGGGCTTGCACCCCAATTTATGAGATGTCATTTAAATGAAATACTTTGGAAACTGAAGCAGTTATAAATAGCTTCTTGGTTGTATTCACAGACTATTTATTTTAGGGAAGTGTGTATCACAAGCTATGATTGCTTGTTTGGGCATCTTATGGCCATTCAGGCTCACAGAGGGTATATGGCAGTGTTAGATTAAGCAACATTATTGTCAAAAATGAAGTCCTGTGCCAGTGTCATTAGACAGCCAAGTTAAAAAAAGACTTGATATAAAGTCAGGTTGGTTGGTCAGAGGGCTCTTTCTGCACGTCCTCATCTGTGATCTTTCACCATTGTTCTTCAAACTTTTTTTAAGTTCCATTCTCTTGGAATGTGGTGGATTTCATTTGCTCGTATTCATGGATTGCACTGTAACGTGGTTTGTCCAGGAGTAAATTGTCTTCCTTAATTTGCTTTGCTCCTAACGCAGCATCAAGCCCCAAGTGCAGATATTTGTGTGTTGTACAGTATGGTGCACTTAGATCTGTAATTGGAGGTATGATAAATGGTTAAATTATGTGTACATTATAGCTGCAAAAAGATAATAAAACAAGCTAAGAATTGAATTGCAGCGACCTGCTGATTTGTATCACTAAATGACAATACATTTTTTTAAAGAAAACAGATTTAGTGCAGTTTGACATCAGGAAATGAAATGCTTGTTTTTGTTTTAACAGGGCTCACAACACATTACAACCAACCTCACACAATGAAAAGGTTACTATGATGGTTTTTTTGCTACTGTAAATAGAATGCTGTATTTGTGACGTTTTAAAAGCTTAAGTGATTAACTCAGTATTTGATAGCAGATAGGACCCTACAGGTCTATCTAGTCGTCCCTTTTCTTTTTGTGTGTTTGTTTTTTGGGTTTGCATAATAACGTCTCAAAAATTCTCATGCAATGTATGACACTATATTTCAATAAGGCTGCACAGACTAGAGATCAATGAACATTTGCAAATCAATTTTAAAATTAATTGCAAAAAAAAAATAAATGCATTGCCCGTAGCAACAAAAATGCAAGAATACATGCACAGAACATTTAATAAATATCTCCTAACCTTTCTTAGGTCAGTTGCCCACTAGTGTGAAAACCACACTTTCACTAGCATCCTTCAGATATCTAATTCTTTAATGCAAATATATAATCAGCAAAAAATATGTCAATGCGTAAAAGCATGGAGACATTGTCAAGAGGTTCAGTTGTTGTTCAGACCAAACACCAGAATGTGGAAGAAATGTGATCTAAGTGACTTTGATTGTGGTACCAGATGGGTGGTTGGAGTATTTCAGAAACTGCTGATCACCTCACTCACAAATTAGCGTTTACAGAGAATAGTGTGCAAAACAAAAAACTTCCAATGAGCGGCAGTTCTGTGGGTATAATGCCTTATTAATGAGAGGTCAGAGGTGAATATCCAGACTGGTTCAAGCTTACAGGAAGGTGACTGAGGCCATAGTGGACACATGTTCTCCAAAACTGGACAGTTGAAGATTGAACATATTGCCTGGTCTGATGAATCTCGATATTTGCTGCATCCTGGAAGGGTCACAATTTGGCATAAACAGTTGAGTGGGTGCACTCCAGTGGCCTCCGCAGTCACCAGATCTCAGTCCAATGGAGCACCTCTGAGATGTGGTGGAATGTGAGATTTGCAGCACAAATGTGCAGCCGACAAATCTGCAACTGTGTGATGCTGTCATGTCCACATGGACCAGAATCTCTAAGGAACATTTCTAGCACCTTGTTAAATCCTTGAATATAGCCTATTCTGGGGGCAAGAGGTGATGTTACCCAGTACTAGAAATGTGTATTTATTAATAAAGGGACTACTGAGTTGCAGATTGTAGAAATTAATATTTTTTTTGCAAACATTCTTTAAGAGCTCTTTCACACCTATCTGTTTTTACTGCCTTGTAACACATTCATATTCATAAATACATAAAATATGCTATAAGAGTCAACAGTGCTGTTCCCACCACTGTGTTCTAGAGTGGCAACGCTGCCTTTAAAATGCAAGCATGCGGCACTGCCTATATCTCATGCGTTAACATGCGCTGCCAGTACAATAGACTGTATTGGTTATAGCACATACTTGCCAACTCTCCCGGAATGTCCGGGAGACTCCCGAAATTCGGGTCCCGGGAGAGCTGGCAAATCTCCCGCATCCCGCTGCAGCCACCGCTAAATGACACGATTCAGCCAGAATCGCGGCATTTTCGCCACGGGGGCGGGGCTAAAATGACGCAATTTGTCTTGCCCTGACCCGCCCCCTCCCGCCCTCCAGTCACGCCCATCTCCCGGAATCAGAATACAGAAAGTAGGTAAGTATGTTATAGCACAATAATTGAAAAGCACATGTGAAATACAATAAAAAGCATCTTAAATTATTTTTTAATACTCATCTTTACCCATTTTCCATGGCGAACTCTAAAAGTAACTGAAGTGGTCTCACACAGTCATGCGTGCTCCATTTGTGCAAGGCATTATCCTTCTTTAAGAACCAACGTTATTGTTCTTTTTCTTGGGACACATATAGTCACGTGTTCTAACTTTTACACCACGCTTGGCGTTATATGTGATTAGTGGTTGATGGATAAAACATCAATTAACGGAGGATCAGGAGTGTTGAAACCTCACTGAACTTTACCAACCAAACAAACGGTATTTCTGTAGTTCTCAGAAACAACTGATTGACTAATCTCATTTACCCAGCCCTAAATATGACTAAATATCTTGACTTACTGAATATCTTGACCAGTTTGTCCTTTAGAGCCACGTCAATGAGAAGAAATGTTGGCACAGATCGCATTGTAAAGAGATTACTGATTATGGTGTGTGTATTACTCATCTGCACAATGACTTTGCCCCAAGTCTTATCATTGTAACTGATTATCATTAACTCCATTCAATTCTGACAGGCAACCAGTGTGTCTATGTCAGTGTTGGCTAACCTGTGACACTCCAGGTGTACAAGTTCCAGCATGCTTTGCCAATATATAGCAGCTTATTGCTGGAAGGGTATGCTGGGACTTGTAGTTTCAAAACACCTGGAGTGTCTCAGGTTAGCCAACACTGGTCTATGTCCTCCTGGGCAGACCAGATTCTGTGGTACGTGTGCCCACTAGTAACCCTCTTATAGATTTAAGGGGTAACGTCTGTAAAATATAACTATAATAAATTGACTTTTTTTTTTTTTGTTCCTTTACTTCTCTATGTAGAAAAATTTGAAATGCAGAATGATTGGCTTGTCATATATTTAACCTGTTTCAATGTAGATTTGGGGGTAAATGTATCAAGCTGAGAGTTTTTTCCGGCGGGTTTGAAAAACTAATCAGATTCTAGCTGTCATTTATTTAGTACATTCTACAAAATGACAGCTAGAATCTGATTGGTTGCCTTAGGCAACATCTTCAGTTTTCAAACCCGTCGGAAAACTCTCAGCTTGATACATTTACCCCTTGGTTTGTTTCTTTTGTTACTGAAACCGTTTGACTCGTATTTGTAATACTATTTCTAATCATAAATTAGCGGAAATTTAATTGAAATGACAGTTTATTGATTGGAAACTGTCTGCAGTAATATTAATCAGGGTTGAGCCGACTGTAAATCAGTAGATGCTTGATGTGTGTATTCTATTCTCATATAAGTGGTCCTGGCGTTTTTCGAACTCGCTCTCCTTGTTTATGTGAGATGATTTCTCGACAGACAGGTGTATAAATAATAACCTGTATAATTGTAAACTAAGATAAATATGGCTGCATTAAGTCTGGAAGAGTTACAAGATTAGTCAACTGTGAAGAAAGAGCCATGACCTCATCTTATGACTGGTAAGTGTGGAAATTGTGAGGTCTAGTCTTGTTTGAGGGAGACCAGCACAACATGTGATCTCAGTTGGACTTCCAGCATTTGCACATAGCAAAGACCTAGCATGTTAGCAGCTGTGTCTATAAATTGCTAATGCTTTCTTGTGTCACTATAGATGCACTTAGCAGCATATGTCGTAAACCTTTTACAACTAAAGTTCAGTGTGTTTTTCTAGTTAGGCAACAAGGCATCCCTTATTAATAGTTATACCATTATAAAAGACATACATTACCTTTGGCTGTGTTTGTGTAAACATCACCCTGTGGTATTGACTGTCTTATCAGAAAACCTACTCACCTTACAATACAGTTCCATATTCAAAGGGTTAGAATGAGTAAGCCTTCCTATTACTTGAGGTGATGGTCTGTTAAAAGTCTTATTTTTGTTTTGAATAGGAAGGTTAGTTGAAGCCTGCCTTATCCTCACCTAGAGATCTTCCCAAGAGATTGTGGGTCATGTCTGCAATGCAAACCTTGCAGCTGTTTGCCTGTTACATGGATGCAGACTGTCAGTTTGTCACTGAATGATGTATGTTGGTGTTTGGTTTTCTTTTACTGTGCTTTTCATGCGGTTACGTCTTTAACGTTCTCTGTTTCTATCCTTTTGGTTGTATTACATTTTTAACTGTAACAAAATATATAAAAAATATATAGATATTATTAGTAATTTTTCTTTACTTGGTGATCCTTAGAAAATTTTGGTTCAGAATTGAGCTGTATATTCATCTGGGGGATGAGTATTTAGGAGACCCCTTTTTTTTTTCTTGTTTATCGGGCATTAGTTCATTCAAAAAACAAAAGTCTACCACATACTTGCCAAATCTCCCAGAATGTCCGGGAGACTTCAGAAACCCGGGTAGGTCTCCCAGACTCCCGGACGAGCCAGCATCCCGCAGTTTGCTAGCTAAAATAATGCTATTTGTGGTGAATCGTGTCATGTTGGCTCCGCCTCTGCGACAAAGTGACATTCCTGTTGCACGGGGCAGGCCAAAATGACGAGATTGACTGCGCTCCACCCCCTCCCGCCCTCCAGTCACGCCCCCTGTCCGGGATCTCCCGGACTTCACTATATGAAAGTAGGCAAGTATGGTCTACCACCTGTACCAGGGTGTCGCCTAGTATTACAAGGGCTGATTAGTATGTGAAATGTTGGGTAACAATGCCCTAGAGGTGCTACAAGTGTTACCTTACCAGTGTTAGGGGATATTGGGAAATATTAGTATACTCACAGATGTATCCACCCTGCATTAACACCTTCCTACTTTTTCCTTGTATTTTTATTTTTATGTTCAGTCACACTATCAGCAAAAGCAAACAAAGAAGAAAGCTGTACATTTATATAAACCGCACTTATAATACTTGCAATTATTTGCCTGTCACAAGCTGTTCTATGATCTTTCGAAAGTGGAATTGCTCCTATGCTAGTTGAAGTTCTATAGCACCTATGTTATACTATATCTGGGATACAGCGTCAACCTACTGCATTATGTTGATGAACATTTTAATCATTCATTGCAGATCAAAAAATGTTGAATAATTGTAACCAATTGAAAACTAAACACAAAATTATATTTTGTACTATTATTTTATGAGAGATTCATCTAATAATGCCTTCACTCTGACATATAGGTATTCCTTATCTTGCATAGTGAACATACATTTTTTGAGTATTTGTATTTATTGACATTGCTGGGAGATCTCGATCTACTTGTGTGATCTGTTTATTTAAATAAAATATGTATAT
Organism: Mixophyes fleayi; assembly: GCF_038048845.1. Lineage (NCBI taxonomy): Eukaryota > Metazoa > Chordata > Amphibia > Anura > Limnodynastidae > Mixophyes > Mixophyes fleayi. The sequence continues at coordinate 72,714,265 of NC_134403.1, read as the reverse complement.
TTCAGTGTGTTGGTGTCTCTAGTGGCTAAATAGCCATCGAAGACAGGAAAACATTTGTTTTTGAGCAAAGGATCTCTCAGCCCTAAGTCTATTCTTACGTTTTATATCACAAGCAGAGCTTTAGCTAATATTCTGCTTAAGGATAAGTCATTCTTCAAATAGTAGAGGTTCAAAAAATTGCAAAAACTGTCAAAAATAATATAATATTTCCCAGTTGTCTGAGAAAGGTAAGATACAGTAACTCATTTCACCTTGTCAGCAGAACGCTTTTTTTTTATTTTTATTTTCCTTTTAAACCAGATTCTTGCAGTCTCTCTTCACTAGAATACAACATTATTTGAGCTGATAGATAAAGCAGAAAACAGCTGTTACTTGCTAGTGTCCACTTAGATGTTTTTCACAGAGCCTTGTAAGCAGCTAATTAATTTATTCCAAGTCTTTCTCCAGTGTGTTTGTTTACAAGGCAGCTTGATTAAATTAATGGTGATACAGGTATCCTAGGTAGTCTAAATTACATTTGTTCTTTTCATTTTATTATTTGCAAGAGTTAATTGCTACAATTGAATTACGTGTTTATAGATGATCACTCAGGAACTTCCCCTCCACGAATAAGTAACAGATATTAGGAGCAATGAAGTAGTCTGTATGTACAGGTAAAATACAGTCTGATGTCTTCAAATTGCCTGTTTAGTAGATGTTAGATCACAAATTAAAAAATAAAATATTTCAGATCTCTTTAATTAACTATTTTTGTGTCTTCCTATTTGGTGCTAATATTATGCCAGATAACATTTTAAGCCTTTCCATAGTGTACATTACAGACACTATTTTTGCAGGGGAACCAGTATTCATCAGAGTACTAGGAACTGATGACTTCAGGAAGGCATTACTCTGTGAAGTCACTAGGGGCCTGATTCATTAAGGATCTTAACTTAAGAAACTTCTTATTTCAGTCTCCTGGACAAAACCATGTTACAATGAAAAAAACAGTATTTAACTTATGTGCAAAACAGAATTCTAATTTGCACCCCTTGCATTGTAACATGGTTTTGTCCAGGAGACTGAAATAAAAAATTTCTTAAGTGAAGATCCTTAATGAATCAGGCCCTAGGTCATAGTGGATTAGTAGATTACATATGCACTGCTTCCTCTGTCTATAGGTAACTGGTCCACTAGCAAACAATAAAAAAAAATCATAACTTCCCTCGAAAATTGTAAAGTATGACAGATGCTATGTTGCCTGACACTAGATTTATAGATATATGTAAGGTTACTGATTACATTTTAATTGATATATTTTGCAATATAAATTCAATGGTAGCCACAGAAAGGGTTAATGGATTGGGAGAGAAAATGATCTAGAATCACTGCTCACTGCCTGTCATCTGCTTGGTATTTATATAGTCAGCAAAGAGGTGCTTGTCTCCAAATGGTGAGGGATACCTTCTGAATGTGTCCTTGGTGCACCATGGGTATGAGTCCTAGTTGTCTGCATAGAATGAGAGATTTAAGATATATCTGCAGAGTAAGTGGTTAATTAACCATTTCTCTCCAAGACAAGTAATGCATGTGTACCCTTTAGCTTTTTCTTTTCTAGGCACTAAAATGTACTTTTAAAGTTTTGTGTATGTGGAGGTGAATCAAAAAATAACTTATTTTATTCAGCAGTCACTTTAAGTTTTAAATTAGTAGCGGATTTCCTGTTCATTGCTATTTTCATTGAATACAAGTTGATGAAATTGTTGACATATAACTTTATCAGGATTAGGTATTTGTACAACATACTGTAAACTGGTGAATATAATGACATTTAATGCAAACTATCAATATAAACGTAATTATATATTAATAACTAGTTTAGTTTAATAACTGAATGGTTTTACAAATATAGGATCGATGCATCCATCCTAAGTGGCATGAAACAGTAATTGCAATTTACAAGTTATGAAACCCTGATCTAGATAATGTGTTTAATAAAATACTAGAATGTACATGTTACTTCACTTATGTACTTGTGTTACAGATTATGGTAATGTTATGTTTGTTTGGTAGCAGATATGTAGAATTTTTAATCTCTTGAATAACTTTTCATTGTCCCTTATAACCATCTCCTATTTCCATCTTCAAACTTACTCCCATGAACTGTCAGTATAGCCAGGTACCGCTTTAGTATAGGCAGGTACTGCTTTAGTATAGGCAGGAACTGCTTTAGTATAGGCGGGTAATGCTTTAGTATAGGCAGGTACTGCTTTAGTATAGCCAGTTACCACTTTAGTATAGCCAGTTACCGCTTTAGTATAGGCAGGTACTGCTTTAGTATAGGCAGGGACTGCTTTAGTATAGCCAGTTACCACTTTAGTATAGGCAGGTACTGCTTTAGTATAGGCAGGTACTGCTTTAGTATCGGCAGGTACTGCTTTAGTATAGGCAGGTACTGCTTTATATAGGCAGGTACTGCTTTAGTATAGCCAGGGATTCCTCTCTCTATAAATTTATCCACTAATCTTTAAGGGCCTGATTCATTAAGAAAAGTTAAGTAAAAAATGAGTAAGTAGTCTCCTGGACAAAACCATGTTACAATGCAAGAGGTGCAAATTAGTTTTCTATTTTGCACATAAGTTAAATACTGTCTGTTTTTTCATGTAACACACAAATATCAACTTTAAATTTCATTGTACAAATAAGCTATCAAAAACTGACAGTATTTAACTTATGTGCAAAATAGAAAACTAATTTGCACCCCTTGCATTGTAGCATGGTTTTGTCCAGGAGACTACTTACTCAATCTTTTTACTTAACTTTCCTTAATGAATCAGGTCCTAAAGCTTTAAGCCGTCCCCGAAAACACCTCTGCAAGGAAGTTTATCACATTCTATAGCCATCCTGATTAGGAAAGACAATCTCTCCATCTATCCACATAATGCTTCATTTATACTTCTCGTTAGCATTTCCTTAATCTTGGGGAACCTCCAGTGACCTCTGCTCCTTAAAGTAGTTTATTTCTGTGTTCGGATAGAAACCATCTGTCTGGCTGCTCCATTCAGTACCCTTTTACATTTATATGTCACGGGTTCACCTCTTACATTGTAAGCAGGGAATTCTTACCTTTTGTCTTCTGTAATAATATCAATATATATGTCCTGCGTTGTACAGAGAAATAGGTTGACTCCTTATTAATAAATGATAATAGTAGTACTTTAAGATCCACTCATAAGTGTACCCAGCTGTATACTGTAAGGTGAACTCAGCAATGCTGTTTTACTGAGAAATCATTTAATACACATCCCTCCTACTTCTCTATTTCTATTCTCAAGAACATGCTTTAAACATCTCTAGGAGGAGATTTCTATCTCTCATTCCCAGGGACCTGTTTGGGTTCCCTACTTGTGACTGCCATATAGATTGCCCCTGCTGTCTTAGATCATTGCCAAGGGATCTGAGCTCTGGGAAAGACATAGTTCTGTCTCAGGCTGCAGGGGTCTTTTGTAGAAGGGTTACTTGACAGCGGAAGATGTCATGTTGTTGACTCCTTCTCAGCTTTGAAGTAAAAATAGCTGCCTGCTCCCTTGAGTACTAAGTGCTATTTAATTAGATGGTCCACATGCTCCAGTATTTCAGTTAAGATAATCCCATAGTGAATGTTTTTTTTTTTATCTCCACCTGGTGAAGTGTTCTTTAAATGAATGGACATAAAAAGCTAACTCTGAATGCTGTCATGACACAACATGCATTAATATATACAGTAATAGTAATTAATTTAAAGCAATTATATTCTGAGAGTGATCTTTCCCAGCATCAACGCGGTTTTATGATAATAATAATAATAAGGGTGTATTTATAGGATGCGCATAAATACAATATGGATATGCAAAGTTACCAAAGCAATTATGAAGTCACAAATATTTGTTTCTGCCAGGAACTTTTTTTATAATAATTTTTTTGTTTCCTATTTTCTCCTTTGGTTAGTAAAAACAGATAGTAGTTAGTTTTGTAAAGAGACCAGGGGGTATATTTACTAAACTGCGGGTTTTAAAAAGTAGAGATGTTGCCTATAGCAACCAATCGGATGCAAGCTGTCATTTATTTAGTACATTCTACAAAATGACAGCTAGAATCTGATTGGTTGCTATAGGCAACATCTCCACTTTTTCAAACCCGCAGTTTAGTAAATCTAGCCCCAGGTATTCTGCTCATGTTTACATTTATAAATATGTTTTAGATGCGCTATATTATTTTAAATCCACTTAGATACACAAATAACATATTCACTGATTAATTTTATTTAAAACATATTTCTATTGGAATGTTCATGTAATACAGCAGGCGTTCTAAGTTTTCATGTATCTTAACAATATCACACTGCTTAGATTAGAATTCTGCAGCAAAATATTAAATATCTCTCTTTGTGCTACCTGATTTATAACACTCGCTTTGCTCACCAAGGGTGCACAAAAGCCCATTAAAACCCATTCTGTTTTGTGCCACCCTCTCTGTAATGCCAGTGCTGGCATGCATTCAAGCTGTTGATATAAAGAGGAAGCTATGTAATAGATATGACATGATTACTGTGACAAAATCAGTATAGAACAAGTTAGGACCATAATAGCACACAATGTATACTAATAATACTAAGGGCTAGATTTACTAAGCTGCGGGTTTGAAAAAGTGGGGATGTTTCCTATAGCAACCAATCAGATTCTAGCTGTCATTTTGTATAAGGTACTAAATAAATGAAAGCTAGAATCTGATTGGTTGCTATAGGCAACATCCCCACTTTTTCAAACCCGCAGCTTAGTAAATCTAGCCCTAAAAGTCCAAGCAAGAGACACTGATTATTTTTAAATTATGTTTGGACTGGCATCTCTTATGTATCATTTTACTCAGACTATCTGCTTGTGATAGCTTTAGATAACCCCTTGTTGGAGAGGAGTAGAGTTTTGTCTATTTCTAGCGTCTACAAATTTTATTATTTGACTGCTGCCAAATTGTTTTAAAAGCCAACTATGAAAACAAATTTCAGGGCTCAAATTGTCCTTTGCATTTTCATATCTACAAATGATATTTACAAATTAAAAACAATAAATCATTGAAAGCCTCTTTTTAAACAACTTTCTTTTGTCTGAACCATTAATAAAAGTTTTGTAAATTGATTTGTGAGAAACAACATATATAAGGACACAGGGATCCCTTGCTGCAGATTGGGCAGAGCCCTAAACCCTCCAGACTCTGCTGCAGCTGGTGATAGTCACAGACTATCTAATTTCACAGGAAGAAGTATAAACAAAAATACAATGGGGTTTTTTGGTTGTTTGTTTTTAAATCATTATTAGGCTGTATTTAAATAACCCTTCAACCTATTTGAAAATTATTCTTTGTGAATCATCATGAACGGTAATGAACCGTCCAGAAATTGTATCGACAGAAATCCCCAGTTTGTTTTTGACATTGTAGAGTTTTGCAATAGTAATTTGACTGGCAGGATGCGTCTCTGCCTCCTTCTCTCTGGTGTAAGCCGGGAGAGTTAGTTCTGCCAGTCATAGCTTGCCGGCTTCCCAGCCAGAAGTCACGCTGCAGCCCGCCATTGACGTCTGTATTCCCTTTTATATCTCCCAGTCTGGAGCTTGTATACGTCACAACACTAAAAAATAGCAGAGCATGTTCTGCTTTCTTCTGAAAACACCCAGCAGAAGTTCATTAGGAAATTAAACCTCCTCCCCGACTGTTAACCATCCCAGCTCCTCACACACAGCTCAGATTTGTCTTCTCTATTTCTATTTTGTTTGTTCTCATGTTCATTAGGTTTACAAGGGAATATTATTTCTATGATAAATTAATAGGACAATAATTTTCTGTAGAGGTGTACAAGGACATAAAATAAAGTCCAATAGAAAAGGTAGTGAATATTCTGCTCACAAGAGCTTACGATCTAGACATGCATTCTTAGCTATAAAATTAGCTTTGGCTTTAAAAAAGCGTATTCCCACCTGTGATCACTAATGTTATTGGAGTGCACAGATATCACTCAATTTGTATTGCAAAGGGGCAGCATTACTGTGAGTGCAAACCTACGTCGAGAAAGTGCTTTGAAAATAAGTTATTTTGTCATCACGGGGAAAAGATGGATCCCAACTTAAAAAACATTGGCACATAGCAACCTTTTCTATGCATAGAGATAACACTGTCTCATAATATATATATTTGAAGAAAATTAAAGCTATATTTTGTTTCTATTGTTACACTTTAAATAAATAAATTCCCTTCTTATAGAATGTTGTGCCAATTATTATTTTTCCAGATTAGGCATTTTGCCCAAATAAAAGGTTACATGTAAAACGTGTTTTGCTATTTTTACTGTACCCACTTCTGTGTTATTAATATGTCCTTCCTGACGTTAAACACATGTAGATAAAACCAATGAATACCTTGTACAGGGGCATTGGCAAAGTTTCCTGACAAGTGGAAATAATTTCTAGGTAAAATAAGGTTGAAAGAATTTTCCTACAGACCTTTTCAAACAGGTGCAGGAATTTAGTTCCTGTAAATTCCCCCAGCTCTGTATACGGGGTTTTCCTTATGTGCTCAGTACAGATCTATGTATAGGCATTTGTCTGACATCTTGTCACATAGATCTGTATTCCATTGTGTGGAGATGTTTCAGAGTCTTCAGCTAGAACATGAAGGCTTGTGACCAAGTCATATAAAGTGAAAACTCTTAAGAAGTATTTAGTTGCTAAGGATTTTTTGTGTACCACAAACTCTGCAGATTCACAATGATTCTTTATGTCGGCAACTGCAGCTACTTGTCCTACAAGTACATTTTAAAGTGCATACCCGCTTCATAATCTCTGGAGACACCCGGTATTATCAATCTGTACCTAGTTGTACAGGGTGGCATATGCTGCAGAATATATACAGAACAGTATTCATTTACTATTACATTACACTTGATTTACTTTGCATGCTGAAAGAGGCACGCATGCTTGGCTGCTGGTATACAACAGTGATTGGCTCTGGTGTCTTTTTTATGACGTGAGGTGCATCCACTTTTATCCACCTAGAGGACATGTGCCAATACATATAAGGCCAGTATCACTATTTCCTTTATACGATTGTAAAGCATTCTAACCTGATGACTGCGGAATATTGCAGAACGCAAAATTCTGCAGCGTTGTACAGAGAATGCACTCACCTCAGTCCCTACCCCATTGGAGCTTACAATCTAAATTTCCTAACACACACACAGACTAGGGTCAATTTGATATCAGCCAATTAACCTACTAGCATGCTTTTTTTTTGGATTGTGGGAGGAAACCGGAGATATTGTCGGGAATCGAACCCATGATCCCAGTGCTGTGAGGCAGAAGTGCTAAGCACTAAGCCACCATGCTGCCCCCAGTACTAACCAGATCTCAACTATTGCTTTAGGTGGCCCAACGATCTATAAGACAATTTATGGTAATGTTTTCTTATATATTGGCAGCTACTTGTGTGCAGCACTTAGAAATAATTGCATAAACACATGGTTAAGGAAATACCCAATCAAGCAGTGTGGCAAAATGTTTGGTCTTAATAGCATGTGGCATGTTGTAAATAAGCGTGGCAGGGATTATTGGGGATATGAACATGTCCTGAGGGTAGAAATGTAATTACAGTATGTACTTATATACATATTTCTATAGATCACTTACTCCAACTAGAAGTACCATGGTTTATTGAGTCGAAATACCTTCATTATTGTTAATTGTTATGCAGTTGTACAGCAAACAGATTTCCCATCTGTCAAGGTTTATGATGGCTATCCAGGCAGTATTGGTTAAAAGAAAGAATTTGAAGAAATGAGACTGCAATGCTTTGTGTAACAGTTGCTCTTGGTTAATCTCATACCTTGTTTGTTGCTATGCTATAATGCAGTAGCCGGCAGCCCAGTGGTAGCATTTAATGGAAAACAAACCTGTTTTCATATAGTGATTTAAGTCACTAGGTGTACAGTAGTTTTCAGCTTTTCGTGTTTATGCGGAATTCTTCTTAGCATTTTGAATAAACAGCGTGATGGTTGGTATCAGTTCCTTGTTTATACAATGTTCTACAGAATCTGTTCTACACAATACCCAGTGATTCACTGAGCTCTTCTCACGTGAGAGAGCAGCAGATGAGCTTCTGTGTTTCCTCAGATGAGGTCTACTGGACAAACATGGCTGCCTTGTGCAAGGCGAGATTAAAGTCCTGCTAGGATTTATGGATTTTGTAAAATGGTTTATCCCCATTTGTTGCATTACAATTATACTAATCCCTATTGTTTTGTTATTAAGGAGGTTGTTCACTTGTGGACTACCCCTCCTCAGTATATCATAAGCCACCTCCTTGATTCTTATCTGCCATCAAATTCTATGATTCTATTTAACTTATACAGCAGACGCAGATGACATCCCTTTATCTGTCCATGTAGTTTTGGTTGTTGTAATTCACCAGTGGAAATTCATTCATGTTGCCCATACAGGTAAATATGAAGAAAAATAAAAAATTGAAAGTATAATATAAATGTAAACGATATATATTGTTGAATTTTGTACATAAAAAAGAACGTTCTTGCTAACTTTTTTCCTTGTAGTCGTATGAACATATAGTAGCCCAGTTCTGCTCCATTCCACAGGAGCATGGAATGAGCTAATATTCGGGATCGCTGAATCCTGTGGGGTTTGCAAAGTCTACAAAATGCCAGCAGACCGTTCATGCAGCCTGTATCCCTATAGTGACCAATGGTCCCTATATTTAGCTCAGGCTTTGTTCAGCGGAGCCTGGGCTCCAGCATACGTGCACTAAATGATGCTTATCGAGCATGTGATTTTCAAACCAAATTAGGGGGCCATGTATTTTGGAAAGATCGTTTGTCCCAACATTTAAAACTATCAGGATTAGATTTTGTATGAATACCTGTCTGCTCAGCCACTGATCCACATTTGTTTTATGCAACTAAATCAGAAAGTACTGTCTTAGCTTTAATTCTGACCAATGCTGAGAACCTGAAGGCCATATAATTACATGGGTGGTCTCCACAACACTTATTTTCTTTTTCTTTTCTTAGACCCTGGACATGCTTTAGAGGGTTTATATGAGCTTTTTTTGTTGGCGATAATGACCAGAGAAACAAGAATAGGCATCATTTTGGCAGAGCACCTCTTTTATGGCTGCTACCGCAGGTCATTAGTGTCATTACATCTTGAGTCACCAAATAATGTTGGTATCCTGTAGGCATTCTTCCTGCAGGAGATGAGAGAGGCCGGTCTGGGGCTCTGCAGGCGGTGTCTTGGTCCAACGTAAGCTTCAGATGTGTCATTTCCACCACTATGTCAATATGCTCCTTTTATTGAATGACTACACCTTGCATTAGGAACTTAACCCTGACACAGAGGAGATACGCTTCCTCTTATTTCATTATTATGCTTTCATTCACCCAATTATTCACACTGAGCTATAGCTGGCATTGGGCATAGCTCGCCTCTGAAACGTTTATTATACTTGACACAGAGAGCTGAGTAGGGGATATCAAATAAATGTCAAGCTGCATTGAAACAAATAACTTGATATTCAGCCCCCAAAGTGATTTGTCCTCAGCCACATGGAGTGCTGGCAGGACTTAGGGACTTACGCCCACAACGTTGTGATTTAAAGAGCTGTGCTGTATGTAATAAGCAGACAGCATTACTTCCCAAAGAAAGCCACAAAGTCTCCTATTGGCACCGGGTCAGATTGCCAACTGCGCCTGTGATCGGTTTTGCAGAGGAGCTGCCAAGTGCATTAAGGAGGAAACCGATCCTGTGTATTTAAACAAATCAGTCATGATCCTTAAGCAATAACTTCTAAAAGCCCAATATGCGTGCTTGTCTATCTGAATGTAGTTTGTTCTTAGGCCCCCTTCGTGCTGTTCTCTGCCATATGTCTGAATGCTGCCAAGCAGGTCTGTCCACTTAGTGACTCTTGATATCCTAGCATAGATGTTTAACCCATTCTCAAGTGAAAGGAGATTTTGGTCTGTAGGGGTAATAATGTGTAAGTAATAATGTATCTGAGAAAGGTTTATTCAGAAAAACCGTTCCCTTGTTTGTCATTCACTAAGTAATGTAAAGTTATTCACAAAGAAAATCCTTCTCCATTGACTAAAGGGCACACGGTACCCATCTTGTAGAATAAAACTGGAGCGCTGCCATATCTAGATAGATGCTCTGGTTAAAAGCCAGCGGTGGCATCATTAATGGCACTGGTGTATGCCAATGAATGTGCTGTATCCTGCGCCGCCGCGGCGGTACCAAGCAATGTGGCAGCTCGTACTTCTGTTATTAAATAGCCACTAAGCTGACAGTAGGGGCTGCCTTATAGAAGAAGAGCATTTAATAACATTCACAAGAACATATGTGGGAGTTTTATATTTTGAGTAAAGTGCTTGTGGGGGAGATATTTATTGGAAGACTCTGCAGTCAGCCTCTCTTAGCCATCTTTATCCAAGTAGTAAATACAATGTAATATATCTCAAGTTCAGGCAGGATTTGTGAATGTCATTACTAGATATTTTATACTAAACACATTGTAATTGAGAGTTAGAGGCATTTCAATTAAAATATGCAAATTAGGTTATCCCTATAGGAATGCTTTGTGCTAATGTTTCTTTAACATTCATTGAAAATAATGTGAAAATAAAATATTCAATGAAACTATTTAAGATTATTTTAACCAAAAGTCCCTGTCCACAATACACTTATTATCTACACAAGGTGTAGGCAGAGCATTGTAACAGCTAAATTCATTTTCAACCTGTTAATTCACAAATAACCACTAGTTGCCTCCACTTTGCGGAGGCAATGGGCAATGGGCCTTCTACATGGCCTCAGACATAATATCACTGCTTCCTAGTGTATTGAAAGGCTACACTCTGATGAATATTGGTTCTGCCCAAAATGACTGCCTCCAATATGTGTTGTTAACAAGGCTAGTAAGGTAAAGACATACCAACCTTATGTTGGCCAGGTCCGGGAGACCCTGGAGGGCAGGAGGGGTGTATGGGTGGAGGGGGCGGGGCTTCACGTTTCGCATCATTTTGGCCCGGACCCCGGTGATGTAAAGCCTATTTTGGGTCTTATTACAGTGTAAAAAGACCCCACACAAGCATTACATCACTGGGGGCGGGGCCAAAATGATGCAAATCGTAAAGCCCCCCCCACCGCCCGTACATTCCGGCTTTAATTTTATTGAAGTGGGCAGATGGGCCAGATGCAGGAGAATCACCAGCTCTCCTGGGAGTCCTTGAGACCTACCCGAAATTCGGGAGTCTCCCGGACATTCCGGGAGAGTTGGCATGTATGGGTAAAGAGAGGGAAATAGGGTAGTTGAAGACATGTAGCCATATGCTAATCTGCACAGCCCACCCACAAGCCAGAGGTTATTGCATACTGTGACTTAACAGTTCCACAAAGCTGGAGAGCTACAGGTTGTCTCTCTCTTTGTGCAGTATCTGAGATTGTGAGCCTTCTCGACATATGAAGCAATGGTTTGCTTACAACCATGCTTATGTACCGTACCCCCCCAAACATCAACCCCATAGAAAAATGTTCTTGCAATGTTTTATTTTATGTAAAAGTATTTTGTCATTTCAATTTATTTTTTTAGAACATGTGTATTATTATTATTGAGTGTGGTCAATGATTTTTCTACAGTTGGTCCAGTAATATAGCTATTGACGTTATCTCAGCATCGATCTGTATACAAATGAAGGTCAGCTCACTTGCGTTAAAAGAGCATTATACTAAGCGTACTCTTGTCAAGTGAAATAAGCACAGTCCCATGTGAGTAGATGAAGTTATTGCTTATAAATGCTTAATAAGTATTCTATCACTTGATTATTTGACCAATAAGCATTACTGTTTGATCGCATCTCATTTGATCGGAGCAAGCGATGTGGCAGCTATCACTTATATTTATAAAAGCAAATATGAAAAAATGCATGAGATTTCTTGCACCAAATAACTTCATGCTTTTATTTTTTTACTGAATATTTGTAGCAAAATAAGTTGCAGACATTGGGCCCGATACTGAGTTAGGAGCAAAACAAAAACAAGGAGTAAATTTGCACCTGGACAAACCATGTTACAATGCAAGGGGTACAAATTTCTTTGCACCAAGGAAAATACTGGTTGTTTTTTCATGTAGCACACAAATACCTGATAGCTTTATTTTTTACACTGAAATTAAAGTTGATTTATGACATGCCCTACCCAAACTATCTATCTGTCTGTACATTTTTAAATTTACCTCCCCCTCCAATGCAACATGGTTTTGCCAAGGTGCAAATTTGCTCCTTTTCTTTGCTTCTAACTCGACATTAAGCCCATTACCTGTATTGGGTAGGGCAGTGACATATTTATGAAGGACATCTCTCTATATAGACTTATCGCTATTAATGTGCTGTTTCTAATTGTGTGATTTCATTAAGACAGGTCTGACAGTAATACAAACAGATGATATATCCCAGCCCGGGAGCACATAGCTACCAAAAATATCATTGCTAAATACAAAGTGACTCAGAAGCTTAAATTAACCTGGTGTTTTCTCCACCCCTTTGTAGACTTCTGTGGGAACTAAACTGTATAAAAGGCTTTTAGTCTTGAAACATGGCTGTAATGATGATGGGCGTGTGGCTGTATGACAATTAGTTAATCTTAAGACTTGTGAAAATAAAAATAGAGAGGGCAGGCTGCAACAGTGCAATCTATGGCCATTCAGGAATTGAGAAACAGGATTGTGATAGGCAGTTTTACTTTACATACATACGTGTCTGAACTCATAACTACATATCTGTTTGTTAGATTTCACACTTGTGAGAGGCAGTTTGAGAGAGGTAATTTCTCTTCTCACACTGGTTGTGGCTTGCCTGGTGACTAAAGATGGCACACGAATGATATCCACATAGAGCAGTATGGGATAACTTGGCTACAAACTGTTTGTACATAGAGATGATGTAGCAGGCCTGGCCAACCGGTGGCTATCCAGGTGTTGGGAAACTACAAGTCCCAGCATATCCTGCCAGATATCAGCTAGCTGTCTACTGGCAAACCATGCTGGGGCATGTAGTTTCACAAACAGGTTGGCCAGGCCTGGTTTAGTACTGGCCAACTCTGTAGTCTCAGAGATTTTAAACCATACTTACCAACTTTTGCAATTAGTCTTCCGGGCGCCTGCCGGGGGTGGTGGGCATGATGGGGGACGGGGCTTCAAAAATTGTGTCATTTTGGCCAAACGCAGTGATTCCTGGTGAATTGCGGCGTTTTAGATCTAATTCTGCCCAATTAACTAGGAAGTGGGCAGATCCGGCAGATTGCCACACTCTCCCAGGAGTCCGTGAGACTCTCGCAAAATGCGGGAGTCCCCCAAACATTCCGGGAGAGTTGGCAAGTATGTTTTAAACACTCCCTGAAAGTGTATAAAAAGCCCCTGTAACTAGCTGCACTGACCTGGCCTGTTAGCACTTTTCTTTCTTGCAAGTTTAGGGCTCTTACACACTGATGCTTTCTCTTCACCAGTGGTGTGTTTGTTTTTCAATGGATTCACTAATGCACACTCACTGTGTACTGTGTCTGTGGTTTGCCATATCTTATGTGTTAATGTCACCTGAAGGCTCTTATGGTCAGAGTTCTCATTCCTGTTGTGTATCCATTGTGTCATTATATGTACTGCCCTCTCGGCACAGTTCTATAGTTTATAAATCAATACTAACATGATTATTAAAGGAAAACTTGATGGATTTGATAAAATGTCTCAGTTCATGTGGGACATACTTGAGGTGATTTACGCAGCACAGGGTACAGCGGTGTAGTGCACAAGTGTGCCCAGATTTATGATGAAGCGCATGAGTCTATGGGACAAGGTGGCAGTCTTAGCGGTGGAGCTGGCAGAGGGTAAAGATTGGGTGGAATGAAGGTGTTCCTAGCATAGTGTGTCGTGGGCACACTGGTGCTACTCGTTTAACTGTGGCATGCAGGCACATGATTACCGTTTCAAAATGATTCTAATCTGGAGGTGACAATTGCACATTTTTAGGGTCTTTTACACTCCGCATAAGGATTTGACACCATTTCACCTAACGTTCTTCGGGTGCTGTCCTCTACTTTCTATGGGACCTGCAGGAAAAAGTTTATTTGATTTAAATGGGTGGCACTAAAGTTCAGCGGCTGGTTGGACTGACCAGCAGGGGGAAATCTGCCCCCCCCCCCCCCAGGCTGGTCCCATGGTGGACTACCATGGGCTGGGTCACTGGGCTACCTCCTTTTGTTCCTAATATGCTTCTGAGCAGAGTCTCTACCCACGGGCTAAAGTTTGCCAGCCAGCCCCTGCTAATGGTATTGCAAGGTGTACTGATGTGACATTTACACTTCTGCACAGTGATCCTATTTTGGTTTTTGCTACCTCTCTGCATATCTTGGCTCACTTCTAGGCTGCAGAGGGTTCTCCTGAGGGCGGAGGGTAGGCATGCATGGAGCTGCGAGCAAAAAGCCGGCGTTAAAACTACAGTAATAACGATATTTACGCGCACTATTACCGTAATAACGGTAATAGTGCGCTGGCCTCGTTACTTTTTAAAGTAACGTGCCCAATTGAATTCCCCCCGCAATGTTTTACTGGAACTGAATATGTATCCTTGTTTCTGTTTGAGTAATAAAGACATTGAGGAACTGATGACTGACTAACAATGACAATAATCCAGCTTCCCAGTTTGTACATTCCCTTGATCTGTTTCCCCCTAGAGTCTGGTTATTCACATTGGTATAATGGTTAAAAATAGAGAGAGAGTAGTGTAATGATTTCACAAAATATGGATTTGTAGCCAGTGAATTTGTTTGCTAAAGGCAGCTTAATGGAATAATTGGGACAAAATTCTATATATTTTTTTAAGCAAGACATTCTTAAGAACAAGAAAAAACAAATGGAACGGTCATAGGTCCGTCCACTCAGCGTTCAGTGACCGGATCTTATATGGTCACTGTAATCTGTTTTTTTGTGTGATCTATTTATGTTGCTTTTATATTCCTATTGTCGTTTTTTGTTCAATATATTGACACACAATAATATTAATAATAATAATACTTATTAATAATAATAATTATAATAATAATAATAATAATAACAATACTTTTTAATAATAATAATAATAATAATAATACTTAATAAATAAATATCGTGTTGTAGACAGACACATTTAATTACATCCTTCCTGTGTTTTTTTAAATAATGTACCTCTGTTAATTTTCCTCATTATATTTCAAGCCGTGTTGTTCACTTTGATGTTTTGAAGCCCGTATGACCTGTGTGTGTGTAGTTCATTTCACAGTTCCTATATGTGAGTACATGATCCGCTTCACGCATACCTGAGTGAACAGAGCCTGCGCTCACCAACCAGGCTCGAAATGCCTGTGTGACCAAGCAGTAAAAGGAAGTGTATAGCTAAAAAAACAAGTGTATGCTAAGCGAAAGGACACATTGTAACAAGCATTATAATAGTTGTTTATTGTAAGTGATATATGTTGAACAGTTGTTCTAGTTAGCTAGAAGTATTTCCAAAATGGCCGCCACTGCAAGACATGTATACGTATTTATAGATGCAAATATGCAGAGAAGAACCATTTTCTTTTAAACTGTACCCATAGGTAAGGTATCATGAACCATACTCCTAAACAGGTTATATTTGTCTTGAAGCTGTGACCTAGCAGTAATTCCCAAGTAAAGTGACGACTATAAATATATACTGCATTTAAAAGCTACATCACAGTGTGTTCCTTTTTTTATATATATCTTTGATATGACTTTATTGAAGGATGCTTTTAGCAACAGCTGCAGCCCTGGGTTGGATTGTGTTTCATGTAGCTAGAAGAGCTGGTCACTTAAGCAGTCCCTGCTTCACCTCTGTTCTTTCTCGTGTCTCCTGCCAAGGCACAGGCCAGGCGGATTCACTTCTTGCTGGGCTTGTCTAGCCAGAGAAGTGGCTTGGGCTGGACCTGCGTAGGGTGCTTAGAGAAGCCTCAGGCAATGTCCCATTTTCCAGTGGGTGTTACCTTTCCTTAATGAAAGCATGGGAACGCGTCTTTCAAAAACATCCAGACCCTGTGCTGTGATGGGAGGAGGAGAGGGAGAAAGGATACGCTACTGCTTGCAGGGCTCTTGCTTTTAATGGATGTTTTGGATTTCTTATGCACTTGATAGTGAAAAAAAGAGGATGTCTCTAACTACAAGGTAGGATGTCTGATTATAAGAGTATAATGGATTACATAGTCTTATCTGAAGAGTTAGTGAGTAGTGACTGCAGGTTAGCCAAAGTGCTCCTTCCATGGAGATAGAAGTATGTTATACATTATTTGTCTCACAGAAAAACTGTATTTAAGGAGATGTCATTCAAGGTCTTTGTCATTTTTACCTATATGTTAACTATATACAGGGGCATAACACACAATCAAATCTAGGGGGATATCTGCTCTGGAGTCCCGTGCACTGTTTTTTTGAGAATGCAGTTCTGGGGATATATTTGCTTAACTGCGGGATTGAAAGAGTGGAGATGTTGCCTATAGCAACCAATCAGATTCTAGTTATCATTTAGTTAGTTCATTCTACAAAATTACAGCTAGAATCTGATTGGTTGCTATAGGCAACATCTCAACTTCTTCAAACCCACAGTTTAGTAAATATACCCCCTGGAATTGATGGCCTAAACGGCCTCCCTCTGCCAGCATCAACCTCAGGCTCGCTCACAAGAGCACAGCGGAGGCCTGCGGAGGTGAAGGCCCAGCATCAACTGGTACATTGATGGTGTTTAGATATTTAGATATTTCTGTGTAACTGAATGTTATATGTAAGATTTCCTTTGCTGCAAGTAAGATGATCACTAATCCTTTAATAAATTGTACATAGTACATAAATTGTACATTGTCTCACATGCTATATTTACTATTGTATTCGTAATATTTGCAACTATACGTTGCTTGTTTCAGTAAAAAAATTTGATATATTTAACGCTAGTTGGATATGGTGTCCACTTGTGTAGTAAACTTGTTTGTGTTAAATACTTTTATGTATTACTGTACTGAGGCATGGAGGGGGCAATGTTTTCCTAATAGTGTCCTTCATTTATGATGCTTTGCAAGTTCGAAATGTGCCACGTTCTGCGGATGATTGATGTTGCATTAGTACTATTATATGTTGTCACAGATCTTACCTGAAATGGTCCCACTCAGCATTCTTATATTCTTACCTATATGCCCAAATAACATTATTAAAAACGAAAATCCTTAATTCACATTGTTCTCTGCCTAAAGACATCTAGGAACAGGAAGCTAGATGTTGTTGTAAAAGGTTTAAGTATAATGTGACTGGGCCAGCTCTGAAACTGGAGTCATGGAATGTACCTTGATCTGACCTCTCAGGACTTCATTTTCCACATTCCTGTCAGACAAGACCCACACACACTCGGCCATTACAGTCAGTTTTGTTACCTTTATTCGTTTTTCCCAGTGGGAATTTACCAACAGCAATTTCTGAGAATGTTGGAAATCTCTCATGAAAATGTTTTTTTTTTATTCATTCTTACAAAGATACATTTTTATGAGGGATCGTTTGGTGACACAGGAGAAGCATTAACAATGTTGTTTGGTTTTTTCTTAATAGCTTTAATTATTAAATGGTGAACACAACTCTGGTGCTCCTGTGACTGGAATGTCCCATATTTATTTATTCTACAACTTGTATGACCTCACCAATGAGTTTTTGACAGAAAAAATAGAATGCATTTCTGTTAAATGGCAGCTGCACCCTTAACTTATACTACAGGTGTAGCCGTATACTTAACCTCTAATGTAGTGTAATCTTAGCCTCGCTCTCCTTTTGAATGACGTTTGGTATTGGCCTCTGGCTAGACAGATTAAGTACTACCGAGTGGTGGGATCACTGCCATTTTGTTAAACAGCTGACAAAAATATAAACCCTAATTAAAAAAATAAGTGATTCAGTGCATTTTACAACCACTCTTGTACAGATATTACACAGATTTGACAGGGTCTTCTCCAGAGAGGCTCATTTTGGGTGACTTTAAAGATAAAAATATCAAGCGTTCCTTGTTTACAAATAATCATCTCCCAGAAATCGAAACGTGCTCTTCATAACCTCAGGCTGTGTTTTTATGTCGCCAATACTCTGCTGTGCCTCAGTGATGTCAGTAGTTTCCATTGCATAGATAGGCTGCATTCTCATAAATATTACTTAAGCCTGTAAAATGTCCGCCTTCAATGTGAGAAGGTGACAGGTGAACCTCAAATATGAGGGGATTTATGCAAAGTGATGGCATGTTACCTTTCTAATTTGCTCATTACTTGAGACTAAGGGGTAGATTTACCAAACCTTCTAAAACAGGAAAGTGGAGGTGTTGCCCATAGCAACCAATCAGCTATCATGTTCTAGAATGTACTAGATAAACGATAGCTAGAATCTGATTGGTTGCTATGGACAACACCTCCACTTTCCCTTTTAGGAAGGTTTGATAAATCTACCCCTCATACTTAGTATTCTTTTTTACAAAGTTTTTTTTTGTCATTGTTTATATCTCTACCTTTTGGTTTTCTGTCTTCCATGTGTTGGGGATAGTGTGGTCAAGGTCTTGGCCTCACTCTTCTTTTGAATGATGTTTGGTATTGGCCTCTGGCCAGAGAGATTAAGTACTACCGTATGGTGAGGTACACGCTGAGGCCTTAATGCGGGGACCCACATGGTGCAAAACATACAATTGTATGTATTGTATTGAGTTTCATTTTCCTCTTTTGTTTTTGATTACCCCATAAATACAACATGGACATTTTCACTTAATATTTTATGCACCCAAACACATATATCTCTGCAGAAGTGCTGTTATTTGAATGTCGACGTCATGCTATGTGGCGCCCTCATCGCTATTATCCTTGTGGTAGATTTGTGAGGCACCACAGTGCTCCGTAATGTCGGACAGTGGGGAAGACAGCCATACATAAAAGAGTGACACTCAAGGCCAGACAAAATAAAGCAGATATAAAAAAGGCTACTGAGGGCCTGCCCGTAAGAAAGCTGACACTCTAATGGGAAAGGGCACAGCTGATACAATAGGAGCGATCCATAAATGCTATTAAAAGGAATTTGTTTATGCTTATACTTTATAGCAGATGGCTCACTTATCAATAAGGAACAGCTAATTTCATGTGGATTTGCTTATGTACTATATATGACTATCAGGGAGCTGTGGACACCCATATGCTGCAATAGTAAAATGGGGAGTAGGATTGCATGAATGTTTGTTTATTTTTGCACTTTGTGTGCGCAGGGGTTAACATTCACATAATGATAGACTTACATTCTTGTCTTATTAAGACCAGTCACTGGGGGTCAGGAAGTGGGTTGTTTGTAATATCTTTCAGTGTTGAAATAGTTAAAGGAAGTAATGCAGAAGCCAAACTCTGAGTTGTGTGAGCCTCTCTGCTATTGATACCACTAGAGGAAATCTGAGCTGGTCCAGAGGGGGAGGACAGGATGCACATAAATAGAATTCAAGATGCATAAGGAACATCCCCCCACCCCCTTAAGTGTTCCCTCCCATGCAAACTCGTTTTATTATCTCTGATCCTTTTCAACAAAAGTTTAAAGTTTGCATCTTGCTTTATGCACATCCTTCCCCAAATAACTGGGACATTTGTTGCCACAAATGTTTTTTTTAACCTGTGTAATTCTAACCCAAATACAGGCATTACCTACAGACAGTCATTCTGTGAACTGAACCATTGTACCTGGAAAAGCAGCCAATCAATTTACTAGGAACTAGTGACATCACTGAGGCAAAAAAAGCACAAGCGGAGGCCTCATGCTATACTTGATAGGTAACACTGTCATGAATAATGGTGCAGCCATAAAAACGACAGCCTTCCCTGTAGAATGGGCAACAGGTACAGCCTTGCAGGACTACATGAGACCAAAATACATGATCCATCAGCAATACAATTGCGTGTGTGTGTTTTATCATCATCATCATCATCACCATGTATTTATATAGCACCACTGATTCCGCAGCGCTGTACAGAGAACTCATTCACATCAGTCCCTGCCCCATTGGAGCTTACAGTCTACATTCCCTAACATACACACACACACACACACACACACACACACACACACAGAATAGGGGCAACTTTAATAGCAGCCAATTAACCTACTAGTATGTTTTTGGAGTGTGGGAGGAAACCGGAGCACCCGGAGGAAACCCACGCAAACACAGGGAGAACATACAAACTCCACACAGATAAGGCCATGGTCGGAACTGAACTCATGACCCCAGTGCTGTGAGGCAGAAGTGCTAACCACTGAGCCACCATGCTGCTGTTTTATATTCATATGACGCATTCCACCATTCTTAGGCTGCATGTAATCCATGATCCACCCACCCTTGAGAAGCATTTGTGCATACTGCGGCTTTGTTCTGTTTATATAGTGTTTTTGAATGCGTTAACCCATTACCAATAATAAGGTTGTGTTGGTAACAAGGTGACAGTCAGTGTCAACTGCTTGTAAACATGTGCAAGTTTCTATCTACTAATGTTGTGAGTGTTTCAATTGAATTACGTGTAGCACTGGGGCTCTTTTACATAATGCACTCCATGCTCACTGCAAACATTGCACTTGTTGCACCTGGATGGCCCGGCCAATCCCCCATGAAGGAGCATGTCTATTCTGCACTCTCAGGAGATGCCTCTGCACACTAGAAGTGCTGCTAGGAGTGTGCACAGGCTGACATATCTCCAGAGGCACATTGTGATAGCCTCATATCATAGTCCAGCCTTCTACCACTTAGTACCATCTCTAGCATTGGATTACATTGTTTTCTCTTTGTCTCCTAAAATACTGTTCATTTTAGCCTCAGTTATGGCTTAAAATAATAACGACAGGACTGTTTTTTTACATTGCTCGGAAATGTGCTTCCCTGCTGAAGTGCAACAAGGGGGCGCTAAATGGGTCCCATCAAAATAATAGGATAAGACCATACTTGCCAACTCTCCCGGAATGTCAGGGAAACTCCCGAAATTCGGGTAGGTCTCCCGGGAGAGTAGGCAAGTATCCCGCAAACGGCAACTTGCTGTCAAAATAAAGCGATTCGCAGTGAATCGCATCATTTTGGCCCCGCCCCCGCAACAAAAATGGCATTTTGATGTGGGGGGCAGGGCCAAAATGCCGCGCCATGCCCCTCCTGCCCTCCAACTATGCCCCCCATTCCAGATCATTCCAGGATCCCCCGGAATGAAGTTTTAAAAGATTGGCAAGTATGGATAAGACCTGAAGACCACCAGATCTGAGCTTGTGTAAAATTCAATTCTTTGCAGAATTACCCTCTCCACTCACCTCCTCGCAGAGCAAGGAACGCCTCTAAAATGCGCCCTCTCCATTCCTCTTATTTCAATGATATTGCTCTTCATAATTAAATCTTGTTACACTGCTCTACAGAACTAGCTGTATTGGTGTGAGTCCTCTGTACAGTTGTAAAGGAATGACCTCACTCTATACAACTCCTATCGCCAGGTAAAATACTCCTCTGCAGCTGACCTCATCTTGCTCCGCAAACCTAAACTTTTAGACAGGTATCTAGGAGCTAATTTTGCACTATGCAGCAGACATATTGCCCTTCATAAATGTCCACAACTGTTCCTTTACACGTTTAGGACCTAGTGGTGTGTACATAATAAATTGTGTTTATAAGCATGGTATGTGTTCATTGTTGCTGCATTTCGGCACTTATATGGCATAAACATAGTGTCTGTAATAAAACACATTATCACAGTTCAGAAAACCTAATCTGTTTAGGGAACATGTAGGCTAAGTATTCTGTGCCTTTAGAAATACTTTTTTTAAATTGTGTATGTTGGTGGGGGGACATTTTATATGAACTTCTGACATTTGTTCACACCTATCCACTGTTAATGGGCCTTTCATCTGCTATTGTCTGAAAAATGCAATAAAAATAGAATAAGTGATTTATTATTTTCTTGTTCCCACCATTGCAGTCTAACATTTTAACGCGCCACGTGCCTTATATCTCATACGCTGCCATGCGCAAACTGTGCTATAGGTTGTTTTGGTAAAAGCAGAACAACTGAAAAGCACATTGGAAATGTGTGTAAAACACATAGCTAAGTTACACATTTTCATGCATTTGTACCTATTTTTGTGTGAATGAGTGCTGCAAAATCCTTATACTCCCACCAATTATACCGTTCTTTAAAAAGTTTAGACAAGCTAAAAATAAATACAGTAAACAAAATCTGCAGCAGGAAATGTGGGTAAGGATATGCAAATAGCACAGTGTCAATAAGCTTTGCATATAGTAGATTAGTAATGGGTTGCTCACAGCAAATTTTTAACCAGTTTATAGCCACCTGCAATATATATACATTAGCAAATCAGCACATTACTCTGTGCCCATGTAGATGAATGGAAGCAGAAATGGCAGCTGAGCACATGTTGTCATTAATCTGTCTGTGCCCAGTGATTGAACAGGATTCCTCAGTACATTCCATACTTGCTTACTCTCCCGGAATTTCTAGGAGGCTTCCAAATATCGGGGAGTCCTCCTGGACTCCCAGAAGAGTAGGCAACCCTCCCGGATCCTAAAAATGCTGAAATTCATGGCATAGAATATTGGAGGCGGGACTTAATCACAACATTAAGCCCCACCCCTGCTATTCAATGCCATTAATTTATGCATTTTATTGAGGGGGCGTGGCTATGGTGACGCAAAGAGATCACCACTCCCCCTCCTACCCCTATCACGTCACCTGTCCTCCTGGAGGTAGATGTGATGGATTCCTATATCTGTGGAGGTGGAGGCTGGTTGTTAGATTAACATAACACTAGATATAGCTTATGGTCTGCAGGATAGATCCTCTTGACCTTCCCTCACTGTAAATCAGTGATAGACACTCTGAGCATTTATCCCAGCTCTTTCCAACTTTTATTATCAGATCTGATTCTTTTTTCTAGCTTGTAATACCTGTTAATGTGTTATTACAGTTCCGTGTCTCTGTCTTTGATTAAATGTATTGTTTTAACTTATTACTGAGATTATAGGTAATATGCAACCCTTTTGAAGGTTATTGGGCCGCAAATTCAGCCCCCGGACTGGATCAGGTTACCAGTCACTGCTATGAATGTTCTCGCTCAGTATGACAAAAATGGGGAAAAAAATCAAACCATTAAAAATAAACAAAAAACAATTGTAAACAAATAGCAACAATGAATAAAACAAGTTTATTTCCCAAGCTCCTCCTTAAACAGAATAATGGTCAACAGAGAACTTCACGAGTGGTGCCAGCCCCCAATAGTTGTCCTCCTAGTCTCCGCATTTGTGCGCACGGTCATATGGTACCTAGTAGTGTCAGAGCATACGTTTGACCCTTGTCTCTATAACAATGTTTATTATTTATGAGATTTAGTTTTATTACATTTTGTGGCAAATATTTTCGGAAGCACTAGTTGTATAACAGTAATTTGGGGATGGATTATGGAAAAGGGGTTTGTTTTACCATAATGCCCATAGAATGAAAATATATTTATCCCGATATACTACCAAAAGGAAAACCTATCTGCCATTCAATAATAATACACAATTGGTTTACAAAGACTAAGGCAGTGGCGCACGCAGGGGGGGTTTCTGGTTCTCCAGAAACCCCCCCTCCTCCGCGAACCAACGGTACTGTACAGCAGCCGCGACGCTGTCAAAGAAGCGTCCGCGGCAGTGCTGTATTGTAGTATAATACAGCACTGCTGCGGATGCTGCTTGACAGCGCTGCGGCTGCTGTAGAATTCAGACTCGCCGTTGCGCAGCAGCCCCCTTTTTATTTCCGGGGGGGGCGGAAACCCCCCCTTCTAAATCCTGCGTTCGCCCCTGTAAGGGGTATATTTACTAAGCTGCGGGTTTGAAAAAGTGGAGATGTTGCCTATAGCAACCGATCAGATTCTAGCTTTCATTTATTTAGTGCATTCTACAAAATAGCAGCTAGAATCTGATTGGTTGCTATAGGCAACATCTCCACTTTTTCAAATCCGCAGTTTAGTAAATCTAGCCCTAAGAAATAAATGTTATTCTATTTGGAACAAGCAAATCAGCAAAATGTAAAATAGCTGTGGTCAAGAGGAATGGGGGAAACCATCCAGCCACTGAATGGCTAAGAGCAGCCTCTCTATCACCACCCCATTGGTCCCTCTCTAGCCGGATTTACTACGGAACGGGATTTTGTAGAACTGCACGTGCACTGAATCCTCAGGGCTGTGTAACTTCCAGAGGGATATCTATGTTTGCTTTGTATCTCCCTTCAGAATTTATAGAGTATAAATAGAATATGAATCTTCTGGTGAAAAGATAAATGTGGAATCTCTCTTGTTAAAATCCTTTACTTTGACAATGTTCAAATGCAAGTATTATGGAATATTTTGCTGATATTCACAGAACCTACAGTCTAAGGGCCTGATTAATTAAGCAAAGTAAAGCAAAAAAAAAGAAGTAACATTACACCTTGGCAGGGTATATACATTTAAAAAGTGGGATCAGATTTATATTTGGGGTAGAACATGTCCTACATCAACTTTTAAGTTTAGTCTAAAAATAAAGCTATCAAGTATTTGTGTGTTACATAAAAATCAGCCAGTATGTAACTTATGTGCAAAGTAATAAACTAATATGCACCCCTTGCATTGTAACATGGTTTATCCAGCAGAAAAGTTACTCCTTTTTTTGCCCTACTCTCCATTATGACTCAGGCTCCAAAAACTCACCTTGATAATTCTTTAGATGTTCAAAATTGTCATCCACTCAACACCCTGTCCTTTAAATAGCCTCAGAACATCACCCCATTCTCGGTCCTTCAGAAAAAGAAGTAGTGCATTGGGGCATTGCTTCCTTTATATGAAATCTTATTTTGACTTGATACAAAGTTGTGGACCAGTGTCACAGACTGTTGGAAGGTATAGTCTGTCATTTGAAGAGTTCTTTGACGTTTTATGTAAAACATGAAAAACATGAAATATACCTTTTATGAGAGTTTAATAATGCAAAACGATTCCTTGGATACATATTGGGACATAGACATATGGACCATATGTCTAGTACAGTGGAATTGCCTAATTCCCTCTACTTTTTCACAAAGGAAGTGTTAAATTGACTGGATATGAATGAACAGTTATTGGGGCCTCTCAGACCAGAGGCAGGACCAGATAAAGGGAATGGAGGCCCCTGGGCTAAGGGGGCCCCCATTCCCCCGTGAGGGCCCCCCCATGATCGTAGCTGCCCCCCCCCTCCCCCCGTGCTCTGATCTCCCCGCCCCCCCGGTGAGCCGAGCCACCCTAAGACACTTACCTCCTTCTCCTGGCATTGCAGTCCTTCTCCGGCGTGCTGTGCGCTCTTTACTGAGGAGATCTTGTGCGTGAGAGTGAGACTTACGAGATCTCCTCAGTAAGGAGAATACAGCGGGCCGGAGAAGGACCGCAGTGAAAGTGCTTAGCAGCATTGATCGGGCCGGAGGCGCCCCTACCCCCAACCGATCAATACTGCTGCTGAGCACTTAAAAGGGCCCCCTGGATGCCCAAGGCCCCTGGGCTGTAGCCCAGTTAGCCCTATGGTTAATCCGGCCCTGACCAGAGGTAGTATATAGAAATAATTTATAGTATTGAAATAAGATATTAGGAGCAATTATATAATACCTTTTTGTTTAGATCTGCTCACAGCAGTTTCATGCTGCTTCAATGGACCTGGTTTGATTTCAAGTTTGTTTTTTATATTCGAAGAAATAACATTCCAATTATACTGTATGTGAACTAGTTACAGGTGCTTATTAGAACCAACTGTATTTTAGATGATTCTGCAATTATGGAGGAAGACATTTGTTTAATTCCTATGCGCCTTATATTTCCTCTGTTAAGTCCATTGAAGCACACTGCAGGTAAACATTTAAGGTCTTGCCAAGGTATGGAAACTTGAACATATACACTCTTGCCTGTTACAAGCACATCCTGGATGCTGGAGGTCTCAGATCAGTCATAGCGAATACATCAGGAAAATGTAGAGTGAATAGAAAAAGAGAGGGTTACATCTCCACAGGAATGTAAAAGGAGTTTATAGTTTTAATCTACATAACAACATGGACTTTAAGTGATATGTCCTTCCTTCAAAATAATGAAAGCGCTATATCAGCAAGTTTATCAAATTGTAACACTACTATAAAACAAGTTAATATGTAGTTTTGGAATGTTGACCGTGATAAACACCCACTGACTGCTTGTATTTATAGGTGCAAGCAGGCATGTATCTTCTACTGTGTCACAGAGTGAGAGTACTGTACATTCTCATCTAGTGTGTGTGTGTGTGTGTGTGTGTGTTCTCTGCAGATGCAATTTACTGGTCAAAGATCAATAGTTATGGGATATTTTTAGTTTTTAGTGGATCTGCACATTATAAAACAGTAAACAGTGAATAGCATGCATACAGATGATTTGAATAGCAAAACTAAATCTACTGCATTTTAGATGATTTAGAGTAAAAGCAGACATGTTGTGTTTGCTGAACCAGTATTTACAGGAGTGCACCCCCTGAGCGAGGGAGACCCCAGCCATGTCCTCCCTTTCCTGTGAATTGATAGGAATAATGCTGTTTCAGCTAATATACTGGATGCCTCCACTGTTTGTAGACAACAGGTACATTTTAAAACGCTAATTGACTTGAAGCCCATTCATAAGATAGTGATTGCAAAGTGATTGCAAAAATTGTGGATTATAATTTGTATTGCGTTATATATGGAATAATGCACGACAGACTATGAATGATAGGGATCATATAAGTGCACAGTCCTGAGTGCTTTTATAAAAGTCACAGACATCCAAGGTGACTTCTATTATACGGATTGATTTACGGTAGAGTATATATTTACTCATTAGAATACACAGGTTTCCCTATGAACATTGAAGTGCTGACATCATCCACCTAATCAACATCAGCATTCATTTATATAGCGCTGTTACTATTGGGAACAAGCAGTAATACAACAATACTGGGAGTACAGACAGAGAGGTAAGAGGGCCCTATAGACATGAGAAGTCATTGTCATATTTGCAGGAGTTCAATCATATATTACCATCATTTTCTAAGTTTGAAACACGTTAACACCAAATGGTTAATTTGGAGGTAGAATATTTGGAGAGCAGTTGCTGTCATTGGTCATCAATATACTATTCTTGTTCTCTTTTTGTAGTCTTTCATCTTTTATATCTAAGCTTAAAGGTCTAGTTAAAGTGTGTACACAAGGTGACTTCACATAATTGCAACACGTTTATTACCGAACTTACTCCTTTGTTGCTCTTAGTAATTTGTTCCTTTGCTACGTTTCATAACCTTGTGTACCAAACATCTTTAATAAATGCTCAGGATGTTTGCAACAGTTACACAACCTAATTCTTATTTCATAATTGTGGATACATATCAGTGCAAGACACTGGAGGTCTGCCAGCACGCAAAATGTAACCGTGGAAAACATGTTAATTCTTGTTAATTCTGTCGTGTCTCCATAGTGAACTATTAGAAAAAGGTATCCCAAAGGTACCCTGCTTATTTATTTGTCTTTATGGGATTACAGACGCCCAATTTATGTCCTTTTATGTGGAAATTATCTGGTTTCCTAGTCATTTAATTCGAGGCGCACCTTAAACCCCCTCCACCCACTGTCTGGGCTCATAAGATCCAACGCCCATGACTTTTCTCCTAACATATTAACATTTTGTCTTGAGAATGTTTAGATCAAGATCGTTACAATGAGAAAATGCTTTTGTCTTCCGTTTTACTTCATCTGTTCCTACAAATACCTCATAGTGAAGTGTGATTTCCTTTGTTGTCATAAGGTGCCAGTCTGTACAGATATTTGGGCATCCAGAGGTGTCACAATCTATAGAACTTAAGGCTTAAGGTAGGTACACACCACAAGTTTGTCAGCCAACTATCGTGCCAATCACACGATAAACGCCTGTTAGGTCCGATATCGCATTAGTGTGTACACTCCCACAATCCTGTTTTATCATAACAAAGAACATCGCATCGTTTGGTTTGATTTTATAAACTGACTAAATATCACTTTGAATAATGGAACGATGTTGGGCATATTCTGAAGTGTATATGCACCCACGACCCGCAGTGTAGGCAGAACTAGGATAGATATAGAATAGAGTTTACAGGGTCACAATCTTTTCAGCAGATTGTTATGGGAGATGAAGAGCACAGGTCTGAAGGTAAATCGTGTAAAATCGTGTGTACGCATGAATCGGCATGCTCATCGGGACTTTCAGTCGTTGGTAAAATTGTTAAAGATAGAAACACAGGATAAATTATCTGTAGTGCGTAACTAACGTTAGTTGAAGCTGGGATATTCACTAATATTCATGAAGATTTGATGCTGAATGGTTGAATGAGCCAATCTTACTGACAGCTTCCCGATCTCATTTCCACAGGGAACAAAATACAGAAAATAGTCTGAGTGTGAACTTGGTGTTCTGCATACACCATGGCAGTAAAATAAGCCCATTTGAAGCTGCAGGCTTTTGTTTTTCAATTAAAATCCCTTAATTGATATAAAAATGCACTGCATTAATTTTTCTGGCATTTTAGGCTGTGTATTTATAGATGGTTTTCTTTGACCTGTGCATACACTGTGCAGTAAAATCAACATAAATAACTCTTTAATTACGATCATTGATCCCTATGATGTGGATGCATGACCTATTTTCACACACTCAAGTGTCACCCTGCGTTCACATTTTAGCACTCATAAGTACTGTCAGGTGGTTCTTTGTAGGGATCAATGGTCCCTAATTAACAAGCTGTTTATGCAGTGATCACTGGTACGGCAAACGCAGCACAAGCTAAAAGCACCAATATTGGATATGAAACGTCCATATGTATATTACTTTTTGGTTGATAACAGCATAAGTATTGTTAGATATTATTTATATGCAGAATGCAGCAGCATTGCTTAGTGAATAGGGAGGAATAGGGACCATGGCCTTATCTGTGTGGAGTTTGTATGTTCTCCCCGTGTTTGGGTGGGTTTCCTCCGGGTGCTCCGGTTTCCTCCCACACTCCAAAAAAAACGTACTGGTAGGTTAATTGGCGGCTATCAAAATTGACCCTAGTCTCTCTCTCTCTGTCTGTCTGTGTTAGGGAATTTAGACTGTAAGCTCCAATGGGGCAGGGACTGATGTGAATGAGTTCTCTGTACAGCGCTGCGGAATCAGTGGCGCTATATAAATAAATGTTGATGATGATGATGATGATGATGAGGTAGAATGAAGTGCTGAAACCCTATATGTGATCCTTTAGACATACCTATACTGCTGGGCCCCCCAACCTTACTGTGGCTCCATTTCCGCTATGAGTGTTTAATAGAGAAACACTCATAGCATTGTGGGGATCATAGAGATCCCGTGTAAGGAGGATGTATGTACATGGAGGGGGGAGGTTATTTATGGAATGCCAGGGTCGCTTGGTATGGAGGCATCTATGTAAGGGAATTCACCCTGTGCTTAAAGGTTTCTGTGAAAGTGGTGCTTACTCTGCAATGACAATGTTTGATTTGGTCATGCTATTGCCTCAGTTTTTATAGAGGGGACCTGGGTCAGAGTTTGAACCAGGACGCAAGGACTTTGTTATGCCAGTTGACCAGCTACTATATCTTCAAATTCACTTGATAGATGAAAGCTCAGATGCTATTAATTATTTAGATTTCTGCACAGCATCATGGACTACCACGGTAACCACAGTCGCATGGCTAATGATGTAGTGAGCAGAGAGGCTTTGAACGACCCTCTGAACTCTGCCTGCTTTGTGTACTGTAAAGTCCTTTCCTTCCTCCTTCCCCTCTGACGTCAGATGACATGCTGAGAGATGTGAGACATAACTCGCTACTTTCAGAATAAAAACTCTCCTGTGGGATTGATGCTTTACCCAATCACGTTGTTATTATTAATTATTTGGGGGATATGATTTTTTAAAAAAAAATAAATATGTGAACTTTTAATGAGATCTCTGCATGAGACGTTCTCCAAATGAATAAAGTGAATGATGTAAAGGTGATGTCCACTGTTTTATTATGTGGCTGGTTTGAAGATATGTACCTGTAGATGTTGACAGGCTGCCTAATGGTAATTTTACGGTTTCCTGCTACGGCTATGGCTAGCATTTGGATGTGATTTTATGGAAAGAAGCATATAACATATGTTGTGTAACTATGTTACATTTAAATCATTAGCCCACACTACATCTCTTCTCATTATTATGGAGTGACACAGTAAAGCGTGAAAACCTAGTGGGTGATTCAATTCAGCGCAATGTTTCTTCAGAACAATCCACAGAGACACATCAATGCAATGTTTAGGCTGAAATCTTTGCAGATCAGCAGAGATGCCTTACCGTAACAGCGGTGATGCCTTACCGTAACAGCGGTGATGCCTTACCGTAACAGCGTAGATGCCTTACCGTAACAGCGGTGATGCCTTACCGTAACAGCGTAGATGCCTTACCGTAACAGCGGTGATGCCTTACCGTAACAGCGGTGATGCCATACCGTAACAGCGTAGATGCCTTACCGTAACAGCGGTGATGCCTTACCGTAACAGCGGTGATGCCTTACCGTAACAGCGGTGATGCCATACCGTAACAGCGTAGATGCCTTACCGTAACAGCGGTGATGCCTTACCGTAACAGCGGTGATGCCTTACCGTAACAGCGGTGATGCCATACCGTAACAGCGGTGATGCCTTACAGTAACAGCGTAGATGCCTTACCGTAACAGCGGTGATGCCTTACCGTAACAGCGGTGATGCCTTACCGTAACAGCGTAGATGCCTTACCGTAACAGCGGTGATGCCTTACCGTAACAGCGGAGATGCCTTACCGTAACAGCGGTGATGCCTTACCGTAACAGCGTAGATGCCTTACCGTAACAGCGGTGATGCCTTACCGTAACAACGGTGATGCCTTACCGTAACAGCGGAGATGCCTTACCGTAACAGCGGTGATGCCTTACCGTAACAGCGTAGATGCCTTACCGTAACAGCGGTGATGCCTTACCGTAACAGCGGAGATGCCTTACCGTAACAGCGGTGATGCCTTACCGTAACAGCGGAGATGCCTTACCGTAACAGCGGTGATGCCTTAACGTAACAGCGGTGATGCCTTACCGTAACAGCGTAGATGCCTTACCGTAACAGCGGTGATGCCTTACCGTAACAGCGTAGATGCCTTACCGTAACAGCGGTGATGCCTTACCGTAACAGCGAAGATGCCTTACCGTAACAGCGGTGATGCCTTACCGTAACAGCTGTGATGCCTTACCGTAACAACGGTGATGCCTTACCGTAACAACGGTGATGCCTTACCGTAACAGCGGAGATGCCTTACCGTAACAGCGGTGATGCCTTACCGTAACAGCGTAGATGCCTTACCGTAACAGCGGTGATGCCTTACCGTAACAGCGTAGATGCCTTACCGTAACAGCGGTGATGCCTTACCGTAACAGCGGAGATGCCTTACCGTAACAGCGGTGATGCCTTACCGTAACAGCGGAGATGCCTTACCGTAACAGCGGTGATGCCTTACCGTAACAGCGGAGATGCCTTACCGTAACAGCGGTGATGCCTTACCGTAACAGCGGTGATGCCTTACCGTAACAGCAGAGATGCCTTACCGTAACAGCGTAGATGCCTTACCGTAACAGCGTAGATGCCTTACCGTAACAGCGGTGATGTCTTACCGTAACAGCGGAGGTGCCTTACTGTAACAGCGGAGATGCCTTACCGTAACAGCGGTGATGTCTTACCGTAACAGCGGAGATGCCTTACTGTAACAGCGGAGATGCCTTACCGTAATAGCCGTCAGTGTGCGCAGTTGGATGTTGAGGCTGTGATATCGCAGTGAATCAAATCCTTCTAACAATTCAGCCTCATAAGCCCTAACTTGGCAGCCATGTAGCCTTTAAAGAAAAATATTGCTTTTTAAGTAGGACCTGTGTATAAAAGCTGTTTAAACAGCATTTCTACTCTATAGTCAGCACTATCCAATAAGCAACAGGTTATGCTCCACCTTAGATATTAGCTGTTGACTGTATACTAAAATAAATATTAGTTAAACATCTATACTTCATTCTGCATCTGAGCTGCCAGTCATTAAGATTGTTGAATGTTTTGGCTGGTGAAATTAGCTATCTACAAAAACACAGGAAAAGGTATTTTTGTAGTAAACTACAAACCTCTTCCTTAAGGGCCCATAATAATAATAATATTGCAGAGGGTCTGATATTATTAGACACATTGCACAGGGTCTGCACTGGTATTGGGCTGTCACTGTGACATGCTCATACAATCAGGATACAGGCTCCACTGATTCAGGGAACAAGGTAGGAGGAGATGAGAGATCACCGACTCACTGCCTAGGAGTTCCCACGGGCCGCCGACAGACCTGGCGCTTAACCCAGTGTTTTTGGCAAGCCTCCCAAGCCGTCTTAAAAACGACAGCTGGGTTAAATATATTTATTCTTGTGCCTTTTACAATAAAAATGATTAATGATTTATTTTTATTTTTATTGATAAAGGTAAAAGTGTGATGGAGCTGTAAAGACTCTCAAAGAAAAAACAACATTGTGGGAGACCAGTACTTTTTTCTTTCTCTAGAAACAGACGCAGAGCAAGTAACTCCTGTGGTCAAGATACAGCCAATGAACTTTGCTCAGAATTAAATTCATTGGTATTTTAGCAGCTGTCCTGCTGTTATTAACAACATTGAGCAACACACTTAACGGGAAAACCTCCCTATTGATATGTAAATTTAGTTTTACTTGATTAATACATCCTAAATAATGAGCATAGATAATTTGGTGTGATTTTCCTGCATATTTCAGTACGATGAGTGCGTTTCATAACCGAACTATCCAGTGTTAACATTAAGGGAAACAATAGAACACATAGCAATGTGTGTTGTAGAAGCAGAACTTGAACAAGCAGAAGAATTCAGAATGTTACTGTCTGGATACAACTGAATGCAATCTAGCAGCAATGTGTCATATCCAAGGGCAATATAAAGTTTGTCTTCTAACTACATGGCTAAGGCGCAGAAGTTCGTGAAATTTGTGTGTGTTATATGGTTCAGTCCGGCTGTACTTTTACACAGTTTTCCTTTCAATACTGTTACAATCTATAGTTTAAATATTAAATGCATTCTAGTATAATTTGGTATGTATATTACATTGTTGTACATACATAGTATTATTTTCTCCACTGGAGTTTGTGTTTCTGTGTGGGGGACAAAAAAAATGATCTACTATAAAGTTTAGGTGCAATTAGTGGCGCTATATAAATAAATGTCAATGATGATGATGATGATGAAGTGTTTGAGTCTGCTTCATGACCTGTGGTTCAGTTTTGAATTAACAATGTATTCTTTTTAAGCAATCTATTTTCATCTGAAAGTTAATTCTATTAGATTCATGATGATCATCATCATCATTTATTTATATAGCGCCACTAATTCCGCAGCGCTGTACAGAGAACTCATTCACATCAGTCCCTGCCCCATTGGAGCTTACAGTCTAAATTCCCTAATATAGACACACACTCACAGACAGACAGGGAGAGACTAGGGTCAATTTTGATAGCAACCAATTAACCTACCAGTATGTTTTTGGAGTGTGGGAGGAAACCCACGCAAACACAGGGAGAACATACAAACTCCACACAGATAAGGCCATGGTCAGGAATCGAACTCATGACCCCAATGCTGTGAGGCAGACATGCTAACCACTAGGCCACATTACATGCTATCCCAGGAGAAAGTACTCCAGGTAATTAATGCCATACTTACCTACTTTCTTCAGCTCCCTTCCGGGAGCCAGCCAGTGGAGGGGGGCGTGAAGGGGCGGGGTGGCCGAAATCGCGTCATTTCGGCCCCGCCCCCTGTGACGTCATGACGCAAATTGCGTCATTTGACAGCGGGGGCGGGGCCAAACGCCGCGATTCACCGGGAATCGCGGCGTTTGGGATCTAATTCTGCCCACTTCACTAGGAAGTGGGGCACTTCCTAGTGAAGTGGGCAGAATTCGGGAGATTGCCACACTCGCCCGGGAGTCCGGGAGACTCTCACAAAATGCGGGAGTCTCCCGGACATTCCGGGAGAGTTGGCAAGTATGATTAATGCAGGTCATGGCAGTCCAACGCAGGTAGCACGAGCAATGATTCTAGGTCACAATCCATTGGCTAAGAGCTTTTGCCTTGTTGCTTAGTGTATGTAAACACAGCCCATTTGTTTGTGTTGTGTTTTTTCTCACCACCCATCTGATCCAGCCAGAAAAACAACAGAGTTCATCCATCCCTTGCTGGCAGCTTGGACAGAGGGGACAGTAAGCTTGGGTTACAACCTCTGCTTGCCAGATAGCTTTTTAATGTGGCCGCTCAGTGCCATATGTTAGAGTCTGAGGATAAATTGTGTTACAGACAGGTAAAATAAAGCCAGTGTCATGTTGCCCAAGGGTACAGGTATTTGTTCACATTCATAATCCTTTCTTTGTGCAGTAGGTTATCTCATTACTTTCTGTTACTAAAATCCATGTCCTAATTGTAAATAAAGAAAGCTCTCAATAGGTAAGAACAGGTGATAAATAGTGAAATATGATTCATGTTTGGGTGGTCCTTTGAAAGCCTTAAGAAGTTCTCATTTGCAGCAGACTGTGAAAAAAAAAGATGACTCAGTTTCACTGGAAAGGCCCATATAATAAACTCTAACTGTAAACATAGGGCAGTGATAAAGTGTAGATAACAACAGGCTTAGTCACCCTGACCCGGACTGTGACAGATATTACCAGGCTGCACACACTGTCCTATTGATAGAATACTTATTTGATGGCTTATTATAGTTAGCTTGTACCTGTTGTCTACACACCACCACGGAGGTCATTTAGCACAACACAGGAGGCTCGGTGCGGTCCCTTCTATGGGATATCAGGTGTCTTCATTGCTTTGATGAACCTAAGCATTCGCCAAAGTGCATAGGTTTCAAGAGCAACATTACAACGTTTGTGGTGGAGGAAAAGTTGACATTGGCCGATAGGAGGATCTGGATGGAGCTAGGGAGTTCATTGCTAAGTTTTGTGGATCAGATTTCATTTTGAGAACCAGGATTATTTAAATGAGATAAAGGGGTGGAGAAGCACGTTTTTAGGGGAAAAACGTAAGTGATAGGGTTGGTGGCATCTCCACCTTTTGACAGTGCGCCTCTTCAGATGTTTCCACCTCGGTGCACCTCCAGTTTGCAAGGTCGTCTCCCAAGAGCATTGGCTTCACTTTTCATGTCCATGTAATCATTTGTTACTTACTTTTAGTGCATATATCATTGAAAGTCATTCTCGCACATGAGCTTACGTTCTCCTGGCTGTCTTAGCATATATATAATACAATGTCAATCATCACCATGGCTATTCCTATTTTGAAAAAGTACAGGTTAGAGAATTGATAAATATAGGTTAAACTTTGTTCACTCCGATACAATTTTGCAGGAAGGATGGAGCTTTTTGGCACCTTGAAATCCCCTGCGAATTAGAATACATTATTGGCATTCCATAGGGGAGTGACCGCATTCCATAGGGGAGTGACGGCATTCCATAGAGGGGTGGCAGCGCTCCATAGAGGGGTGACGGCGTTCCATAGAGGGGTGACGGCGTTCCATAGAGGAATGGCGGCGTTCCATAGAGAGGTGGTGGCGTTCCATAGGGGAGTGGCGGTGTTCCATAGAGGGGTGGCAGTGTTCCATAGAGGGGGTGGCGGCGTTCCATAGAGGGGTTGGCAGTGTTCCATAGAGGAGGGGCGGCGTTCCATAGAGGGGTGGCGGCGTTCCAAGAGTTGAAAAAAAAAAATCCTACAAGTAGCATTTTAGAAACATTGCCATTTTTTTAACCAGTGCAAATATATAGAGCTTAAAAAACTGCTAAAGCGCTGCATAAAATTATGTTAGATGAAATGCTTTGTTCTTTTAAAATTCTCAATTTTAGTATGAACCAAATGATTAGAGTCTGTGGCTCTGTTTGGTTACTTCTCAGGTATTGCCCTAGAGTATTCATTGCGCATATATGGGTAGAGCAGAGATATGTAGCTCAACAGTGTTGATAGATATCATCTTTCCACATTAGAATAAAAATGCACTCAGACTACATTATAGTAGTTTCACTAAATATAGATCTAAGATTAATCCCATGTGTTGAGCCATCCTGACATTCCTGTGTCACCTATAACCTCTCCAGATACATTCTGCACCCCGGCCATGTAGAAAACAGGATATTTAAAAGTACTTCACCTCGTTTTATTTTTAGAATTGTCATTTCCTTTTTAACGCACCAACATTTTGGTTCTCCCTCGAGAACTGAAAGCAGTTATTTGCTGACAATATGAAATTGCATAAACATGAACAGATGTATATCAAATGTCATGGTGCAAAAAAAGCTCCGGTCTATAGACCTTTTACAAAATATAAGAATAATGAATCTTGAAACATTAAGCACAAGTACTATACAATGCACTGTGATAAGGCCACTGTGTTTCATGCTGCTCTAATCTTACAGTGCGCCCTTATTGATATAAAAGTATGTTTTTAACCTGCATTGATACATGTCAGGCACACTGATATGGAGCAATAAATGATTAGAAAAGTCTGCACCGCAGCACAACACAGGTAAAATCCTTGTATAAAATGCAAATATGTCCTTGCATTGCTACAATGATTTTCATTTTCATCTGTTTACATGGACCTAACTTCCATTAGAAATGCATCTTAAACGCAGAATTGTAGCACCAGTTATTACCTAGCCTAAAATAGATCTGACAGCAGGGCCATCTTAACAACATTATGGGCCCCCGGGCAAAGCAGTGCACTGGGGCCCTTATATATATATATATATATATATATATATATATATATATATATATATATAAAGAGAGAGAGATACAGATATAGATATATAGAGATAGAGATAGATGTACTTGCTCAGTGACCCTTGAAGGTTTTTTTTGCAGGATTTTTCTTTTGCAGGATTATTTATTCTAATTAAGAGCCCTGCCTATGGGGCCCCCTTGCCCGTGGGGCCCCCGGGCACCTGCCCATCGTGCCCAATGGAAAAGATGGCCCTGTCTGACAGTGCTCATTCACACACATGGGTTGGCATAGGCTTGTGCAGCACATTCATTAAGGTGTGCGCCCAGGCAAATCTACAAAGGGATTCTGTGCACTTTGGAGCGTGACCTTCATCAGTCCCCCTCTCATCATCTTGTACCCCCATTTTCCCCCATATCATGTACCATAAACTCTCCCCTTATAACTTTCCCCTTTTCCTATGTACAACTCCCCTCTGGAGTCACACACCAAGTCCAGAGCTCTTCAGGAACATGGGAGGAGCTGCTGCGGCTGGGCACTCACTACAGCTCCGTTTCGGCAATCTTGTATGTATTGTGACTGCTTCAATATAAAGAGAATCAGCCATGGTGCGGCTATTGTAAATGGACTGCCCACCTCAATTCAGCCGTGCATTAGGGTGTGCCTATTAGGGTGTGTGTGAACGAGCCCTCAAAGTTCATATGTGAAGGGTAGATATAGTAATATGACTAGTATAGACACAGGCCTTTTCCAATATAGTCAGTCTGTATTAGTTATTGAGAAACCGCGGTTGTACTGAGCCACAGATAATGTTATCACAATGTAAAGTAAACTGAGTGTATATTCTTGCCAGATGTTTATGCATTCAGTTTTACAATAATGACACAATTTACCAAAATGCTATTATCCAGTTCAGGTAATTGCATATTCTCTCGGAGGGGAGCTGGGGTTTGAGGGATGCTACGAATCTCGTCATTTTGGCCATAGCCCTGCGACACAAAGACGCTAATGCGTCATGTTACAGCGGGGGCGTGTCCATAATGACACGATTCACTGAGAATTGCGTCATGGGGGCTCCAATCCTGCCCACTTTAATAAGAAGAATGGTCTGCTCTCCCAGGACACCTACCCGGAATTCTAATGGAAATTCTGGGAGAGTGGGCAAGTAGGGGTAATTGAAAACTTTTTTTCCTTTTATTTACATACCACTTTTAAACAGGGAGATTTATTTGATCTATTCAAAAATTATTTAGATGATTATTGGCCAAATTTAAACAGATTTGATAGATGATACATTTACTAAGTCAGCTGAGATAGTTAAACTTTGTTTCCGCTAACCCAGGATTATCCAACCTGTGGCCCTTTAGGAATTGTGGAACTTTAATTCCCAGCTTGCCCTGCTAGCTAGCTCCTCTTGATGGTTTGACATCCTGGGAGACAATTCACCTTTATACTAGTTAGGATTTTTTCTGTAAAAATAAATGTACAAATGGAGACTTTAGATCTCTCTCTCTCTAATTTATTTTGACAAGAAAAAAACAAACCTAATTTTGCTCACTGTAAAAAAAAAAAATACTATTGTTCTTCTCTCCTGTTCAGTCTTTTATCAGTTGTTCTATTTGATGGCATAAGGCTGACAAGACAGCAGGTTATAACCATAAGCATCTTCACAACCTTGTTGGCACAAAATGTTTGGCGGTCCTATCTGGAATCCTTCATGTTTTGGAACAATATATTGATAATATGTCATTATCTAGTTTTGTTTATACTATGTTCTTCATTATAGATAATATAGATCACTTTCACTGCAGCTACTACAACTAATGTGGTAGAGACACAAACGACATAGAATGTTCATATAACTTGCACCTCCCGTCCTGTAGTCTACACCTTCCACCTTTATTTAAATGACCCCCCCACATAATATTCTTAGTAATAGCCTACAAAACAGCTACTCCCACATGTGGGTGGGTTATGGTTAGTTAGATTCACAGAATGTTGTTTGGGACTGGGGTTATAACTTACAGTATCATTGACTTGAGAGGTAAACAGGTTATGATAAGTGTTTGTCATTCAGTAAGGAAAGTCCCTCAAACTCATACTTAAGAAAACTTGGTGCAAATATCCTTGTGCAACTCCTCATATACGATCTGACATCAATGGCACACAGCAGCAATGGAGAGACCTGAGAGATCTGGTAAAATGCTATATATTTCTAACCTCCTTAGTTCTTCCAGGTATTCCTCTCGCTCAGTTTATGTGACTTATGGACAAGCTGTCTGTAGGGACGTAGATCAGACTTGTTGGGTAGAGCTGTAAATGTTTCATGACAGGGGCACAATGAACAGTTAGCGCAGGTTGTAGCCGGATTGGTGACCTATGGACAAGTAAGACAACATGTAAATGGGCAGCTCCTATAATTTGGCAGGAAATTCCACAAGTACATGTATTTGGACTCTGCAGCTGTCTCTTCTTTAAAACAAAATATCATACAGTAACCTTAAATATAATATTAAATAGTTTTGACTTTGTTGGGTGCGCACTTTATTTTGCCAATGAACCTAATGGTATAAAGATGCCGCTCGTTGGTTGTTATTACATTGGAAATGTGTCTTTTGCTACCTGTACTAATATGTATATTTGTTTTGTTTTGCAGTGGACCTGACTGTTCCGTCTAGTACAGTCCTGACACAACCCACCCCTATGGAGTTTCACCTACTACAGCGCATTAACCAGCGGTCGGACACTGTTCTCCTCAACATGAAGCCGTCCCAGCAGGCTCTCTACCCTACCATCACCCAGCAGCAGCACGTGGAACACAAGATTAGGGTATTTCTCACTTGTTTATCTGTCTTGGTATTTTCTGGGTATTCTCCAAGAGCTTTTCAATTGTATTGTTAAAAAACCAAAAACAGTTTACTGAAGAATTACAAGACACATAACTCTATCAGTGTAGGTTTGGGTTGGTTAATGAAAAGAACATTACAGACTAAGCCTTGCCTTTTTTTATTTTTAGAAAGTGTCCAAGTTATACTTTGCCTTAAAGCAGTCCAAACATTCTGTACAAGCTGTACAACAGTTAACAGTGCCTGTAACACACACACACACACACACACACACACACACACATAAAATATTCCCTCTCGCACACCACATTTTTCAGAGTTCATTTCAGAGAAAATGCCTTTTCCGCATCGAGAGCAGGTCAGTGGCCATATGCATATGCTAAACACAGGACTTGCTTAGCTCCAAGTCTCATGAGGACCTGGTTGGTTAGCTTGTAGGTAGTCTAGGAGATACCACTACCTCTTACATTGTCATTCACATTTTGTCTTACAGTTGAATATGGAATGTCGAAATGCAGACCATGGACGGCAAGAGCAAAGCCTGAGGCAACTGGTCAACAAGGACAAAAACAAATGCAGTATGGAATCTTTGTGTATTATTTACATTCCAAACAACTGTAGTAGTCACTGTGCTTGAAACTCTCTGAAGGATTTCTAGAACAGTGTGCAAACAGACTAGTGTGTTAAGTCAACTCCACCAACACACACACATAAATATACAATATATGTGTGTGTATGTGTGTGTGTATATATATATGTGTTTATGTGTGTGTGTCTATCTATCTATCTATCTATCTATCTATCTATATATATATATATATATATATATATATATATATATACATATATATATATATATATATATATATATATATATATAAAATATTATTTTATCATATGATGGGGTCGTCATTGAGAAGTGACACATAGGGCTAGACATGTTGGTGACTGAACCCTCACTTTTGATGGATGACCTGTTAGGATGTTTCTTTAGTTTTTCCCTTATTAAATATTTCGGGGATTCTGCAGTCAAGCATATGTTTGCTCTCTATTAGTGTCGGATGGGCCACTATCTGGTACCAGCATAAAATTACAAAGTGAGCAGAAAACAAGGGAAAAGTTAAGTAACACCGTGATGGCTGTGGTTGCGTTGAATAAAGCACCTGTCATTAAACCACATACCCCACTATCATTAACTACAGAAGCTGAGGGCTTACAGTAGAACTTATGCTTAATGTCTAATTGGTTTTCCAGCTGCTGATGACGTATTTGAGCCATGTATTTATTTTGGTGTAATAGTGGAAGTTATGAATAGAGCTTAAAGGACAGGTCAAGGAAGAAATAATGAAAATAACTATATAGTGGCCTATGTGTAGGTTACTTACCAATATACTTTTGCATATAGTATACCTGTCACCTACTCACACTAGGCAAGGAACTAGTGACATAAGGCACCAAGTGTATAGGTTGACAGGTTCATTTTATAGGGATATGATGATTGATGTTGCGGCACAGGTTTGTTGTAAGTGCTAAAAATGTAAAAGATCATAGAATGGGACTTTGTTCACCTTTCATAAGCAGTTAAACAGAATATGCATATAATGAGTGTAAATCTGAGTGCATTGTCATAAAAGAGAAATAAAACAGAATGTTGTGTGATTTTGAAAAACGGGTCAACACATCTCCACAACACTGATCCAGTAAAGTCGTTATTTTGCTATGGAATACCAGTTTAATATTGACACACTATGTATTATTATATATTTAAAAAATCTTCAAGTTGGTGTTAATCCATGCTCTTAATCGCCAAACGTACTCTATTATGGAACGAATATATTTTTCACTTGGAACAATTGCGTTGTAGATGAATGTAGTACAATTGCGCCCCCTGCTGTCTGCTATATTTATCAGGCTGTTTCCTTACAAAACACGTTTTTGTGAGAATACCTAAAATAATTGGCAATTGTATTGTATGGCCCACATACAGTTTCACAGACAGTTCTGCTGTTTCTTGTTTGACATGAGTGTGCGTAAAACTGATCATAAAACGATCTGTACTCTTAGCGAACAGTGTTAGCCTGAGTTTTCCATGTATTTTAAATAATTTAAAACTTATTTTAAAACATAATAGTCATGATTCATTGAGGAAAGTTAAGTAAAAAAAAATTGAGTAAGTAGTCTCCTGGACAAAACCATGTTATGTGCAAAATAGAAAACTAATTTTTACCCCTTGCACTGTAACACAGTTTTGTCCAGGAGACTACTTATACCCTGTTCATACTGCACAAAAGACTCGGGTTTTTGTCGGGGCAAGCCCAGACGACCCAGGTTGAGATGCAGTATGAATGGTCCCAGATCTAATTCCGGGTCTTTTGGTGGGGTAATTCCCGGGTCTGCTCCGGGAAGCCTGCTCTATGAATGGTGCGACCTGGGTTTTTCAACCCGGATCTCACCAGACACAATGTTTAAAGTAAAAAAAAAAGCCCTGGCCAGACTTGTTTTAGTATAAACGGGGTCTACCCGGGATTTTGAATCCGGGGGAGCCTCTGCCCCCTTCTGTCCCCCGGCAATATCCTGGGTTCATATACCCGGCGGCAGTATGAAAGCGGTATTACCCAATTAACTTCCCTTAATGAATCAGTCCCGATATGTTTATAATCTATACGTCTATAAATTAAGACTGATGCTTTACACCATGTTAACTTATACTAATTATCCCCTAATCTGTGTACGTTTAACAAATACCCTCTAAATGTCTAGAAAGCCACTCCACTTAGGCAGAAACATGTTTTGAACAAAGGATATCATTTCTGAATACTCATTCTGTCCCACAGAATATAAGTTGGTTGTTGCCCATTGTAACCAATCAGTCATTCTGTCCTGTATTCTAAACTGCACTAAAAAAAGACAGTGAGAATTTGGTTGCTATGAGTGTACAATTATATGTAGAGTAGATATTATAAATGTCTTTCAATATCTCTGCACACATTTTCTTTTACCAGATACACAAAGGTCCTGATAACTCCATGATCTGTCACTCTCCCTTAGTAGTTTATAAGTTGTTTTATATGTCATTATTCTTCGTGATGCTTATTTGTGGTTCTAGGTGCCAATGCCAGTCCAGCAGTCAAACAGAAACTGCTGGAGATGATCCGGAACAAACAGCAAGTAGACCGCAACAATGCCACCAATCACAGCAGCCCTGCCATGCCGTACAGGTAACAGCTTCTGAGCACCTTGTCACTTCCTCCTGACACGCTATCACCTGTTCTCCAAGTAGCAAAATCACTTGAAGCCGAGAGTTAGTTTGCACTGTGAATACATAGCCCAGGAGGAGTGAACCTGCCCAGTCCTCTTCAACAGTACAGAACAAAGTTTCTGTTCAGTGATACCAAAGAGGAGTAGATACATGTAATCCAGTGTTGTGAGATGACAGTGCGGTGTAAGGATGGGTGATGCGGTCACTTGGGAAGGCTGGTAATAACGATGGGAATTGTCCATTTTTGTCCTTTAATTGTTCATCTGCTGGTGTGGAAATTGATTTCAGTGCCAAATTGAATTAGCTCTTGAACAATGTTCTATGCGGCCTATAAATTAAGATGGCCATTACTGTGTACATATATATATGTGGTAATGTTATTTTTTTTTTTTTTTTTAGGCCTTCTGATCTGACTGACTCAGAACCACATCCACCTCCTCTTCCCACTAACTTCATGCCTCGAGCTGCTCCCAGCAGCTGTAACCCTTCTGAACATTTTCCTCTCAGGAGAACAGGTATTTTTCTTTTAAATTAACATCACTTTTTGCCTCGGTGACATAAGTTCTTACTGGCTTATTATTGGTGAAGCCCATAAAATGGCTGCCTTCGCGGAGTGTACGTGATAGGTTTATTTTAGACAAAAATATATGGCTTATGATAAAATGGTTCTGTATCCCATAGCAACCAATCAATTGCTAGATTTGTTTCTTGCGTGTAGTGATGTCATGTACATAACATAAGCTGTACACAGTTGGTTCAACCCACAAAATGACTGTTTCCACTATATATAAGTGACAGGTTCACTTCAACCCAACACACAGAGCTTATTATAAAGTGTGGTTCTGTAACCAATAGGATCCAATCATATATTGGCTTTGATTAATGTTTGGCTGCAGGGTTGACAACTAGTTTACAGTATTGGTTAATTAATGACCATTGAAAGTTAGGTTTCATATGCACTTATTAATAGAGAGCTTGTAGTTGCTTAGGTTTACTTTATATTTGTGTATTGTCTAGTATTACTAAATAAAGCTTGAATACTTTGATATAATAATATATGGCTGCAAAGTAGAGTGCAGTACAACTTTATCCGTCTTGTGGTTGTTTTGTGATGTATACACTACAGGCAAACTGACCACAAGGAACAACAATATCAAAGCAAATTCTACACAGCTTTCCAATGACATGTTAATGTGTGCAACTGTGAAGCACAAAAAAAAAGTGGAATTTGTTCTTCTGGTTGTCCATTCCAAGGTGATTTTTGCTGTTTTCTCACCTCAGAAAAGCTGATCTCAAAATAGCAGACTTTCTTTTCATTGACAAAGTAGCTGCTTTCCTTCTTACCTCTTGGTTTTAACCCATACTTACCTACTTTTTATACCTTTCAGGAAAAGGTATAAAAATAAGACATCATCATGCCTCTTCTCAGTGGTCACTGAGGTGGGAGGAGCTTGTTGACGGGGTTTGCTTTGTCATAATACGTCCTAGGCCGCTCTGCAGGCCGGGGAGCTGCCGTCTGGGAGAGTTGCCTGCTCCCCCAGATATTCCAGGACAGTAGGCATTTATACTTTATGCACTTAATGCACAATGAAAGTACATTACTACCTCAGAAACTTGTGTTATAGGTATACACACAAAATGGGAAACCTCAAAAGTTGAGATATCTTCACCTCATATCCACAGTGCAGGGTTGTCTACCATGTGACATGTGTGGTGTCTGCAGGTCTTTAAGGCATTGCAATGATTTCTGAATTGCTTGGGATCACTATAGTATGATGAATTACATGATTTTATAATTCAGCCTTGTCAAAT
Source organism: Mixophyes fleayi (assembly GCF_038048845.1). Classification (NCBI taxonomy): domain Eukaryota; kingdom Metazoa; phylum Chordata; class Amphibia; order Anura; family Limnodynastidae; genus Mixophyes; species Mixophyes fleayi. Next base: position 72,669,315 of record NC_134403.1, on the reverse strand, counting down.
ATTCATAATTCCCCCATGGAAACATGAGAATATCACCTCAGCAGTACATTTGTGAACAATATTTTTTTACTGCACATGTGTGTGCTCACGTTTTCCGTTCTGGTGCCCTGTAAGGACCTAGACCTATACTAATCCAGAACTTGGCAGAGTTGCATGTGAGCTTTTAACATATAGAACTGTGCACTTAATTTCCCTGCAGCCTCTGAGCCAAACTTGAAGTGGCCTTGCAGACCCAAGAAGTCTGGGGAGAGGAGGAAGAACCCACTCATGCGCAAGGAAAGCGCTCCACCTGCAGTTAGAAGAAGACCCCCAGAGACACAGGGTGGGTGAAATACACACGAGGGGGTGTAAACATGTCCAGAAGTTGGCTGACGACCTTCTCACTGTCATTAGTTCAGTTTTAGGCATTTTTAGGACTTGGAGAACAATGCAGCATAGGTACACAATGTCTAGACTGTTATATTCACCCAGGCCTAGCCAGCCTATTCACACCTGATCATAAGAATATTTAAATGTTTAAATACCTTCTGAGACACATTTTGTATTTAGATCTTGCTTTGAATTATTCACCATATTCACATAGAAGAGGATATGAGTGGGTAGGTCTAATGCAGCATTACCTATAATTAGTTCACTTCACTTGGACTGGTGTTGGATGGCGGTGCTTGGCAACTAGGACCCGGCTTCAAATGTGCTGAATGTCTTTTTTTTTTTTTATTCACCTGTTGTAAGAATCCACTGGGTAATGACGGGCCCAATATAATATAGTGCAACAGGTCCCTCAATAGCTCTTGCAAATGTATTACATCATTTAGGTCTTAATTATCTTTGTTTATCCAGCCCATGAAAAATGTTGGACACTATTGCTTTAAATATTATTTCTAAATATGCCCAGTTGCAGGATCTAGATGACCGGCCAGTTAATCTGACAGAATGGTGTGTTAGTCTTTTAGATGTCACAAGTCTTGTTTTGTTACTTTACAGACTCATCCCCAAGTAGCAGCAGCACACCCGTCTCTGGTTGCAGCTCCCCAAATGATAGCCTGTCCGCTGAAAATGGAAGCCTTTCCTCGCTCCCTGGAGCTGCCTCAGAGGTAAGGGGATTCCGTTATTATGAACCGTTAAATTGGCAGGGTCAGAATATATCGTGCTTATTGCAGCACAGTGAATACCTGGAAAAATGACCTGTTGTGTACACATGGGGTTAAAAGCCCTAACACCATTACATGCCCCATATACTGTTGTAATGTTAAACATCTTGTGGTATTTTTTAATCTTAGTGGCTGCGTTTTTAAAGGTTGTTTTTAATAGCAAAAATACTGCACTGTACATCCCTTCTCTGTCTGCATACAACTTGTTGCTGAACCTTTCCTGTCTATCTGTAAAAGTATCCTTTATTATTGTACCATCCCTCTTTATCCGTGAGACTTGTACTTTCCTTATCTGCATAATAATTGCTGCTGTGTTTTCCCTGTCTATTTGTAAACCTTGATGTTGTACCTTAGCTTGTTGCTATACCTTCCATCACTATTGGCATGACTTCATGATCTACATCCCTTCTCTCTCAGTAGGACTTCATGATGTACCTCCCTTCTCTCTCAGTAGGACTTCATGATGTACCTCCCTTCTCTCTCTGTAAGACTTGTTGTTATACTTTCCCTCTCTATCCATGAGACTTGTTGTCGTACTTTCCCTCTCTATCCATGAGACATGTTGTTGTACTTTCCCTCTCTATCCATGAGACTTGTTGTTGTACTTTCCCTCTCTATCTATGGATCTTCATGATGTGCCTCCATTCTCTCTCTGTAGGACTTGTCTATGTGCCTCCCTTCTCTCTCTGTAGGACTTGTTGATGTGCCCCCTTCTCTCTCTGTAGGACTTGTTGATGTGCCCCCTTCTCTCTCTGTAGGACTTGTTGATGTATCCCCCTTCTCTCTCTGTAGGACTTGTTGATGTGCCTCCCTTGTCTCTCTGTAGGACTTGTTGATGTGCCCCCCTTCTCTCTCTGTAGGACTTGTTGATGTGCCCCATTCTCTCTCTGTAGGACTTGTTGATGTGCCCCATTCTCTCTCTGTAGGACTTGTTGATGTGCCCCATTCTCTCTCTGTAGGACTTGTTGATGTGCCCCCCTTCTCTCTCTGTAGGACTTGTTGATGTGCCCCCCTTCTCTCTCTGTAGGACTTGTTGATGTGCCCCCCTTCTCTCTGTGTAGGACTTGTTGATGTGCCCCCCTTCTCTCTCTGTAGGACTTGTTGATGTGCCCCATTCTCTCTCTGTAGGACTTGTTGATGTGCCCCCTTCTCTCTCTGTAGGACTTGTTGATGTGCCCCCTTCTCTCTCTGTAGGACTTGTTGATGTGCCCCCCTTCTCTCTCTGTAGGACTTGTTGATGTGCCCCCTTCTCTCTCTGTAGGACTTGTTGATGTGCCCCCCTTCTCTCTGTGTAGGACTTGTTGATGTGCCCCCCTTTTCTCTGTGTAGGACTTGTTGATGTGCCCCCTTCTCTCTCTGTAGGACTTGTTGATGTGCCCCCTTCTCTCTCTGTAGGACTTGTTGATGTGCCCCCTTCTCTCTCTGTAGGACTTGTTGATGTGCCCCCTTCTCTCTCTGTAGGACTTGTTGATGTGCCCCCCTTCTCTCTCTGTAGGACTTGTTGATGTGCCCCCTTCTCTCTCTGTAGGACTTGTTGATGTGCCCCCCTTCTCTCTGTGTAGGACTTGTTGATGTGCCCCCCTTTTCTCTGTGTAGGACTTGTTGATGTGCCCCCTTCTCTCTCTGTAGGACTTGTTGATGTGCCCCCTTCTCTCTCTGTAGGACTTGTTGATATACTTTCTCTGTCTATCCGTGAGATTTGTCCCTTTGTATCCTACCCCCCTCTCCCCTGCCATAGTAAACTTTGGATAATTATAAGGATACTAGAAGGTGCTATGTATTTATGTAAAATACTCATGCATCCTCCATTTTTCAGGGTCTAATTCACAGAGTGCCACTTCTGACTCCCACTGTGTACATGCCAGGCATAGAGGGCCATGATGGTACAAATTCCATGGCAGCAGCTCGTCTTCAGCCTCTCATCATCCTGGAGCCCTCAGGCGCACACACTCCTCTAGTTGCAGGTACGTACGTTTCTGGCTAGTGGCTTCTAGTTATGATACAGTGGTTACAGGTACTCAGATAAGAGCAGCCTTAAGCACTTTCAGGACGCTTCACCAGACTTCTGGTTGACAAACCACTTTGAAAATCTAGTTCAACGAAAGCTAGTTTGGTGATCGCATTCTCTGAAATAAACCCATGTCCCAAATGTTGGCCTTGCTGCTTCTGTCCACATGGTCAATAGACATATAGCTCTGGAGTTGTGTGAAAGCAACTTATTTGTCTTGCACCAATATTTGCTCTACATCAGGATCTGTTATGAGGCATGTAAGATTGTAATACCTTTGTTTCACTGTTTATTAGTTTAGTACAAAAGCAGAATAGAGTATCATCATTCAGGTACATAACATGTATGTGCACTCCCCGGCTATGTGGAAGTGTTTTTGTTTTGCCCTATAAACGTTCTCCCTGTAGCTGTCACTCACTGTTCCCTGGAGACAGCTATAGACATACTATGGAAGGGGTAAGGGCTTTATGTCTCTTTTACCTAATGGAACTGGGAAGATGTTATTCAAATAATGGGAAGTTTACTCTCAAGTCACCAAAGCTTGGAGCAGCAGGAAAGATAACTGCCAACAGAATCACAACATTCAGATGTAGGGGCGTAACTAGACATCTATTGGCCCCATAATCAAATTTTGTAAGGACCCTAGTGGTGGGGATATGGCCATCAATACCTGAGGGGCGAGGTCTTAACCCCAAAACAGTGACCCAACAATCTCCCACCAGCCCAAACCTCCACCAAAACGATTATTTTGCAAAAACAAAATATTGGAGTTACAAAACAGTGCAACAAATAGTGTAACACAAAGTAAGAGTCTACCAAAGTATGTGATATCGTTACAAATACCTGTACATCATCGCATAATCCTACAATCCTTAAATTGCCCTAAACTAGTCTACAATTAGCAGGTGAGCTATTCAACACAAGCAGTGCCCATCTTTTAATATGTGAACGGTAACGTTGCTGACAAGGTGAGCTTGGCTGATAGAGTTTAATAGATTAAATAGTTCTCTCCTCCTGTCTGAGTGTAGGAGGCCTCAAACAACATTCCCTTCCTTCCATCTCTGCTGTTCATGTTCTATTCTTTCTGAAAATCATCTGTGCAAATCCCGGTATTTCCCCCATGTAATAAATGGATGTGAAAAGTTTGTGCATTATCAGACAGCTCTCTGCAGTCGAGCAGCCAATTGGAAATGTCCTCTGCAGAAGTACCGGTTTAATCAAGCAAATGCTGACACTGTTCAGGGGCCTACAGGAAAGGATGAAAGAACAAATTAAGTGCTATAATGTTTAACTTTTACTCACCTACTTTGTGACTGTGGACACTCCTCGGACTTCCCCTTCGCAACAGCATCACACAGTCCCCGTTAATGACTGAGATACGTGAAAAAAACAAAAAGTAAAATATTGCTACAAGGAGCTGTCTGGGGCTCCAGGGAGGGGAAGGGGCACACAATTAAAATTTAGCAATTAGGTGGGCAACTTTAATAGGACCTGGATCCCAGATCTTCTCTATTGCCAATTTAGGTTTCTGCTCACATGGAAAGTTTGGTTTTGCTTGGTCTCACCAATGGAGCCTTTTACATATAATCGCTTTGTTTACAATAGAAAAAAATGACCAATTTAATTGGGATAATGCACTAGCAATATGTGCTTTATTTGTGACTGGAGTTACATTGGTAATTATTAGTTTATTTCCAGTAGCTGGTATGCACTGTACAGATTGTTCTCTGTAGCTGTAGCTCATTTTAGTTACTTTACTTAAGGCTTTATTTTTATGTATGTGTGTATATGTATAATGTATGTAGTGTATATCTGTATGAACAATGATTTGTCATGCCATTACTTCAATGGTCATTAGGACAATGTATGTATTATAAGGAATAATGCACCCCTAATGTAAATTATTACATCTATTAGAAGTCACCTTGGTCTAGAGCAGGCCTGTCCACCCTGCTGCCCTCCAGATGTTGTGAAACTACAAGTCCCAGCATGCCCTTCCAGCTATCAACAGGTTGTCTAATGGCAAAGCATACTGGGGCTTGTAGTTTCACAACACCTGGAGGGCCGCAGGTTGGACAGGCCTGGTCTAGAGCCATGTGCCATTATATGGTCACATAGCCGTTCATACCAATGCCATATACAGGAGTTTATATCTGATGGGTTACTTAGGGCAACGTCGCTTTTCTACACAGTTACCTGAACAGTTATCATAAAGGTTCTCCATTGTGACTAATGTGGATAGTCTTTGGGGAAAAGTACAAAAGGCCTAAAGAGCCATTAACACATGTGGCATTACAGTTAACCCTGATTAATATTAAGTATGATTGTCATTTTGCAATCTGACATGCAATTTCCTGTACCATTACACAAAACTTATAGCGTTCTATCGCTGTACCTATTTCACTCTGCTTATATTGTTGCTGTACAATTTGTATGTGGTTTAAATATTTTTAAGCTTCTCCAGCTGTGTTTTATCGTAAAGGAAACAAGTAATTTTCATAGGTCATTGGACACATCTTGTGAAACATTCTTTTCTTAACTGAATTATGGGATTCCAATTAGGCAAACTTATAAAATAATAATCCAGTAGATATGAAACATTATTAAGGCTTGTGTAGTGCTTGGGAAAATAGCAGCTCGTTTACTTTTGTACAGCCAATTCTTAACATTTGTATTGAATTCTATATAGGTCTGAAGTTCACATGTATCAAACATTTAACTTGTTTATTAATGTGTATACTGTCATCTTGTGGTGACAGTAAATATGGCAAATTTGTACCATATAGGAATTTTGATGCTATTTAAAAAAAAAACAACAAATCACTCTGTTTTGTATTTCAGTTCAAGGCCTGGGTTCTGTGCCATTGCAGTTCACCCATTCTCTTATCAGCACTGATCATTTATCTGCTACGGGACACCACAAAACCTTAAGCCGAACACGTTCTGAGCCTCTCCCTCAAAATCCCAAGACACTCCAGCAGCAACTGCTTTTTCAGCAACAATACGCAGCATTCCCCGATTATATGAAACGGTTAACCAAGGTGAGGATGGGAAATATGTTTTAGCAGTTAAACACTATCAGGATGTGTGTAAATGAAAGAATCAAACTCTGTTAAAGCTGTGGTTTTCATCTTCAGTCTTAGAATTCATCAAAAGTGCAGGTGTTCAGTACCTCCTTATATCGGCACAGATGGTTCTGTCATTAACACAACAGGTTGCTGTGAACAATGACTGAGTTACCAGTTGTAACACCAGACAGAACACTATGCAGGGAGAAGTGGCTACCTACTGACTTACAATGAGGTCTTATGTACAATAGTAGTTTTGTCTGATCTTTTTTTATTCCAGTACACCAAAATCATACTTGAAATTGTCCAGGACTACAATACCTCTATAAATCATTGTGCTTGTAGTATGCTCATTCACTTAGTGCATACTTGCCAACTCTCCCGAAAAGTCCGAGAGACTCCTGAAATGCGGATCCGTCTCCCGGACTCCCGGGAGAGCTGGCATTTCTCCCGCAACCCGCAATTCCCCTGGCAAAATGACGCGATTCACTGAGAATCGCGCCATTTTGGCCCCACCCCCTGTGACAAAACAGCATTTTGCTTCTGCCCTCTAGTCCCGCCTTTATCCCGGATGTCGCCTACTGAAAGTAGGCAAGTATGACTTAGTGTGAATGGTACTATAAGAAAGTTAATAGATTGCTCAGCAGACCCAATGGCCCAGCAGAATATAATGACATAGAGTACAGTGTCCTGCAAATACATCCCACTATATAGAGTCCCAGGGCCCATTATATACAGCTTCATATCACAATATACACACCACTGTCTGCAGCACCATGCCACCAATGTTATACCGAGAAATACATTCTTACCCTTTATTCTAGAACCTGGTAATCTCCTGGAGCTGCGAATATAGCAAAACTATTGAATAAAGCCAGTCTGTGCGCATTAGAGATCTGAGTACTCACAGTGATAAAAAAGCACTGTTTTACTGGGAACCTTGAAAAGTATTCTGCATCCCCCATTGGATCACAATCTTGGGGCTCACCCCAGAATTAAAGTCTATAGTCACTGTGGTCTCTTCACCTAATTAACCCAAACATACTGAGTTCAAAGTAAATTTACTTTTTATATTTTATGTAGTCGTATATATAAATAAAAGAAATAAAGACATAAAAACTGTACTGTAATAATGTTATTACCAGCAGCAGCTGGAATAGACATAATGAGCTTGAGTCATTAAGGAGAGCAAAGCAAAAAAAAAAGAGTAAGTTTGCTTCTGGACAAACCATGTTACAATGCATGGGGCACAAATTAGTTTGTTGTTTTGCAAATAAAGATTCTATTTATTTATTTATTGGCTGTTTTTTCATGTAGCTTTATTTTTACACTGAAATTTAAAGTTGATCCAGGACATGCCGTTCCCCAACTATAAATCTGATCCCACATTTTAAATGTAACCCCCCCTCCCCCCCTCCAATGCAACATGGTTTTGTCAAGGTGCAAATTTACTCCTTTTTATGCTTTGCTTTCCTAAATGACTTTGGCCCATTATCTCCTCTATCAATCAATAATGGACTTGTGGATCAAATAAGAGGCATGCAGATTTGAGTACTATGACAAATCTGTACAAGGGAACATTAACGTGTCATTTTTTATCATAAATGTAAAACTGCAAAATGTAATTGCTTCATTTTACTTTATTAAATTCAGTACTTAAGTGAGATTTGGAGCTGTCCCATCCTCACACATTTGCTTCCTCACCACAGCGCCCGCAGAAAACAAGTGAAAGGCCAAGATTAAGCCAGATTCCATCAGAAGAGATGGACGATAGTGTTCCTGCAAATGAGAGGCCTACGGACTTGGGAGGAAATGGTTCCCGAGCCCGAACAGAGTCCTTGCGTGGCGTGCAACAAGAGGCACACAGCGCCAGCCAGCCAGTGGTCCAACAGCACTTCCTTTCACAGGTACCGGCGTCTGTACACTTTGCTACCCATCACAGAGGCAGCAAATGTGGTATTAAATAATATTCATGAACAGCCTATGAATTCACTTGGAATCTGCGACATCATTGGTTTCTTATGCTGTATTTGCATAAATATTGGCTTGGCTGAATAAAGGTGCATTGTCTCGGATGTAGAGCAAGAATGAAGTACTGAGCCTTAGACAGACTACACTTGACCATGCTGGGACTGATTAGAACTAAGGCTCACGTTCACTATTTTACTTGGGTTCTCTGTCAAATTTATTTTACTTTTTAGTTCACTGCAGTAAGTATAAGGGAGGAGTTCCAGTTTCAATTATAACCTAATTGGTTTAGTTTGGGAATTGTGATATGTTCCATATGTTGTCTCCATTTTCCTATGTGTATCAGCATTCTGCAGCTTGGTGGGTTTGAAGGAAGCTTCCCTTTGTATGATGTGTTTGAGTCAGGACGCAGATGAGATGAGCTAAACTCTCTCACAGTAATATGGTCTTTGTTAAAGAGCGATCAAAACAAATATATGTTCTGCAGTGAGAAAATTTTTCAATAAATGACCAAACTAAATGTATTAACTACCAAATATATTTCCTAGTAATAGATTTTTGGGAATGCATTACATGGTGACCATGGGTTCTGATTATTATTGTTTTCCTCTCAGGCCTATATCTGGGATCAGAGCCACCATCGACCACCCCAACACGTGAAAAGAACTCAGTTGGATAATCTGATGATTCCCCTTATGCCAGGACATCGTCCTCTATCACGGGCAAAGTCCTCCCCAGCTTCAGCTTCTCTTCCCACTCAAGACCCTTCATCTAAAACCATGACACTTGCAATGCCAGAACAGGCTGACAAACCACGTTTCACCACAGGTAAATGGTGATCACCCTGACTGAGGGCAATGGCCCTGAAACGTCGTGCTTGGTTTTGGTAAACTCCCATAAACTCTTCACCATATGTTATAGCAATGGAAACCTTTCTGCTCACCACAGGTATACCAGACAAACCGAGGCACCTTTTATCTTCAGTCATCTGCTTCTGAGTTCTTGTCACAGCTATAAGAATTGTGAGGCATTATGCTATTATGTGCTGTGGGCCCTAGTGACTAGTGCAGTCATGTGACCTGGGGGTATATTTACTAAGCTGCGACTCTCAGCGCTTTAATGTAAAGCCCGACGGGCTTTGTCTTTAATAAAATTGGCATTTTAAAAAATGACGGCGAGGCGCAGAGAATCGGCTGTTTGTCGGAACTGCCACACAATAAATATACCCCCTGGTGTCGCCAATAGCTGACATTTAAGCTTCCTGTTCAGCTGGTTTTAACACACAGGTTATATAGAGTTCCTCCTCTCACTTCAGGAGTGACACATAACACCAATGTTGTTATCGTCAGGGACGGTTGGAAGAAAAAGTGATCACAAGAAATACACATGCTGCTCGCTAGAATTATAATTAGC